>NC_092876.1:24644545-24967045 GCF_028372415.1 Notamacropus eugenii
ATAAGGTGGTAGCCATCAATGACCCCCAAAGAAATGTCCAATCTTGGGCCCAGAATTGATTCCACTTCATAGGGGTCAAACAGATGAATATCTGCTCCTGAGCATTACCGGGGACCAAAATCAGGATCAGGGGAATTACTATTTCTTAGTGGAGGAGGAGGATCTGAGATAAAATTCCTCCTATAAAATATTGTCTGTCCATATGGAAGGTTAAGGACAGTATCCCAGGAAGTGTCTGGAAGTGATGGAGAGCCCAAGGTGAGGGACAGTATGGGAGCCAGGGAAGGGTATGTTGATGATACATGAAGGATAGGCCCAAGGCTCTTGGTTGGGAGGAGACACTGGTCCTTTCCCCAATGATCCCAGAAGGGGTGAGAACTTCAGGTCATGGGAAAAAAGGGATAGAGCTAGGGTGTTAATAGTCACATACTCCATTGTTTCTATATCTCTCCCTTTAGAATATAAAGTCCTTGAAGGCAGGAACCCTTTATTTGGGCTTTTCTTTCATTTCATATTTTCTTTCTTTTCATCCCTAATATTGAACACAGGCCTGGCATTGAGAAGACACTCAATAAATACTTGGTTACTGAATAAATGAATGAAATAGCATTATGAGCACGGCAACTAACAACCAAGGATAAAGAAACATACATTCCAACAGACACAGGCAGCCCATAGATGTGAGTGGTGGCTATCGATGGAATGTTTTGTTGTGGGAACTCAAAGGGATGATACTTGGAGACCTAGGCTGGAGACCAGATATTGGCACTGCCTTTCCTGTAGCAATGGCAGTGTGTATTGGGTTATGCCCAGAGCTCTTAAAGTAGAACAGGGGGTAGGGCAGGTCAATGAGAGTGGCAGGAAAATGGCCAGGGTAGAATGAGAAGCATGGTTGGGGTTCTGCTAGACTCAGGGAGCCATGAGACACAGTCATCATCAGGCCAGATTCGGTTCAAGGCAACAGTTTCAAACATAAATGAGTACTAGACCTACAGATCTCACTCATCCCAAATACAAAGTCAGACAAAGGAGACAAGTCAACATTGTGGGGCAAAGTTCTTAAAGGTTACCATTTACCGGCCTGGACCGCCAGCCCTGAGTGACATCCCTTTAGTGGACACCACAGGGACATAGAACACTGGGGCAACAAAACTGATGAGATCACCAACTCAGCCAAAGTGGAGAGACAGGATAAAGACCAAGAGCATGGGAAGGTTGGTAGACCCCCACAGTGAGTTAGCATAACCTGCATGAAAATCCAACAAAAGCAGCTAAGAAAGAGCACTCAGACAGATAGAGGCAGAAGACAGGGAGACAGGTAAAAGGAGCCAGGAGAAAACTGTCTCCTGAACCTGAAGAGGAAACTGTAAAGGACAAGAGAGTGACCAACAGTGTCCAAGACTGCAGAGAGGCCAAGAAGGATGAAGATCCACAAAAGGCCATTGGATTTGGCAAACTATGAGATTACTGATTGCTTCGGAGTTTCTGCTGAATCATTAAATTGAAAGTCAAACAGCCCATGACTTAGACAGAGAGAAAGGAGGCTATAGAGATCATGGTAGAGGGTCTTCTAAAGGAATTTGGCCATGAACAGGTGATGAGATAGAGGACAGTAGTTATCAGGGATGCTGACATCATTTCAGGTATGTTTAGTGTTTTTTTGAAGTGGGTAAACCTAAACATATTTCTACAGAACAGGGAAGCAGCCAGTAGATGGAGTGTGACTGAAAATAAGTGACAAAGTAGAGTTGATAACAAGGAAAATTTCTGGAGAAAATGGGATGGGATCAAAAGCGAATATAAAGGCTTTGGCCTTGACACTGAGAAGGTCACTTCTTCATGCAAAACCAGAGTTAAAGAGGATAGAGTGGGAAAAGACAGGTGAGTGATGAGAGATGAGAGAAAATAAAGAAGAGGAGCCCTTGAGGAAAGACCTCAGTTGTTCAGTGAAGTGTGAGGTCAGGTCATGAGCTAAGAGGGAAGTGGGACTGGTACCATGGGAGTCTTTGGGAAGATGAAAGCTTTTGGAATAGACACCGGAGAGCATGAAAGAGTGAACATACTCATTAAAGGAGATATGAAAGAATTGCTTCCCACAGGAAGGCCTAGTGGAGATCATATTTTAACAAAACTTTGCTGCTGAGCAAGTCAGAAGTTTTTTTTTCCTTCTGTTCAGAACTTTCATTGGAGCAATGGTGGTACGTGGTGGTTGAAAGCCCATAATGTGCCTTGCCAAAGAATGATCAGCAGTGGACATGGGGGTGGCAAGGGCTCAAGTTTAAAGGTGAAGAGAGAGCTGAAATCATTCATTCATCACTGTGAACAAAGCAAGAGAGTTGAGAATGAGGTAATTTAGGCCAGGAAAAACTGAGTGGAAGGATTCGAAATCAGGATAAGAAAGGCAAGGGTGAGAGGCCATAGGGCAGAGAGAAATAAGTAATGATAAAAGACTATAATCTAATAAAATAATTTTGCAGTCCATGACCATGGAAGTGGAGCAGTTGTGGTCCTGGCCAGATCAAAGGGATGCCCATCTCTGGGTGTAGCTGAACTGGAGTGGAAGAATCTATCACAGGAAGTGGAGGGTAAAGAGTGATCCTTACTCTCATTGGATTTGGCTTAAAGTGGAAATAACATGCACCCTCAATTGAGTATGAAAACCTCACTTACCCTATAGGAAAGTAGAGCAAAGGTGAAAAGTGGAATTGATAGAAGGGAGAGGAAATAGGAGGAGGGGGTAATTAGAAGTAAACATTTTTAAGGAGGGACAGGGGTCAATAGACAGAATAGAATTAATGGGGAGCAGGATAGGAAGGAGGGAAACAACATTAATCGTTCCCAAAATGACTGTTAGGGAAGTGTTCTGCATGACTACACATGTGTAACCTGTTTATAATTCCTTGCATTCTCAGTGGGGAAGGGTGGGGAGGGAGGAAGGGATAGAAGTTGGAACTCAAGGTTTTAAAAATAAAAATTGTTTGTATATGCAAGGAGGAAATAAGACATGCAGGCAGTGGGGTAAAGACATTTATCTAGACCAACAAGGAAATAGAGAGGTAAGGGATAAGAGAAGGGAGGGGGTGACAGAAGGGAGGACAGATTGGGGGAAGGTGTAATCAGAACACATGCTATCTTGGATGGGGGAGGGGAGAGATGGAGAGAAAATTAGAAACTCGAAATCTTGTGGAAGTGAATATGGAAAACTAAAATAAATCAATTAATTTTTTAAAAAAGATGAAGGCCCATGTGTTAATGATGGAGCAAGCATTCCAGAGAGCACAGTAGAACCAGCAGGCAGAGATGGAGTGGGATATTGTGGAGAGAAAAGAGCACAGTTGAAGGGGAGGGGAAGGGAGAGAATGGGCAACTATGGAAGGACAACATAGTTACTATTTCAGGAGTGGAGATTCCTTGACAAGGAATCAGATAATGAAGGGATGGAAATAAAGGCATCCCTGAAGAATGAGTGGAGGTAGAGCATCAGTGGTCAGAGAGAGGTCTGGGGAAGGAGGCAGGTGGTTAGACATCCTGGGAGGTCCAGCCTCATGGCATATGAGAGTAGAGTGTCCTGTGAGGTCCACTATGCACAACTGACAATATATTGAATAGGGAAGAGATCTGTATGGCCCAACAGAACCCAGTGAGGAAGCAGAAGGAGGCAGGGGAAAGTGGGACCTGATCCCAAGATCTTACCCTGCCTCCACCATCCCCAAGGGCTGACCTCCTCCCACATTAGGGGCCAAGAGGGAGACAGGAACAGGGAAATGTTAGGGGACAGAAACAGTGTCGTTAGACATGGCGTGGGGAGTGCAGAGAGAGAATGGAGAACCTGGAGTCAGAAAAGGGGGCCTCCTTCCAGCTGTTGGTTTCTCAGGCCCCAGCTCATAAGGGGAAGGAAGGTCTAGGTCAGTAGATCAATGAGAAAGAAGGACCAGGGAAAGAGGAAGTACTATGGACTCCCTCCCCATCCCTCCCCCAACTCCATCCCCAGGTCATGTTCCTTTCCCCAAGTACCTGACTTCCCACCATGAGGTCAGGCCTTCACAGCAGGGTTCAGGAAAAGGGAAGAGCTGAGAAGACTAGGCTCAGTCACTGAGAATTCTCCTGGTCTTTCCTCACCTCCTTTTCTATTCCCCTTTTTCACACTTCACAGGCTCCTTCCTGCTACAGGCCTGTGTTACCAAAGCTGAGCTGAACTAGGAAAGGGATGCAGTGTCTCATCAGCCCTGGATCTCACCATGAACCTGCTGGTTCTGGTCCTGCCCTTGTTCTGGGGAGGTAAGTGGGGGTCACAGTGAGACCTGGGGGTGCCGGGAGGAGGGGCTTCTGCAGGGGGTGGGAATTAGTTCTAGAAGGGCTGGAGGGGAAAATGGAAACATAGGAGGACGCTGGCTTTAGTGTCTCTCTCTCTCTCTCTCTCTCTCTCTCTCTCTCTCTCTCTCTCTCTCTCTCTCCTCTCTCTCTCTCTCCCCCTCTCTCTTTCTCTCTCCCTCTCTCTCACTCCTCTCTACAGAATCCTTTTCTCAAGAGCATCCAGGGTTTGATATTAGGGTCCAAGAGACAGTTACTGTGCAGGAGGGGCTATGTGTTTCCATCCACTGCACCTTCCAATACCCTGAAGTGCACAATAGTAACAACCCCTTTGGATACTGGTTCAAGGGGACAGAAGAGAAAACACCAGTGGCCACCAATGACCTCCGAAGGACTGTACAGACCAGGCCCAGGGCCGATTTCACCTCATTGGGGACCCACAGAAGGACAACTGCTCCCTGAGCATTACTGGGGTCAGAAGCAGGATCATGGGACTTACTACTTCCGGGTGGAGAAGGGGAATATGAAATACAGTTACAAAATAAAAAAGGTGTCTGTGCATGTGGCAGGTGAGGAAGGCGTCCCTGGGAATGTCTGGGAGTGATGGGAAGCCCAGGTGAGGGATGAGAGTCAGGGCAGGATGTGCTGATAATACAAGAGGGATAGTCACAAGTTTCTTGGCTGGAAGGACACACTCAAGTCCTCTCTGTAAAGAAACAAGACCCCAGACAGGGGAGCACTTCAGGGCCTGGTGATAACAGGAAACACCTGGATACCAGGGACTGGGATGCAAATATTCATGTCAAGCATCCATAGATGGTCACATTACTGAGCAGGAGGGAGGACCCTGAGACTTTCACGTGAGTGACACAATGTGGGCTCCTGTACTGAAGGAACCAGGACCCTAGGGAAGATGAGAGGTCCAGCCACTGGGAAGGGTGGGGGATTCCAAAGGATAGAGAATCAAGACATCGGAGGGACCACCAAGGAAAGGCATATTGTGACATCAACAGCAAAATTTCAAGGGCATCCCTTGAGGGTCCACATTATGGGGCACCCCTCCCCTTGCCACATGGTTCATTCAACTGTTCCCCCCAGATCTGACACAGAAGCCAGAGATCTCCATTCCGGACATTCTGCAGTCTGGGCACCAAGTGACACTGACCTGTATTGCTCCTGGAGACTGTAGAGAGGGGACACCCCCAACATCCTCTGGACTGGCTCTGCTCTCTCCTCCCAGGCATTTCTCTCCCACGATCTTAATTCCTCCCAACTCCTCTTCACCCCCAAAGCACAGGACCATGGCACTAACCTCACCTGTCAGGTGACATTCCAAGAGCCCAGAGTGAGCACAGAGACAACTGTCCAGCTCAGGGTTGCTGGTGAGTGCTGCAAGGAAGTGGGCACGATGCCCAAGTGCCCCAGAGGAAGGAGGGGCACAGGAGAAATGGCAGGTGCAAGGATATATGCTTGGGTCTGGAGATAATGGGGTCAGGTAGAGCATATGGAAGCAAATCCTTGGATCTCCCCTGTTTCTGTCTCGGGTTCTGGTACTGAAACTCCCAATGTCATCCGGTCTCTGAGGGTGGAGCTTGGGACACCAGCCTACAGCCAGGTACATCCTTCCTCAAAACAAAAACCTCAATGTTTCCCAGAGACATGGGACAGAGAAGTTGGGAAGAAGCAGGGGTAGATAGAACGGTGGTCTGCAGCAAAGCAGAGACAGGCCCAGCAGTCCTCTTTTCTGCTCTCTCTCCAAGCCCAGAATTCAGGGAAACTTGTCCTCCCTCCTCCCCTCAGAGGGTGAATCCTTCCACCCTGGTGGGAGGGTGAATATCAGCCCCTGGGGCACAGAGAAGCAACATCTGAACTCCCTCAACTGCTGGGCACAGAGACCCTGGGCTGACAATTGCCCTTCCTGTGGGAGGAGGTCATGGCAGAATCTACCCACTAAACATAGCACTCACTAGACCTAAATGTCTCTCTGAACCTCCTGATGCACTGTTAGTGGAAATAGCTAAGCGTCAGGGCCCCTGGTGCCCTGCAGGTGGCAGAGGAGACATTGCACTGATTCACCTTCCCTCCCTTCCCCCAGGCCGCCCAAGGATACTTGGCCCTTCTTGCTCATGGACAGAGGAGGGATCACTCTGCACTTGCTCAGTCCAGGGAGACCTGGATCCTCCCTCCTTGCTCTGGTGGGTGGGAGAGAATATAGTGCATGGGAACAGCAGTGACAACACCCTCCATGTGGTACACAGCACCTCCAGGACCTGGACCAACAGCAGTCTGATCCTGGCCAAGAGGCTGGGCACTGGCCTCAGCATCAGCTGTGAAGGGAAGAACTACCATGGGACTCACAGTGCCAGTGTGCTGCTACTGGTACCAGGTGAAGGCAGTGGGGCCCCTGATGGAAGGCAAGAGAATTGTGAGTGGCTGAGTTCAGGGGAAGCCAGAGAAGAGAAGGAGGAGGAGGAAAGGAAGTCTTTAAGTCACAAGACCTGGTACCCAGTCAGGTAGTATTGATGGGGTGCTGGGTAAGATGCTAATCCCATTTTTACTCAGCAGCTTCACCTATAGAGAAACTTCTAAGGAGGAAAGAGGCAAGGGAGGGAAGGAAGAAGGAGGGAAGGAAGGAAGGAAGGAAGGAAGGAAGGAAGGAAGGAAGGAAGGAAGGAAGGAAGGAAGGAAGGAAGGAAGGAAGGAAGGAAAGAAGGAAGGAAGGAAGGAAGGAAAGACCATGTAGGTGATACAGTGGGAGAGGCCTTAGAACAAGGGAATGTCAGGGCTGGGAAGGCCTGAGAATGGAGAACAGAACAGGAGAGGTCAGAGGGGCCTGAGAACATGGTCTAGATAAAGGGAGGGCTGGGAAAGCCCTCAGGACATGAGAAACAGAATTGTCAGGAACTTTGACCAAAGAACACAAAAGGGCCCTAGAGCTCAGTTCCTGCTGCTCATGGGGGGCCAGCCCCTTCCTCAGCCTATTCATCAGACTGCTGAGCTGGGCCCACACACATGTCTCCCCCTAGGTCCATGATGCCAGGGGCTCTGTCCACAGAGGCTGTCGATGAAGGGGCACAAAGCATAGCCCAGCCTCCTGGGAGTGTCTGTGCACAGAGGATGGGAGGGAGCTGGAGGCTGGAGCAGTGTGGGACTTGGGGGACAGAAGGCCATGTGTGAGCACCATGTGGCAGAGATACTTCTCCTGCACTCCCCACTGGAAGACCAGCTGAGAGGCACCATTGAATTGAGTCAGACACATGGTGCCACAGAGCAGTCAGGACCCTAGTGCTTGGGATGGGGCAGAGGAAGAGAATGGATGAAAAGAGAAAGCCTGGGATGGGTGAGGCAGCAGAGTGAGTGCTGGGGAGGGTCTGGGAAAGGTAGATGGTGGGGAGCACCACCCATGGTGTTTGAGCTGGAGTGCCCCTGCTGAGATCATGTACCTTCTGATCATGGTGGTGGAGCATCAGTTTCCCTGCCTTGTTCTGTCTCCAATCTGAGCACACAGCAGCCCCTAGACCCAAGCAGAAGAGGTGCTGAAAGCAGTTTCAGAGCGTGGATGCCTGCCCTGTGCCCACTGGACCTGGCTCTGTCTCCCACCCTAGAGAAGATCTGATAGCCCGGGGCCTTGGGAATTCCAGGAGGGCCCTGGTGTCCTGAGAGGGAGTTAGGCTGGATGGGAAGGACTGAGGCCTGGAGACAATGACCCCCCTCTAATCAGCCCCTGACCCTCTCTCTTCCAGTCTTCTCTACACAGGAGAAAAGCTCTTGGCCTCTAGTGCTCACATTGCTCCGGGGAGCCCTCATGGGGGCTGGCTTTCTCCTCACCTATGGCCTCACATGGGCCTATTATACCCGGTGAGTGAGTCTGCCCTCTGACCCACATGCCAATGGCATCCCATGCTCCTCAATCCTTGCCCAACCCCTTCCTCACTCTTCTTCCCAGAAATGGTCCCTACAGCCACCCCTCACTCCCACACCCTCTGGTCTTACCCGCCTGGCTCTTCCAGCTGTGACCAACACTGCACCTGTTGCCCCCTCAGGAAGCCCCTAGGGAGGGAGTAGCTACCAGGTCCAAAAGTGGCCCAGTCATCTCTGTGAAGGCTCTTGGCCTTGAACTTGGCTCAGATTTGCCTCCTGCACCTTCCACTCAACGGCTCCAGTTCTGCCCTCAGTGACCCAGCAAGTCATGTCTGACCCTCCAGCTACAGGACCAATCTCCAGGACTAGAGGACTGTTCCCCCAAGTTTCCTCTTCTCTATACACTGCAGGCCCATCACCCAACTGGCTTATGACATGACCTCCAGGTCTTTCTCCAGTCTGGGCTCCCTCCTCCCAATCATCCCCAGATGATCACTGTCCTTCCTGAATCCTGGTGCCCACAAGTGATCCCAGCTCCTCAGATGTGGTGGATCACAGCCAGGCCAGCAGGACCATCCCCTCCTTCCTCCCAGGCCCAGGGGCTCTTCTCAAGCTTAGGATTGAGTTAGCTTGTGGGGATGCCATGTTTCTCAGCTGAGTCTCCATGGGCTTGGAGTCTTCCCAAGCTGTCCCAACTAGGCTGGACTTCTCATGCACATCCCTCTCAGCCTCCTCTCTCCCAGCTCAGTCCCTTAGGTCCTCTGACATTGTCCATCTGGGGAGTCATCCCCAGGCCTGCTGGCCTGCTGACCTGCTGACCTGCCCCTTAGGTTGTGGTTTGGGGCCAGAGGGCTGATCTCTGAGTCAGGAGGGCACAGCTTCTGGGGGACTGGGGGCAACTGGGGAACACTTCTATCATGTGACAACAGGCTAATAAATGGTTTAATATCCCTGAGCCTCATTTTCTTTATGTATAAAATGGAAAGAGAAGCCCCCAAGGGCCTCCATCTCTGGGTAATGCCTGTTTACTGTTTCTCAGCCTTTCCCAACTCATGGTTACAGCAGAGGACCAAGTCCTGATTTGTCTCTACCTCAACACTCAGTCCCTGTGTCTTCCTCCAGCCTCACAGCAGGAAACATGCTTAGAACATGAATCATCAGACCTAGAAGACCTCTCCTCGCTTCTGCTCACTCTTAACAAGAGCTGTCCTGATTGGATTTACTGTATGGTGCACACTCATCCATTCTCTTGCCCAGCCTGGCTTAAGTTACTTACATTAGTGTCAAGAGTCAGATAAAGATTTTTGCTATGGTGGGGTATGGAAATGAGGTTGCTTTCCTTCAGGAAGACTCACTGAGTTGAATTCTCCTCACCAAGGAAGATGGTGCACAGGTTCTGGGCTTGTTGTTTCAATTCTCCTTTGAACTGACAGCCTGGCTTTCCAGAGCATGGCTCCACAGCTCATCTCCACCCCAGGGTTCTATGGGTATCCTTGGAGTATTTCTGGGGATCTTTCTAATGCCATTTCTACACTGCTATCTTCGATTATAAGTTGCTATCAATTCAACCAGACTAGATCAGTTTTTTTAAATGAATATTTACCATAGTTGCATCATTGATACAAAATTCTTCCATTTCCTTCCCACTCAAAAAAAGTCTGAGACATATTGTCCCACAAGCAAGGAGTGAAGTCCATGAAAACGTAGGTTATACCTTAGAGAACATATATGGTCCTTACCTGGAGTCGTTGAGATCTTCTCCTTTGCTAAAGTAGAGTTCCTTCTCCTGGGTAACTTCCTGAATCTACCTTTTCGTGGTATATCCATTTTGTTATTTTCTTTCAATACAGATATTGCTGCCAGTTGTTGCTGCCCCAGTCACTGCTTTTGTACCAGTGGAAAAGGGCAAGGCCCCTGTTCATGCCACAAGGTTCACCTCAGGTCAAGGTGCTTTCCTCCTCCTCCCACCAAATGACTTCTTCTCAGAGCCTGTAACAGCAAGGACCCCAGCATACACAGGAAGGCATCCTGTACAGGTACTTAGATCTGTGTTTCCAAAACGAAAGCAACTTTTGAGTGACCAAAAATCACTTTAAGCAAACACATAGACCAGTCACTTCATTCAGGGGGAAAAGTCAGCACCCTGAACTTCAAAGAAAATACAAACAGAGAAACAAAGATCAACAGACAGAGCTTCCAACTGTCTGAGTGTAAGCAATACATCCACTACACATCAACAGACATACCATACAGCATGACCATACATACACAGTTACCAGAGAGAGTAGCATCAACATCTCTGTTTGCAAAGCTAGGCAGCTCCTTAGCAGCTGCCCAAAGTCTCCTCTGGCCAAACACTTCCAATGAGGAAGCACCCAAAGGAAAACTTCGCCTCAGAGACTTTGTATACTTGTCACAACCCTTGAGAACCAGTGTCTCATTAGAAAATACGCAAAAGGTGTGGGCCTCCCCTAATCAAGCTTTCCATAGAGGGCAGGCCCATTAATGTGTGGGGAAGACCTTTAACTCTCATAAATACCATTACAGAGCCCTGGCCAGCAACTTTCACCCCAATCCCTCTGGCTTTCACGGAGTGGTCAACACTGAGTCAGAGCCCAACCCACACTTGATCATTGTTTGGGTTTGATGGCTCAAAGGGAGTAGATAAGATAGATAATAAATAATAAGGATAGATGTAGATATATAAATATATAATAAGATAGATAAATAATATAGATATACATATATGTATGTATGTAGATACAAATTTAATTTGATCTTCACCACAATTCCATGAGGTATATACTACTTTCTTCCCTATTGGGGGTACTCAGGCAGATGGAAGTTAAATGAGTTGCTAAGGGTCACACAGCTAACAAGTGTCTAATGCTCAATCTGAATTCAGAACTTCCTGAGTCCCAGTTCAACACAAGACCAGTTCTTGTTGAAGGAAGGAAACAATGAGAGGCAGTCAGCAGTCTCAGGTCCATTGAGGTAAGCTCCGTCCCCACTCCACATGAGCAGTCATTGCAAGTCTCCTGGTTTTTTACCCCATGATTCACCGTCAACTTTTTCAATGAAATGCAGGAACACAATCTCAGTGACAATACCAATCTCAGTTTCTTTCTGTTGGTGATTCCGCCTCATACAAAATAAGGAGAATTAGCACAGATTCCCCCAGGAGAGGTGCTGATGCTAATGCCTCTGCCCCCTGACTCTCCCTACTTACAGGAGGACTATTCTGAAGGAGCAGAAACAATACAAATAAGGTTTTCACCCAATCCCTTTCTTGCCATACACAGTAATCAATTAACAACTCCAGTTTTAGTCTTAAAACAGTAACTCCAAATAACTAAGTTAAAAATCTCACAAACTTCATTAGTGTTAGCAAAATAATTTTGACAAAAGCTTGTTGCTTAAAACAAAATTAACCTTTAAACATTGGAATTCATTAAAACCACTTTAGGCTCTACTTATTTCTAAATAATTGCAGTCAATGTAATAGAGCATAAACCTCCAGATTAACATAGATCAATATATCCTTAGATGAAATAGGTTTAAAAATCATGTTAATTTTCTTTCAAGGATTCTCATTTTCTTGATAGAAAATTAACAGCACAGCAAATTTGACACAGAAGCAGCTTCTTAACCTATTCATCATTACTGTAACAATGCAATTCCTAATATAACAACATTTAGATAAAATATTTTTCAACAATATACCATATATCATATATATAGAAAGATAGATAGATAGGTGGATAGATAGATAGATAGATAGATAGATAGATAGATAGATAGATAGATAGATAGATAGATATGGATACAGATATAGATATAGATATATGGTGGTAGGTGATGGGTGAAAGCCGATACTGCGACTTGCCAAGAAATGACCAGCAATGGAGGTAGGGGTGTCAAGGGCTCAAGTTTAAAGGGGAAGAGAGAGCTGAAATCATTCATTCATCATTGTGGACAAAAAAGAGAGTTCAGGATGGGGTAATTTAGGCCAGGAAAAACTAAGGAGCGGAAGACTTAGAAATCAGGATAACAAAGACCAGGGTGAGAGGCCATAGGGCAGAGGGAAGTAAGGAAGGATAAAAGACTATAATCTAATAAAATAATTTTGCAGTTGATGACCATGGGAGTGGAGCAGTTGTGGTCACAGCCAGATCAAAAGGATGCCCATCTCTGGGTGTAGCCGTACTGGAGTTGAAGAATCGATCACAGGAAGGAGGGTAAAGAGTGATCCTTGTTCTCACTGGATTTGACTTAAGATGGAAACAACATGCACCCTCAATTGGGTATGAAAACCTCTCTTACCCTACAGGACAGTACGGGGAAGGCAAAAAGGGGAACTGATAGAAGGGAGAGGAAATAGGAGGAGGGGGTAACTAGAAGTAAACACTTTTGAGGAGGGATAGGGTCAATAGACAGAATAGAATTAATGGGGAGCAGGATAGGAAAGAGGGAAATAACGTTAGTCCTTCCCAAAATGACTGTTAGGGAAGTGTTTTGCATGACTACACATGTGTAACCTATTTATAACTGCTTGCCTTCTCAGAGGGGAAGTGTGGGGAGGGAGGAAGGGATAGAAGTGGGAACTCAAGGTTTTAAAAATAAGGGTCAAAAACTGTTTGTACATGTAAGGAGGAAATAAGACATGCGGGCAGTGGGGTAAAGACCTTTATATTGACCAACAAGAAAATAGAGAGGTAAGGAATAAGAGAAGGGAGGGGGTGATAGAAGGGAGGAAAGATTGGGGGAAGGTATAATCAGAACACATGCTATCTTGGATGGGAGGAAGGGAGAGATGAAAAGAAAATTAAGAACTCAAAATCTTGAAGAAGTGAATATTGAAAATTGAAAATTAAAAACAAATTAATTAATTTTAAAAAAAGATGAAGGTACATTCATTAATTATGGAGCAAGCATTCCAGAGAGCACAGTAGAACCAGCAGAGAGAGATGGAGTGGGATATTGTGGGAGGGAAAGAGCACAGTTGAAGGGGAGAGGAGGGAGAGAGTGGGCAGCTGAGGATGGACAACACAGTTTGTATTTCAGGAATGGAGATTCAACATTGTTGACAAGGGTAGATAATGAAGGGAGGGGAATAAAGAAATCCCTGAAGAATGAGTGGAGGTAGAGCATCAGTGGTCAGAGAGAGGTCTGGGGAAGGAGGCAGGTGGTTAGACCTCCTGGGAGGTCCAGCCTCATGGCATATGAGAGTAGAGTGTCCTGTGAGGTCCACTATGCCCAACTGACAATATACTGAATAGGGAAGAGACCTGTATGGCCCAGGAGAACCCAGTGAGGAAGGAGAAGGAGGCAGGGGAAAGTGGGCTTGATCCCAAGGTCTTACCCTGCCTCCACCATCCCCAGGGCCTGACCTCCTCCCACATTAGGGGCCAAGAGGGAGCCAGGAACAAGGAACTGTTAGGGGACAGGAAAAGTGCCATTGAACATGGTGTTAGGGGTGCACAGAGGGAATGGAGAGATCCTAGACTCAGAAAGGGGGCCTCCTTCCAGCTGATGGTTTCTCAGGCCCCAGCTCATAAGGGGAAGGAAGGTCTAGGTCAGTAGGTCAATGAGAAAGAAGCACCAGGGAAGGAGGAAGTGCTGTGGACTCCCCACCCCATCACTCCCCCACCTCCATCCCCAGGTCATGTTCCTTTCCCCTAGTACCTGATCTCCCATCATCAAGTCAGGCCTTCACAGAAGGGTTCAGAAGGGAAGAGTTTAGGGGACCAGGCTCAGTCACTGAGAATTCTCCTGGCCTTTCCTCACCTCCTTTTCTATTCCCCTTTTTCACACTTCACAGGCTCCTTCCTGCTACAGGTCTGTGTTACCAAGGCTGAGCTGAACTACGAAAGGGTTGTGGTATCTCATCAGTCCTGGATCTCACCATGAACCTGCTGGTTCTGGTCCTGCCCTTGTTCTGGGGAGGTAAGTGGGGTCACAGTGAGAGCTGGGGGTGCCTGGAGGAGGGGCTTGTGCAGGGGATGGGAATTAGTTCTAGAAGGGCTAGACGGGAAAATGGAAAACATGGGAGGACGCTGGCTTTAGTCTCTCTCTCTCTCTCTCTCTCTCTCTCTCTCTCTCTCTATCTATCTATCTATCTATCTATCTATCTCTTTCTCCCTCTCTCTCTCCCCCTCTTCTCTACAGAATTTTTTTCTCATGAGCATGCAGGGTTTGATATTAGGGTCCAAGAGACAGCTATTGTGCAGGAGGGGCTATGTGTTTCCATCCACTGCACCTTCCAATACCCTCAAGAGTGCAACAGTAGCAATCCAGCCTTTGGATACTGGTTCAAGGAGACAGAAGAGAAAATACTGGTGGCCACCAATGACCTCCGAAGGACTGTACAGACCAGGGCCCAGGGCCGATTCCACCTCATTGGGGACCCACAGAAGGACAACTGCTCCCTGAGCATTACTGGGGTCCAGAAGCAGGATCATGGGACTTACTACTTCCGGGTGGAGAAGGGGAAAATGAAATACAGTTACAAAATAAAAAAGTTGTCTGTGCATGTGGAAGGTGAGGAAGGTGTCCCTGGGAATGTCTGGGAGTGATGGGAAGCCCAGGTGAGGGATGAGAGTCAGGGCAGGATGTGCTGATAATACAAGAGGGATAGTCACGAGTTTCTTGGCTGGAAGGACACACTCAAGTCCTCTCTGTAAAGAAACAAGATGCCAGAGAGGGGAGCACTTCAGGGTCTGGTGATAACAGGAAATAACTGGATACCAGGGACTGGGATGCAAATATTCATGTCAAGCATCCATAGATGGTCACATTACTGAGGCAGGAGGGAGGACCCTGAGACTTTCACGTGAGTGACACAATGTGGGCTCCTGTACTGAAGGAACCAGGACCCTAGGGAAGATGAGAGGTCCAGCCACTGGGAAGGGTGGGGGATTCCAAAGGATAGAGAATCAAGACATCGGAGGGACCACCAAGGAAAGGCATATTGTGACATCAACAGCAAAATTTCAAGGGCATCCCTTGAGGGTCCACATTATGGGCACCCCTCCCCTTGCCACATGGTTCATTCAACTGTTCCCCCCAGATCTGACACAGAAGCCAGAGATCTCCATTCCGGACATTCTGCAGTCTGGGCACCAAGTGACACTGACCTGTATTGCTCCTGGAGACTGTAGAGAGGGGACACCCCCCAACATCCTCTGGACTGGCTCTGCTCTCTCCTCCCAGGCATTTCTCTCCCACGATCTTAATTCCTCCCAACTCCTCTTCACCCCCAAAGTACAGGACAATGGCACTAACCTCACCTGTCAGGTGACATTCCAAGAGCCCAGAGTGAGCACAGAGACAACTGTCCAGCTCAGGGTTGCTGGTGAGTGCTGCAAGGAAGTGGGCACGATGCCCAAGTGCCCCAGAGGAAGGAGGGGCACAGGAGAAATGGCAGGTGCAGGGATATATGCTTGGGTCTGGAGATAATGGGGTCAGGTAGAGCATATGGAAGCAAATCCTTGGATCTCCCCTGTTTCTGTCTCGGGTTCTGGTACTGAAACTCCCAATGTCATCCGGTCTCTGAGGGTGGAGCTTGGGACACCAGCCTACAGCCAGGTACATCCTTCCTCAAAACAAAAACCTCAATGTTTCCCAGAGACATGGGACAGAGAAGTTGGGAAGAAGCAGGGGTAGATAGAACGGTGGTCTGCAGCAAAGCAGAGACAGGCCCAGCAGTCCTCTTTTCTGCTCTCTCTCCAAGCCCAGAATTCAGGGAAACTTGTCCTCCCTCCTCCCCTCAGAGGGTGAATCCTTCCACCCTGGTGGGAGGGTGAATATCAGCCCCTGGGGCACAGAGAAGCAACATCTGAACTCCCTCAACTGCTGGGCACAGAGACCCTGGGCTGACAATTGCCCTTCCTGTGGGAGGAGGTCATGGCAGAATCTACCCACTAAACATAGCACTCACTAGACCTAAATGTCTCTCTGAACCTCCTGATGCACTGTTAGTGGAAATAGCTAAGCGTCAGGGCCCCTGGTGCCCTGCAGGTGGCAGAGGAGACATTGCACTGATTCACCTTCCCTCCCTTCCCCCAGGCCGCCCAAGGATACTTGGCCCTTCTTGCTCATGGACAGAGGAGGGATCACTCTGCACTTGCTCAGTCCAGGGAGACCTGGATCCTCCCTCCTTGCTCTGGTGGGTGGGAGAGAATATAGTGCATGGGAACAGCAGTGACAACACCCTCCATGTGGTACACAGCACCTCCAGGACCTGGACCAACAGCAGTCTGATCCTGGCCAAGAGGCTGGGCACTGGCCTCAGCATCAGCTGTGAAGTGAAGAACCACCATGGGATCTACAGTGTCAGTGTGCTGCTACTGGTACCAGGTGAAGGCAGTGGGGCCCCTGAGGGAAGTCAAGAGAATTGTGAGGGGCTGAGTTCAGGGGAAGCCAGAGGAGAGGAGGAGGAGGAGGAAAGAAAATTTTTAAGTCACAGGACCTGGTACCTAGTCACATAGTTTTTGTGATGTGCTGGGAAGCCACTAACCCCATCTTTACTCAGCTGTTTCACCAGTAAGAGAAAATCTCAAAAAGGAAAGAGGCAAGGGAGGAAAGCAGCAAGGAAGGGAGCAGGGAAGGAAGGGAGAAAGGAAGGAAGGAAGGAAGGAAGGAAGGAAGGAAGGAAGGAAGGAAGGAAGGAAGGAAGGAAGGAAGGAAGGAAGGAAGGAAGGAAGGAAGGAGGGAAAGAGCAACTAGATGCAGCAGATAGAATGCTGGGCCTGGAATCAGGAAGGCCTGAGTGCAAGTGAGCAAGTCATTAACTCCTCTGTGTCTCAGTTTTCTCATCTACATCCCAGTGTTGTTGTTTGGATCAAATGAGAAATTTGTAAAGCACCTCAGAAAGTACCTGGAACACAGCAGGTATTTAATAAATGTTTATTGGCTTCTTCCCTTTCCATGTGCCCACACATGTCACAGCTGCTGGCTCTGGAGACCCCTTCCATCCCCAAATACAAAGTCACACAAAGGAAACAAGCCAACACCACTGGGCAGAGATCTCACCAATTACCACTTGAAGCCCTGGCCGAGCTCTAAATGACTAGCAAAGAACAAAACTGAACCTAAAATTCTGTATTTTACTCATTGTCTGCAGGACAGTCTGACTCATTACATTCACTTCACTGGGTTGTTCTGGGGACCCCTTGGGAAACCAGGAAGCACCTGCCTCTACAGGGGAGGACTTTATTCCTGGGACCCCGAGAACAGGGGGAGGGAGGGAAGGGGAGAAGAATGGAGGAGAAAATGTCTCCTCTCAGGCTGCATCTCTCCTCAGGTAAAGATTCCTCCAGTCCCTGTAACATATTGGAATGGATGATTAAGGGAGCCTTGTGTGGAAGCATCGTCACTGCTCTCCTCTTCACATGCCTGACAGTCTGCTTGTGAGTTTCCAGATTAGGGACATAAATTGGGAGGGAAAACTTGGAAGATGGAATGTGGAGTAAAACCCAGAGTACCATAACCAGAGTGGGTAGGAGAAGCACCTTATAATTAATAGAAGGCAGAAATGGGAAGGGTCATAGGGCATCGAATGTCAGAGCTAGAAGGGACCTTATGAAAAAGGAATGTCAGAGCTGGGAGGGGTTTTAGAAGACACAAGATTAGGATATAAGACATGCAATATCAGAGCCAGCACAGAATTTCGAAGATGGGATTTCAGAGTCGAAATGCTCCTTGGAACAGGGGATCCTAAATATTCTAGGTGTTGTCCTCAAGAAGTAGAGAAGCAACTGAGATTTCTCTGGGGAACTGTGAGAAAGAAGCTATAGACAGAGCAAAAAGGGAAGAGAAGAAGACTTACAGGATGGAGAAAAGTCAGATGGATTTGGGGTTTAGGATTAGTGTGTCTACCAACAGAAGGGAAGAATTGGATGTTTTAGCTAAAGGAGATGTTTTGCCCATGGGTGAACAAATAATTACAACAGGGCTGATTACTCTCAAGATTACCAGGATACAAAAGTGGCCAGAGGTCAAAACTTTGGGCAGCTAGGTAGAAAAGAGGGTAGAACACTGGAGTTGGAAACAGGAAGAAGCATCTTCATCAGGAAGACTTATCTTCCTGGTCAAAATCTGTCCTCAGATACTTACAATGTGACCCTGGGCACTGTTTGCATCAGCTTCCAAATTTATAAAATGACCTGAAGAAGGAATGGCAAAGCACTCCAGTAAGTGGAGGAAATTCCAAATGGGATCATGAAAAGTCAGATGTGACTGAAAAATTCTTGAACAGCAACAAAGGTCATAACACACCAAATGTGTAATGTCAGAGTGAGAAGGGACATTAGAAAACAGGGAATAAAGTTTAAAAAGGAAAGAAAAAAGTGAATAAAAGGTCAGAGTCAGGTGATAATTTAAAGCACAGAAGATAGAATATTGTAGCTCAAAGGGACTTTAAAACTCATTTGTGGCAGAACTCATAACCACACATGACTTTCCTTGTATCAGAATAAATATGATTAAGAGGAAGCTTTCAAAGAGAGACTTGGATGCAGCGCCATCTGGGACAAGAACTGAACGAGTCTCTACTGCCAACCCACTGGTGAGTCACTGAGTTATCCTGACCCAGGTCCCTCAGTCCCTATTACTTTACTGGAGGCCATAGAGATATAGAATCTTAGGGTGATACAATGCTTCTTCACTCTCATTCCTACAGAATTTCTAGGAAAACTGAAAACATAAAATCTCTGAATCTGGGGTCTAGTTGGGTGATAAGATATCCCAAATCCAGAGCAACTATTTAAAAATGTATAAAATACTGAAAATATTGAGGATGAGTGGGATATAAAACCAACTCTATCTTATCCTTAGAGATGTCATTCAAAGAGACTGATGGCCATGTGTGGGTATTAGAGTCCAGTTTTGAAAGAGGGAAAAGATGTGAATTGATGGAAAAGGAATAGCTGGTCAAAGATTCAAAGGTGGGTCTTAAGTGCTTGGATCTGTCTGAGGCAAGTTCTTTCCATGCCATTCAATTCACTAAACATTTACTGAGCATCTTTACATACCTGGCAAGTGGTCCTCTAGTTCCTACTTAAAGATCCCTAGTAAAGGTGAACCCACTGCCTCCCAGGGCAGCACCTTCTATATTGGACAGCTCTAATGATTTGGAAGGTCTACCCAACATCCAGTCTATACTGATCCCTATGTCATTTCACCTTATTACTCGTGATTCGGAGCTCTGGAGTTCAGTCTGCACCCTTCCTCATATGATAATCCTTGAACATCATTATTAGGTCTCAATTCCACCAGCAGTCTTCTCTCCTCTAAGCTAAACATGCCTTGTTCCTTCACCGACTCCTAGCAGGACATCAATTCAAAGCCCATTTCTCCTCCCTTTGTGCCCTCCAGTTTACCAATTCAAAGTAAAACTGAACTGGACACAACAGCAGAGATCTGGTCTGACCAGGGCAATATGAAGAGAGATGATCACTTCCCTCTCTAAAAGGGAGATTTCTGCCAATATAGTCCAAGATACATCAGTTTGGTTGACTGCCCCATGCCTGCTGCTGATTCATGTTGCCATTTCAGCTTTCCAAGATGTTCTGGTTTTTTGTAAGACACACTTGCTTACCAGGGAAAAGTTAGGATTCAAGAACTCTGACTCCAAGTCCATCATTTTTTCCACTACAGCAGCCCAGGGAGCAAGGGAAGTGATCTAGTGTGAAATGTAGTCAGAAAGGTACTACGTGGCCAGAAAGAGACAGATTTGGGAAGGCCCCTGAATACAAATAGAATGAGTTTATTTCAGGGTGGGGAGGGGTGGTGATTACATGATCAGATGATACAGAGCTAGAGGGATCCTAGAAATCTTCTAGTCCATGCCAATCACTTTATAGATGAGGAAAATCAGACCCAGAGAAGAAAAGTTATTTGCCCAAGGACCAACAGCTAGTAAGTGTCAGAGCTTAGATGTGAACCCAAGTCTTCATTTGAAAATCTGGTGTTGTCTACTCTGCACCACCCTGCAGCGTAGACTGAAAGAGCAAATCATAAGATCAGTAAATCATGGGATTTAAAGGTGAAACCCACCAAGGCCAAGGGTTCTGCCCCTTTCTTGTATGTCACTGACTCCTTGGGCAGTGAGTCTGGTGAAGCCTGTGGGTCCCATCTCAGAAGAACATGTTTAAATGTATGAAATGAAACATGTAGGGTTGCCCATATGTTAAAAAATATTTGTAGACCAAATATTAAGACATTTCAATCTAGGCCAACTTTCTCCATTTGCAGATGAGGAAATTGAGTTCAGAAAAGAAAGTACAGTAAGTCTAAAGTCACACCTGATATCAGTAAGCCCAGCTGAAGTTTGGACCCATAATATCTGACTCTAAGTCTGGTATAATCATTGATTGAGGAAGTGGGTCAGCTATTTACTCATTTACTCAATTAGCCTTTATTCAATGTCCACTACACTTCCAGGAAGACAATTCCCTACCCCAAGAAGCAATGGGCCAACACCATAAAAATGAGCCAGCAAAGCGGCATAGGTTTGAACCATAATGAAGCTAGACTCTTGGGTCAATCCCATGCAGCAGTGTGGAGTCAGCCCCTGGGAACCAATGGGTAAATTTGAGGTAGGACCATTTACACCTCAGAAACCAGCAAGCATGACAGTTTGAAATTTGATTTATGATTGTGTTAATTTTCTGGCCTTAAAATAATAACGGAGAAATTTTAATAATGCATATTAGACTTTAGAGTCTACCCTTCCTCTGCCTCTCCTCTTTCACTAAAGAGTTGATTGTTAAACATTCACCAGCACATCCCTGGCTCCATTGTCTACTCAGACTCAGGTTTTATCTCATCAAAGATCTTGAGGGTTACCTTCGGTCCATAACTCTTCCTGAGGTAATGGCCTTCTTATAGTAGTGCTAGTGGCTCAGAAGATACAGTACTGGACCTAGAGTCTGGAAGCCCTGAATACAAATCTAACTTCAGACACTTACTAGCTATGTGATCCTGAGCAAGTAGTGGAACCACTGTTTGCCTCAGTTTCCTTAAATGTAAAATGGGCATAAAGTTAACACCTACCTCACAGAGTTGTTGTGAAGATCAAACAAGGTGATATTTATAAAGAGCACTTAGCATGGTATATGGCATATAGTAGG
Source organism: Notamacropus eugenii (assembly GCF_028372415.1). Lineage (NCBI taxonomy): Eukaryota > Metazoa > Chordata > Mammalia > Diprotodontia > Macropodidae > Notamacropus > Notamacropus eugenii. Next base: position 24,665,851 of record NC_092876.1, read on the forward strand.
TGCTATTTAAATGCTTATTCTCAGGGCAGCTAGGAAGTCAAGTGGATGGAGCACTGACCCTGGAGACAGGAGGATATGAGTTCCAATCCAGCCTTGGACACTTGTTAGTTATGTGATGCAGAGTAAGTCACTTGTGAAAGAAGAAAGGAAGGAAGGATGCTTATTCGCTTTCCTCCTCCTCCCTTCTCCTACTTCCTAGTTCCTGATTTAGAGTCAGACTCTAACCTTGGACATGGCCATATGCAAACAAGTCACATCTTAGCCTTCACTTCCTCCAACCTAAGGATTCTTCCTATGGGAGGCTCACAGAACTCGGATGCACAAGAGATCTCAGAGGGATCCTGGTTCCAACTGGACGTGAGCAGAATCCTCCAAATCAAAATCATCCAGTCTCCTCCTGAAGATCTCCTGTAATGAGAAAGATAGAAGTGAGGAAGGCAGACCTAGAAAGGACCTTAAAACCTAGTACTGAGGAGATTGCCTCTAGAAGGACTCAAAACATAAAATGTCTTAGAACATAGAATGCAGAATATCAGAGAAGGTCCAATACAACATAGAATGTGGCACATTAGCACTGAAATACATCTTAGAATGTTGAACACATAATATGAAAATTGCAAGGACTCTGAGAAAATAGAACACCAAATATTAGAACTGAAATGAATCCTAGAACAGAGGACATATGGTGTCCCAAAAAGATGAAATCTCACAACACAGGAGCTGGTGCCAAAGCTAAGTGGCCACGTAGAGCATAGGATGGGGACTGTAAGAACTGGAAAGATCCTCAAAACCTAGGGCTGTCAGTGAAGAAAAATGACAGAGAACTGAGGCCAGCAGAACTGGGGGGGGCCCTTAGAGATCACTTTGTTTTTTCCCTTTCTGAGTTCCTGTAGACACTCTGCACCTCAAAGACCCCATGGATCTTTTTATGTCTGGCAGGCTGAAGCTGAGAATTTGGGGAGGCAAGGCCCTTCTGAGCACCCTCACTCACCTGTACTGGGCTCTTGCTCACAGGAAGTGGAGGACCAGGTACACTATGCCTCCATCTCTTTCCAAGTCCAGAAGCCCCAAGAGATTCCCAATCCTGAAGACACTCACACGGAGTATTCAGAGCTCAAGTTCCAATAAAGAGACTGGAACAAGAAGGGTGGGGACTATTTGGATTAGGGAGAATCTGGATCACAGCTTTGAGAAAGAAGATGTTGTCACAGTGAATCCATCAGCAGAAATGTACTGATCTTTGTCACTGGGGGGGAGACAGAAATGGGACAGGGCATTGTCTGGAGAGAGTTTATGGGGTTATTAGATGAACAAAACTTAATGAGACATAGAGCATAGAAGTCAGAGCTCGAAGGCTCCGGTGAAGGGTCACACGTACACCCAACCCTATTCTCTCTTCTGAATTCCAGTCCCACATGATCAATTTCCTGCTGGACATCTCCACTTGAGGGCCCCTTAGGACTTCCATTTCAGCTTGTGCAAATCAGAGTTCATTATATTCCTGCTCCCCAAGTCCCCTTTCCCCTAAACATCCCTAGTTCTCCTAAGGGCAGCACCAACCAGGTCCTTATCATCATCATTGACTCTACCCTCCCCTTTTCTGTCCCCTCAGCCATACCCAATGAGGTGCTAAGTCTGGTCTATCTACCCTACATGACTCATGTCTGTCCCCTTCTCTCCATTCACACACTGCTTATAGCTTCATGCAGTCTCTCATCCTTTGATACCTGGACTATTACAATAGCACCCTATTTGGTCTCTACCCTCCATCTGCCTCTCTTCCAATCCATTCTCCACATGAGTCTGAAAACATGGATCTACTTTTTCACTCCATTACCCCAAAATCTTCGATGGTTCCCTGTCACTATTAGAAAAACACTCTTCAAACTAATCTTGAATATCTGCCAGTCTGGTCCCCCCTAAACTTTGCATTCTTATCTCACATCACCCAATTCACATACTTCTCATTCCTGCCAAATTGGCCTGATGACTCTTCTCCCACCTGCTCACCTTTGCATCAGTGATCCCATCTATCAGGAAAACCATCTTACTTCACTTTCTTCACACTCTCAAGTTTCCTTCAGAGAACAGCTCAGGGGACACATCTTACATGAGATATTTCCTGAGGCCCCTTGTCCCAGGCATTGGTATTTTTTGCCCCCAGTAATTTTTGTTGTTTTGTACACATCTTTTGCTTACTTACATTGTGATATCCACCAAATAAATTTTAACTTCTTTGAATGCAGGGATTCTCTTGGTGTGTTTATTGCTTCCATGCATAGAACATACTTAATACACATTGGTGGAAGTAAATTCAATTGTAGAGCATTTAGAGATGGAGAGATCTTTAAAGATCACCTAAGATACTTTAAGGGAACAAGGATAGGGGTCCACAGACTCCTTCCCACCAAAGCTTCTATGGATAGACTTCAGTATATCCATGAATTTGAATGGGGACATTTATGTATTTCCATAAAATTGCTTTCCTTAATAATCCTACATCTTATATGTTAATACAGAAGAATCCATAGACTTCCTCAGACTGCCTGCCAAAGGAATCCATCACACATAAAAACACACACAAAGGTTAAGAACTCCTGACCTAGTCCAATTCTTTTATTTTATTGATGAAGAAACTAAGGCCCAGAGAGGCCAAGTCACTTCCATAGGGTCACACAGCTACTGAGTAGAAGAAGTAGGAGTCAGATCCAGCTACATTGACTCCAAACCCATCACTCTTCTCAAATACCATGCTACCATGCATAGACATCAGTAACCCTTCCATGCTGGCTTTCAGTCAACAGACTATAGTAACTTAGAGGCCTCTGTGGACAAAAGTTTCAAATGGGACAAATTTAGAGCATAGAATGCTGAAGTAGAAATAGATTTCAGCACCTTGAACTGAGGAAAGCAGAGATGAAGATGTCCAGAGCTGGAGCAGAATCCTGGTGTCCCTGGGAAAAGGCTGCAAGCCTGTGGGCTTCATGACAACATTTTTCCACAGGGAAGAGAAAAGGGATGGAAACTTTGGTGAAACAAGAGTCATTTCCTCTGGAGAACATGGCCACATGAGTTAAGTGAACTTTTACAACCTGCTGGTCTGGTTGATCTCAGTGGTGCCAAACAGATATTATCATGCCTAAAACATGGAACTGAGCTAGGAGGAGCCTTAGAACAAAGAAAGTTAGCTCTGGGAGGGAGCTTAGAACATAAAATGTCAAAGATGGGAAGGGACTTAGAAGAGGAAATGTCAGAGCTGGGAAGGGGCTTAGCATAAGGAATGTCAGAGATGAGAAGGAACATTGCAATGCTGGTCGTAGAACGTAATGGTAAGAAGAAATTTCAAAAATGATCTGTAAATAGAATTCAAAAACAAGGGCTTTCTTTGTATCAAAACAAAGATTCTTAGAAAGCTATTAAGCTGACCATTCAACAATCCAAATCAATCTGTTGGAAACCACAGAAATATAGATAATTGAAAAGAGAGAACTCTTCATATCTAAACTCCTTTGGGGACCTTTTAAGTTGTTGGGAGAAAACTTAATCCCTGATTTGAGAAATTCTTTGGTCTATACTGATAAATTCCAAATGGATAAATGACCTATGTACAGAAGGTCACAGCACAAGCAAATCAGAGAAGCTATGTTGAAATTCCCCCCTGGATCTATGAGTAAGAATTCTCATTCATATGATCTCATAAAACACAAGAGAAAATGTTGATTATATAAATTTTTAAAAGTTCCATGCAAACAAAATTAATGTAGTAAAAATATTAGAAGGGAAACAAGTAACGGGAAAATCTTTGCAGTAAGTTACTCTGATAAAGGTATCATATTCAGGATATATAAAGATCTCATTCAAAGTTGTTTAATTTTTATTTTTTTTAAATTTGGAGTTTCAAATTCTCTCCTTCCCTCTAGCCACCCAGTGAGAAGATAATCAATATGATACCCATTATACATAAGAAGTCATGCAGGACATATTTCCATATTAGCTATGTTGAAAAAAAGCAAGAAAGATAAAGTGGGGAAAAATATACTTCAATTTGCTCTCAGACTTCACCATTCACTCTCTGTAGGTGAATAGCATTTTTTCATCATGAGTCCTTTGGAATTGTCATGAAGCAATGTTGCTCAGAGTAGCTAAATCTTTCAAAGTTTATCTTCATTATAATATTTCTGTTACCGTGTACAATGTTCTCCTGGTTCTGTTCATTTCATTTTGTATCTGTTTGTATAAGTCTTCCCAGGATTTTCTCAAACAATCCTGCTCATCATTTCTTAAAGCACAGTAATATTTCTTCAATCATATACCACAGCATGTTCAGCCATTCTCCAAATGATGGGCATCCCCTTGATTTCCAATTTTTGCCTTCATAAAAAGAGCTGCTATAAAGAGTTTGGGGCAGCTAGGTGGCACAGGTCTGGAGTCAGGAAAACCTAAGTTCAAATTCAGTCTCAGCAAATTACTAGCTGTGTGACCCAAGGGCAAGTCATTTAATTCTATTTACCTCAGTTTCCTTATCTGTAAAACTAACTAGAGAAGGAAATGGCAAGCCATTCCAGTATCTTTGCCAAGAAAACCCTAACTGGGGTCATGAAGAGTCAGACATGACTGAAAAATGACTGAAAAAAAATCATTTTTTACATATGACTCTTTTTCCTTTGTATTTTATCCCTGTGGAATGAAGACCTACTAGTAGTACTGCTGGGTCAGAGGGTATAGACACGTTTATAGCCCTTTTGGGGGCATTGTTCCAAATTGTTCTCCAGTACAATTGAACCAGTTCACAATTCCATCAATAGTACATTAGTATACCTATTTTCCACATTCCTTCTAGCATTTGAAAATTTTCCTTTTCTGTCAAGTTAGCCAGTCTAGTAGGAGCTAGTACCTCAGGGTTCTTTTAATCTGCATTTCTCTAGTGATGTAGAATATTTTTCATATGACTACTGGAAGCTTTTATTCTTCTGAAAAGTGTTTGTTTACATCCTTTGACTATTTATCAATTGGGAAATGGCTCTCATTTTTATAAATTTGACTCAATTCCATATATATTTGAGAAATGAGGCCTTCATCAGAGATACATGCTGTAAATATTTTTCCAGTTTTGTAGAGTTCTTATAAATTTTGCTGCATTTATTTTGCTTATTGTTTTCTCAATTTTGTTATCATTGCATTGTTATCTGTGATCCCTTCTATCTCTCATTTCACCATAAATTTTTCTCTGATCAATAGATCTAACAAAGTTTTCCATGATCCCCTAATGTGTTTACAATTTCATTCTTTATGTCTAAATCATGCACCCAGTTTGAACTTTTCTTGCTATTTGGGGTGAGATGTTGGTCTCTGCCTAGTTTCTGTCAGACTGCTTTACACTTTTTCCAACAGTTTTTGCTGAATAGTGAATTCCTGGCCCCAAAGTTTGGATCTTTGAGTTTATCAAACATTAGGTCTGATCATTCAAACTAGGGCAATTCACTTCTGTATATTGTGCACTTAATCTATTCCACTGGTTCATCATTCTATTTCCTAACTAATACTAGGTTGCTTTGATGATTACTCCTTTGTAATATAGTTTGAAATTTGTTAGTGTTAGGCTGTCTTCTTTCACTTTTTTATTTCATTGATTTCCTCAATATTCTTGACATTTTGTTCTCCCAGATGAATTTTGTCATTTTTTCTAACTCTTAAAAATGATTTTTCATAAGTAATTTAGGTAGAATTCTCATTTTTGTTTGATTAGCCCAGCCTTTTCATGAGGAATTGATATTTCTTCAATTGTTTAGATTCATCTTTATTTGTGTGAAAAGTGTTTTGTACTTGTGTTCATTTAGTTCCTATGTATTTCTTGGCTTATTGACTCCCAAATACTTACTGTCTAGCTACCTTAAATTGAATTTTTCTTTCTATCTCTTCCTTCTGGGTTTGGTTTGTAGTATATGGAAATATTGATGATTTATGTGGGGGGGTTTTTATAGCCTGCAACTTTGCTGAAGTTATTGTCTTGACGAACTTTTTAGTTTAAATTCCCAGGCTCTTTAAGTACACTTTCATATCATTTGCAAAAAGTGATGATTTTGCTTTCTTGTTTCATATGCTTAATCTTTCCATTTATTTTTCTTCCCTTATTGTTATGGCTAGTATTTCTAGTACAATACTAAATTATAGTGTTCATGGTGGATATCTTTCCACATAGTGTATGTAATACTGAATTCGTTTTTCTTCAAATGTTTGGTAGAATTTGCTTCTAAATCCATCACACTCTGGGGACTTTTTTCTTAAGAAGCTCATAAAAACCTTACAGCTTCTTCAATTTCTTTTCTAAGGTAATCATTTAAGTATTCTATTTCCACTTTTATTAATACGGGCAATTTCCATTTTTATAACTATTCATCCATTTCATTTAGATTGTCAGTTTTATTGCTATAAAACTGAGCAAAATACCTGCTACTGTTTGGTTTTCTTATTTTTAAAACCACATTAGTCAATGGTTTATCTATATTATTAGTTTTTTTTATAAAACCAGCTCCCAGCTTTATTAACTTTAACTGGCATTTTTAATTTTCAATTTTATTAATATCTCCTTTGATTTTTAGAATTTCTAATTTGGCATTTAGTTAAGAATTTGAAATTTATTTTTTTCTAGATTTTTAAAAATGGGCACATCAAATTTCTTGATCTGTTCTTCCTTTCTTTTGTTGATATAAGCATTTAAGATATCAATTTTCCCCTAACTGCTACTTTGGCTACGTTCCATTTTAGCATGTTGTCTCATTGTCATTATCTTTAATAAAATTAGTGATTACTTCTATGATTTATTCTTCGACACACTAATTCTTTAGGATTAGATTATTTTGTTTCCAATTAATTTTTTATCACAGCTTCCAAGGCCCTTTAATTCAATATAATTTCTGTTGCATTATGGTCCAAAAAGGATGATTTAATATTTTTGCTTTTATACATTTAGTTGTGAAGTTTTTATTCCCTAATTCATGGTTAATTTTTGTGAAGGTACCATATACAGTTGAGATAAAGGCATATTCCTTTCTATTTCCATTCAGTTTTCCCCAAAGGTCTATCATGCCTAATTTTTCTAGGATTCTATTCATCTTCTGAACTTCTTTCTTATTTATTTTATGGTTAGATTTGTCTAGGTCAAAAAGGAGGTAAACTGAGCTTCACCCACTAGTATAAGCTTACGATTTATTCTCTCCTGTAATTCACTTAACTTTTCCTTTAAGAATCTGGATGCTATCTCATTTGGTATATACGTATTTAGTACTGATATTACTTCATTATCTATAGTATCTTTAAGCAAGGTATAGTTTCCCCGATTATCTCTTTTAATTAGGTCTACCTTTATTTTTGCTTTATCTGAGATCATGATTGCTACCCCTGCCTTTTTTACTTCAACTAAAGCATAATAGATTTTGTCCTAGACTCTTATTCTAATTTTGTGTATATTTGTTTCAAATGTGTTTCTTATAAACAATATATTGCTTTTGTTGGATTTGTGTTTCTAACTCATTCTACTGTCCACTTCCATTTTATGGGTGAGTTCATCCCATTCCCATTCACAGTCATGATGTAACTCCCTATCTCCTATTTTCTTCTGTTTATTCTTATCTCTCTCACTCTCCCCTTTTTACTCTGTCCCTCCTCAGAAGCCTGTTTTTCTTCTCAACACTGCCTTCCTTATTCTGCCCTTTCTCTTATCACCCCCTGCTTCTCTTAGCTTCTTCCCCTTCTACTTTCCTGTTGGGTAAGATGGATTACTACACCCAAATAAGTGTGTATATCTTCTTACTTCTTTGAACCAATTCAGATAAAAATTGAGGTTCCAGTATTGCCCAATTCCTCCCTCCATTTAAAAAGCTCTGACTTGCATTCTTCTTTTATGTGAGATAATTTCCCCCATTCATCCCTTCCCTCCCTCCTTCTTCCAGGACATTCCTCTTTCTCATCCTTCCATTTTTATTTTAAGATCATGTCAACAAGAAAGGCTTACACTCATACCTTTTTTCTAAGTAGACTCTTTCTAACTGTCCTCATGATGATGTTCTTCAAGGTTACATATATCATCGTCCCATTTGGGAATATAAACTATTTAACTTTATTAAATTCCTCCTGATTTCTCAATCACATTTATGTTTTTATCCCTCTCTTGAATCTTGTGCTAAATGTAAAAATTTCTATTCAGTTCTGATCGTTTCATCAGGAAGATTTGAAAGTCCTCTATTTAATTAAATATACATTTTCCCCTGAAGGATGACACTTGACTTTTCTGGGTCAGTTATTCTTTGCTGTAATCCTAGCCTTTGCCTTCCATAATATATTCCAAGCCCTCTGCTCCTTTATTGTAGTAACTATTATATCTTGAGTGATCTTGACTATGGCTCCAGTGTATTAGGATGGTTTCTTTCTGGTTGATTTCAGCATTTTCTCCTTGACCTGGGAACTCTAAAATTTTGTTATGATATTCCTCTGGAAGTTTTCATTTTGGGATCTCTTTCAAAAACAGTTAGGTAGATTCTTTTAATATTTATTTTGCCTTCAGATTCCAAGATCACTGGGCAGTTTTTCTTTATAATTTCTTAAAATATAATTTCAGATAGTCCAGTAATCCTTAAAATATCTGTCCTCAATCTATCTTCCAAGTTAGATGTTTTTCTGATGAAATATTTCATATGTTCTTCTATTTTTCCATCCTTTTACTTTATTGTATTGTTCTTGATGTCTTTATGAATTCATCAGCTTCCACCTAACCAATTTTAATTTTTAAGGAATAATTTTTTTCAGTAAGATTTCAATGAGATCCTTTTATCATTTGGAAAATTCTGGTTTTTAAGGGTTTATTTTCTTCAGGGTTTTTATGCCCATTTTACCAAACTGCTAATTCTCTTTTCATAGTTTTCTTGCATTGCTCTCATTTTCCTTCGTATTTTCCTCCACTACTCTTATTTGATTTTTAAATTTATTTTTGGCTCTTTTTTTAGCTATTCTAGACATTCTTGTTAAGCTTGTGTCCAACCTGAATTTTTTATTCTTGTTATCTTCTTCTGAATTTATGTCTTAAACTTCCTTGTCACCATAATACCTGTCTACAGTCAATAGTTTCGTTGTTGTTGTTGTTGTTGTTTCCTTATTTTCCAGCCTATTTCTTGACTTTGAACTTTGTACTAGAGTTGGGCTCTGCTCATCTCTGGAGGTCACTGATCTAAGTTTCAGGGGGTTTTTTTCCCAGCTAGTTCCTGAGGTCTGTAAATTTTCAATGCATCTAAAAATGAACTCTTATGGTAGAGAAGGAGCAGGGGCCCTAGTTCTGTTTCACAATTTCAGAGTGAGAGGAGTGCTATCACTTGTGGTGGGGACTTTCCTAGCTAGGAACCACAACACAGATCAGCAAAGTAGTCAACACAACTATTCATCTCCATCCTGGAACAAAAACCCAGAACTGGGCAAGGGCAATAGTTTCCAAAAAGCACCCATTCCTGCACTCAGTGCACATACTGGAATCCCCTGAATTCTCTTTCTTATCAGGTGTGCAATTCCCTTGGCATCTCTGAGTGGTGAGATCTCCCAGTGCTATTGCTGCTATTTCTATCACAGAAGTGATAACAAAGACCCTCAATTGATGGGCCTCCACACTCTCAGTCAAGCAATGTCACAGACCTCTCCTTCCATCCTCCAAAGGCATGCTGGGTTGGAAAAATATCTCACCTTGACCTTTTCATTGATTATTCCACTCCAGGATTCCATTTAAGATGATATTTTAACATTGGTTGGAGGAAAATGTTGGGAGAGTTCTGCTGGAATGCAACCTCTACTCCACCATCTTGACTCCCAACCATGAATTCAAAATTTTAAGAATATTAATCACTTCCCCAATAGATGAAGTGTCAAAGCATATGGACAATCAGCTTTGGAAGGAAGAAATCCAAACCATCACTAACTATATAAAACAGTTCTCTAAAGCATTTCTAATTAGAGAAATTGAAATGAAAGGAATTTAGAGATTCTACCTCATACCCATAAGACTAGTAATGAGGACAAAAAAGAAAAATGGCAAATGTTGGAGGAGGTATAGTAAAAAAAAAAGTGCATTAGGGTAGTCTTGGTGGATCTTTGAATTGATCCACCCTTTCTGAAAAGCACTTTAGAATTCTACCCAGAAAGTAACCAAACTCCACTGGGCCTTTAAATTCTATGAATCCTATATCCCAAATAAACAAAAGAAATATTTAAAAACTATATATATACGTATATATATTTATGAAAATATTCATAGCAGCTCTTTCTAGTAGCCAAAAACTGAAAACTAAGGTGTAATTTTCTGATAGAGAATGGCTAAGCAAATTGTGATAAATGAATATAATGGAATATTGTTAAGTCATAAGAAATGATGAAATGGTGACAACGTCAGGTAGAACTTGGAAGACCTTTGTGAAATCATCAAGAGAAAGTATATAGAATTAGAAGAACAACTTGTACAATGGTAGCAACAGAGATAATGAGAGAGAAAGAAAGAAAGAAAGAGAGAGAGAGAGAAAGAAATGAACATGGGCAAATGGGCCATGTGGGGATCTGTTTTGCTAGATTATACAGATATGTATTGAGATATTAAGTTTTCAAGTTTTCCTTTCTAATTTAATTTCCTTTTTAATTTGCTCAGTGTGGTTAATAATAGTTGGAAAGATAGATTAATAAAAACAAAAACAAAAGATATTTGTGTTAATATGGGTGCAAGCCTCACTTTCACCATGATAGGTTGTAAGGACTCAGATCCTACCAATTATGCTAATTGTAAGAACACAAGATCTATTCTGCCCTGATTATGCCAATTGTGTGGTGGCAGACCCTCAAGACAAATGCAAAGAAAACAAAAAAGAAAGGCAGTCCACACCAGTATGAGGATATATGTAAGTTTATTATGGTTTGTTAGGACAGTTGGGGGAATCTTCTCACAAGACTGGTCCTTCTTGCCAGGAGGATTGATCCCTAACTCCCCATACCATCCTTAGGCCAAGTAAGATATTATATAGAAATGGAACAAAGAAAGTATGGTGCCAGGGATAGCCCAGAGTAGTATACAAGTTCTCCAGGGGGATGGTTGGAGCTTCTTTTGTGTTTACATTCATTCAAGGTAGTTTACATTAACAGTGGATTCATAGATCATGTTCTCACACTCTGGCTCCCATTATAAATAGGGAAGATCTTGGAAGACAAGTCCCTGTGGGGAGAGAGCAGAGCCAATCCCCTCAATTTCCCCTGGACTGGCTCTGCTCTTTCCCCTTCCCCCCGGGGTTTGTCTCCCAGGATCTGAGCTCCTATCACCTCCTCTTCTCCCCCAATGTGCAGGACCACAGCACTAACCTCACCTGTCAGGTGACATTCCCAGAGGTCAGAGACAGCTGTCCAGCTCAAGGTTGTCTCTAAGTGCTGGGAGGGAATGGGCATGATGTTCAGGTGTCCCAAAGGAAGGAGGGATGGAGAGAAAGAGCCAGGATCAGGCACACCAAGTGTCTGACTCTTGAGAAGGGAAGGAGACAAGGGGTCTTATGGGAACATGACACTTGGGGCTCCCTGATTTCTTAGAAACAGATAGGTAGCACAGTGTTAAAGTGGTGGGCCTGGACTCAGTTAGATCTGAATTCAAGTCTGACCTCAAACACGTCCTAATTGTGTTTACCCTGAGCAATGTCACTTCACCTCTGAATGCCTCAGTTTTCTCAAATGCAAAATAGGGACAAGGTGGGGTTTTGTGAGAGTTAAGCGAAATGTCTGTAAAGCATTTAGTACAGTGCCTGGCACGTAGTCATTCAGTAAATGCTTACACCCTTCCGTTCCCCATCTTGGTTTCTGAAGTTGAATATCCCAATCTCATTTGATCCTTGAGGATGACATCAAAGATCCATCTTAGAGTCGTCTACCTTCTTCTTTTGCAGCCCCTCCTCAGAGTATGAGCACCCATTTTACCGAAGAAATAGAACAAGTAATTTGGCAGAAGTTAGGTGTCAAGAGAGGGGGAGAAATTAAAGGGTTGTGTAGTGAAAGAAAAACAAAGTTATCACCACTGTCTTCTCTCTTTCTCTTTCTCTCTCTCTCTCTCTCTCTCTCTCTCTCTCTCTCTCTCTCTCTCTCTCTCTCTCTCTCTCTCCTGCCTCACCCCCCTATCTAATCTGTTTCCAAGAACTGTTAACTTTGCCTTCCAAACATCACTCACACATGCCCCCTTTTCTCCTCTAATTCTGTCACCAGAATCTGCCACCACCCTAGAACACCCTCTCATCACCTCACATCTGGACTACTGCAATAACCCACTAGTGAGTTTTCCTGCCATTCATCTCTCCCCATTACAGCTCATCCTCCACTCAGCTCTCAAAATGATTTCCTAAAGCACAGGACTGACCAAGTCACCTTTTCCCACTCAGTTAACTCCAGTCCCTCCCTGTCAGCTCCAGGACCAAATATAAAATCCTCTGGTGTTCAAAGCCCTCCATTTCCTTCTCCCACCTCTTCCCTTGTTCTATGCCCACACCATTCCCACCTTCTTATACTTTATAGCACCCCACAATCTGCACACACACACAAACACACACACACACACACACACACACATTGATACTATATGACACAATGAAACCAGATCCTTTGTAGCTCCTCACAAAAAACACTTCATCTCCCAAACAGGGGCATAGTCATTGCCAGTGCCTGGAATGTTACCTCTCCTCCTCTCCAACACCTGACTTCCTTCTAGCTCCAGCTGAAAGGTTTCTACAGGAAACCTTTCCCAACCCCTCTAAAATCTAGTGTCTTCTCTGTTCTTTGTACATAGATGTTGGCATGCTGTCTGTCCTCAGACTGGGAGATTCCTGAGGGCAGGCATTGTCATTTGCCTTTCTTTATATCTTCAGTGCTTAGTCCAGTACCTGGCACAGAGTAGAAGCTTAATAAATGCTCTTTGATTGAATAAAACTTCACTAAAACTATTGGGACATGCTGTGTAGGGTGACAAGAAAATATCACGGAAAAATCAAGTCACTAAAAATGCTTGCTTAAATTTCAATAAATTTTTCCAAGAAAAAGCAAGACCTCAGAGAAATAATGAGAGAATATCATCTTCCCCTATTTATCTACAGATGGAAGTGATTCACAGCTGTGAAACAATGACTACATTGGCAAATTTTTTCAATGAATTGATTGATTTTAAAGATTTTTTTGTTCTATCACTTTTTTTCTCCATGCTCACCGCATCAGAAAGAATCCATTTTTCTAAGGGATTATTCTGGGAGGAGAAGGATAAGTGATACAGGGGAAATTGAACCAAGATAAAAACAAAAGATAACAATTAAAGGTATTTTTCAAAGAAATGTGTTCTGCTATCATCATCATAAAAGTACAAGACTTGGGGTTTTGGGAACACCAAGCAGAGTCAAGAAGGAGGATTGAGGTCCTCACCAAAGGACAGGGACTGACTCACATATGAGTGAGAGGGAGTATGTAACAGACACATATCATGGGACAGAGATGGTGCAGTTGGCTGTTAAGGGAAACAGAGCTTAGGAATGGAGAATTCATGGGAGTCAGAGAAGGACCCTCTTGTCTAGTGCTGGGATGCTTAAGCTCCTATTTCCCCCAGGGAAGAAGTCCCTAGGTCAATGGGCATTGAGCACAAGGAGCTAGGTAAGGAGGAAGTGCTGGTCACTTCCCTCTCTCACTTCTATCTTCCATTCCATCTTCTATTGCTACATATCTGACTTCCTATTAGGCTGGGAGGCTCTCTTGGGGGCCCTCACTCTGAGACCTGTAAGAAAGAAAGGATAGGTGCAACAAGTTGGCTCATTTTCTGAGAATTCTTATCTCTTTTATTTCCCCACCTTCCTGTTCCTGTATCTTTCTTCTGTTCTCACTAGGCTCCATTCTCACTGGGACCATATGGATTGCCCTGAGGTCACATTGAGGGTAGTTCTGTTCTCCCCTGATCCCACTGATCTCTCTATTGACCTGAAGTTATGGTTATTGTTGCTGTTTCTTCTTTGGGTAGGGGAAGGGTAAGTAGAGTCAGAGCCAGAGCTGAGGGTGACTGGAGAGAAGTAGGGTCATAAATTAGCCATGGAAGGTCTAGAGGCTAAGAACAGGAGCATCTAGGATCATCTAGGAAGTAGGAATTAGGGCATATGGTTTGTAGAAAACCAAATAGCTCTAAATCTTTGATCTTATGAACTTATGACCCTTCTCTAAAACTAGGTTCTTCCACAGTATCAGTTCTTGCTATTATTTTTATTACACTCATTTCTGCCAAAGTTGATTCTTCCCATGGTTTCATGCTTCTTAAGATCAACGAGGGGCATGACTAGTCTTCCACCCAGTCAATGGCTAGCAACTCTATAAGTCTACCAATTTGAGGAAATCCCTAAAAAGAACAAAGTTCTTTTACACTGACTCAACCAAGTCCCAAAGGGATGAAGCCTTTTTGAGATGTGAATGGATAATTTCCATTTTTTTTACCTTTCGTAATCAGTGACAATCATGTCACTCAGAACACTAACAACTCAAGGTTTCATGCCTTTTACAAATGATGCCCCTCAGAGTCTAAAAGAAAACAAACTTGAACAACTTATTATCTTTGTTTCCTGCCCCTTACATTCTGTAATCTCATCCAGGGCTTGGAAGGACTTCACTGACCAGAGTATTCTTTACTGAAACCCTACTTAGATGCTTACTGCTTCCTTTCAGGCTATATCATATTCCAATTGGATGACTATTTTTGGATTCTCAAAGGAGAAAGGCAGATCTTCAGGAGCCACTGTGGGGATCATAATAGAGAGTGAAATAATCCAAGTTTTTAAAATATTATCATGCAGCAATATCTAGCTGAAGTTAGGGGAAATGGGGGCGGAGCCAAGATGGCGGAGTAGAAAGACGCACATACACATAGCTCCGAACCCACAACGCACAGAACGGCTACAGGGGAGCAACTCACAGCGAATTCTGCACCCAGAGGCCACGGAATATTGGAGCGAGGGAGATTTCTGTTCCGGAGGGACCTGCAAACCTCTCGCGGGGGGTCTGTCGTGCTGCAGACGCGGAGCCCAGCCCAGCCCAGACCTGCTGCGGCCACAGCACCAAGAGAAACAGACCCGAGCAGGCTTCAGGGACGGGATCTCCAGCAGCCGCACAAGTCCCTCCACCCACAGGTGACGGGGGTCAGTGAGAGAGTCTCTTTGGCGGGTCGAGAGGGGAGTGGGGTGCCCCCATGATTCGGGGCCCCCCCGGGAGGTAGAAGCTAAGAGGCGGCTGCAGAACGGGGCTCCCCAAGTGGGTGGGAGCCTGGATCCATTATGGAAGGTCTGTGCATAAACCCCCTGAGGGAACTGAGCCTGAGAGGCAGCCCTGCCCCGACCTGACCACCTGAACTTAATTCTCACACTGAATAGCAGCCCTGCCCCCGCCAAAAGCCCTAAGGCGGGAAGCAGCATTTGAATCTCAGTCCCCAAACACTGGCTGGGAGGACCAGGAGGCGAGGTGGGTGTGAGGAGAATATTCAGAGGTCAAGTCACTGGCTGGGAAAATGCCCAGAAAAGGGAAAAGAAATAAGACTATTGAAGGCTACTTTCTCGGAGAACAGACATTTCCTCCCTTCCTTTCTGATGAGGAAGAACAATGCTTACCATCAGGCAAAGACACAGAAATCAAGGCTTCTGTGTCCCAGCCTACCCAATGGGCTCAGGCCATGGAAGAGCTCAAAAAGAATTTTGAAAATCAAATTAGAGAGGTGGAGGAAAAACTGGGAAGAGAAATGAGAGATATGAAAGAAAAGCATGAAAAGCAGATCAGCTCCCTGCTAAAGGAGAACCAAAAAAATGTTGAAGAAATTAACACCTTGAAAACTAGCCTAACTCAATTGGCAAAAGAGGTTCAAAAAGCCAATGAGGAGAAGAATGCTTTCAAAAGCAGAATTAGCCAAATGGAAAAGGAGGTTCAAAAGCTCACTGAAGAAAATAGTTCTTTCAGAACTAGAATGGCACAGATGGACGCTAAGGACTTTGTGAGAAACCATGATATCACAGAACAAAGAGAGAAGAATGGAAAAATGGAAGATAATGTGAAATATCTCATTGGAAAAACAACTGACCTGGAAAATAGATTCAGGAGAGACAATGTAAAAATTTTGGGACTACCTGAAAGCCATGATCAAAAGAAGAGCCTAGACATCATCTTCCATGAAATTATCAAGGAAAACTGCCCTGAGATTCTAGAACCAGAAGGCAAAATAAATATTCAAGGAATCCACAGAACACCGCCTGAAAGAGATCCAAAAAGAGAAACTCCTAGGAACATTGTGGCCAAATTCCAGATTTCCCTGGTCAAGGAGAAAATATTGCAAGCAGCTAGAAAGAAGCAATTCAAGTATTGTGGAAATACAATCAGGATAACACAAGATCTAGCAGCCTCTACATTAAGGGATCGAAGGGCATGGAATAGGATATTCCAGAAGTCAAAGGAACTAGGACTAAAACCAAGAATCACCTACCAGCAAAACTGAGTATAATACTTCAGGGGAAAAATGGTCTTTCAATGAAATAAAGGATTTTCAAATTTTCTTGATGAAAAGACCAGAGCTGAAAAGAAAATTTGACTTTCAAACACAAGAATGAAGAGAACCATGAAAAGGTGAACAACAAAGAGAAGTCATAAGGGACTTACTAAAGTTGAACTGTTTACATTCCTACGTGGAAAGACAATATTTGTAACTCTTGAAACATTTCAGTATCTGGGTACTGGGTGGGAGTACACACACACACATGCACACACGCACACATACATAGAGACAGAGTGCACAGAGTGAATTGAAGAGGATGGGATCATATCTTAAAAAAAAAATGAAATCAAGCAGTGAGAGAGAAATATATGGGGAGGAGAAAGGGAGAAACTGAATGGGGCAAATTATCTCTCATAAAAGAGGCAAGCAAAAGACTCATTAGTGGAGGGATAAAAAGGGGAGGTGAGAGAAAAACATGAAGTCTACTCTCATCACATTCCACTAAAGGAAAGAATAAAATGCACACTCATTTTGGTAGGAAAACCTATCTCACAATACAGGAAAGTGGGGGACAAGGGGACAAGCAGGGTGGGGGGGATGATAGAAGGGAGGGCATGGGGAGGAGAATTCAATTCAAGGTCGACACTCATGGGGAGGGATAGGATCAAAAGAGAATAGAAGTAATGGGGGACAGGATAGGATGGAGGGAAATATAGTTAGTCCTATACAACACAACTATTATGGAAGTCATTTGCAAAACTACACAGATTTGGCTTATATTGAATTGCTTGCCTTCCAAAGGGAAGGGGTGGAGAGGGAGGGAGGTAAAGAAGTAGGAACTCAAAGTGTTAGGATCAACTGTAATGCTCTTACCACTAGGAAATAAGAAATACAGGTAAAGGGGTAAAGAAAGCTATCTGGCCCTACAGGACAAAAGAGAAGATGGAGACAAGGGCAGAGAGGGATGATAGAAGAGAGAGCAGATTGGTCACAGGGGCAATTAGAAAGCTTGGGTTTGGGGGGGGAGGGGATAAAAGGGGAGAAAATTTGTAACCCAAAGTTTTGTGAAAATGAATGTTAAAAGTTAAATTTAAAAAAAAAAAAGTGAAGTTAGGGGAAATGAACTCATAGTAAACACAAAAGGAGCCTCTGTGCCGAACCTTGAAGGAAATTCAGAATTCTAAAAGAGAGGGCTGAGGAAAGCACGCATACTAGGTTTCAGGGACAACTACTCCAAAGGCATAGGGATGGAGATGGCAAGCTTCTTATGAGGAATAGTCACAAGACCAGTTGAGCATGGTAGGAAAGTGAATAGAGGAATAGAGAGCATTAAGGTGCAATAGGACTAGAAAGGTAGGTTGGGGCTAGGTTGTGGTATTGTTCACTCATTTCAGTCAAATCTGACTCTACATGACCCCATTTGGGGTTTTCTTGGCAGAGATGCTGGAGTGGTTTGCCATTTCCTTCTCCATTTCATCTTATACATGAGGAAACTGAGGCAAACAGAGTTAAGTGACTTGTCCAGGGTCACATGGCTTGTAAGTGTCTGGGGCTTTCTTTGAACTCATGAAGATGAGTCTTCCTGCATTCAGACCCAACACTGCACATCCTAGGTAGTCCAGATTGTTTAAGACTTTAAATGTCAAACAAAGGGATTTGTATTTGATTCTTAAGGTGATACTCACCCTCTGGAATCTACTTAGTGGGGAAGGGACACTCTCCTACCAAGTTAGACCAGCACCTAAAGGAAAATCATTTTAGGAGCTTTGTGGAAGATGAATTGGAAAATTAAGAGATTCCTCAAAGTTAACAAGGATCTCATGGACTTTTTCTTAGTCCACATCTTCTGTTACTACTCTGCAGCATCTGATACTGTTAATCACATTTTCCTCCTGGACATGCTCTCTTCTCTGGGTGTTTGGGAGCCTGGTCTCTCCTGGTTGTCCTCCAATCTTTCTGGTCAACCTTTCTCAAGTCTCCATTACTGGACCTTTATCTTTGTCACTTCCACTAACTGGAGGTATTGCTTAAGGCTCTGTCCTTTTCTCACTGTACTATCTCATTTGGTTATCTCAAAAGATCCCATGGCTTCAATCATCATCTTCAGAAAGTTGAGTTCTAGATCAATCTATCCGGTTTGAGTCTCTCCTGAACTCTCATCTGAAATCACTAACAGTCTGTTGGATATTTCAGACTGTGTGTCCCATAGACCTCTGAAATTCAGTATGTCCAAAATAGAACTATTGATCTTCCTCCACAAATACTCCACATTCTGAACCTCCCAGCTACTGTCAAGGGCACCACCATCATCCAGTCACAGAGGTTCTCTACTTTATTGTCATCATCTATTCCTCAATTTCACTCATCCCACATAACCAATCAGTTGCCAAATTTATACTTTCTCTGCAATAATCTCTCAAAAACAAATTTTCACTCATCTCCACTCACGGTTACTGATCTAATTCAAGCCTTTATTCCTTTCACCTGGATAACTGAAAAGCCTTATCCTTGGCCTTCCTGACTCAAGTCCCTTTCTCCTCCAATCTATCTTTCCCATAGTTGCCAGTGATGTTCCTAAAGGACAGCTTTGACCACGTCACCTCCTCTACTCAATAAACTCTAGTGATTCCCTATTATCTTCAAGATCAACTATAAAGTACCTTGTTCAACACTTAAAAGACTTCCCAACTTGGTTCATTGTTATTCCACCAGTCTTCAACATTCTACTACCCTCCCTGCACTCTGTGATTTAGACACACTGGCCACCTTGCTGGCCCTCAGAGCAGGACAGTCTATTTCCCATTTCTGTGCTCTTCCCTAGCTGTCCCCCTTGTCTGCCAAGCTCTCCCTCCTCAATTCTGACTCTTGGAATCCCTGGCTTCCTTCAGACTCCTCTCAAATTCCAACTTCTATAGGGTGGTGACCTTTGCCAATCTCTACAGTGCCAAAGCCTTACCCGTTAAGGTAACTTTATATCTCATATTTTATAACTCATACAAACCTAGCTACATTGTCCTCCTTGAGAGAATTTAAGTTCCCTGAGGGCAGGGGCTCATTTTTTTCTTTGTATCCCAGATATTTAGCAGGAAGTAAACCCTGAATAAATGTTTGTTGCTTGATTGGTTAGATGTAGGGAGACCAGTTAGTGTCTATTACAAAAGTCTAAATTAAAGTGATGAGACCTTGGACTAGGAAGCTGGTTGTGTGATCATATCTTTTCCTGGAATAAAATGGCAACAAACCTGAAGAAATAGACAGCTAGGATGGAGAATCTATTCTCTTCCATAATAGAACTATTCCATAATAGGTCTATTCCATAACAGGACTGCTGAGACTAGAAAGAAGGTTGGGTATGGGGGAGATGGTCAGAGAAGGAAATTTGACCACTGTCTCCAAAAACTTGCAAGACTCTTATGCAAAAGAGGGCTTTCATTTCTAAGATTAAGGTGGCCCCATAAGATAGACCTAGAGCAAGAGAGTAGAAAAGGGAGAGGGGTGGAGAGAATAGCAAAGAAAGAAATCTGGGTTTAATGTAAGGAAAAAGTTTCTTTTTGTGAGGAAATCAGGGTGAAGTGACTGGCCCAGGGTCACACAGCTGGTAAGTGTCTGAAGCTAGCTTTGAACTCAGGTTCTCCTGACTCCAGGGCCAGTGCTCTATCTACTGAGTCACCTAGCTGCCCATGAACGAAAACTTTTAATGAATAGGTCTATCCCAAAGTGGTATGGGATGCCTTTGGATGTCACAGGTTCTCCCTCAATGAAGATCTTTAAAAAGATTCATGGCCCCATCTATAGTATGTTATTGTGGGGGGATTCTTTATCAAGAGTGGATTGGTCAACTCATTTCTCGAATTCATAGGGAACTGAGACAAATTTGTAACAAAAAAAAAGGAAGCCTTTCCCCAACTGATAAATGGTCAAAGCATATGAACAGGCAGTTTTCAGGTGAAGAAATCAAATCTATTAATAGTGACAAAAAAAAATGATCCAAATCACTATCAAGTAGAGAAATATAAATTAAAACAACTCTGAGGTGCCAACTCACACCTATAAGACTGGCTGATATATATTGGTTAATATGACTGAAAGAGAAAATGACAAATGTTGGAAGGGATGTGGAAAAAGTTGGGACGTGAATACACTATTGGTGAAATTGTGAACTGGTCTAATCATTCTGAAGAAAAAATTGGAATGATGACCAAAAGGCTATAAAACTATTCATACCCTTTGACCAAGAAACATCACAACTAAGTCTGTATTCCAAAGAGATCAGAGAAAAGGAGAAAGAACCTGTTTTTAGAAAAATATTCATAGCTGCTCTTTTTGTTGTGGCTAAGAATTTGAAGGCATGATCGTCAATTGGGGAATTGCAAGTTGCAGTATATGATTATGATGGAATACTACAGTACTATAAAAAATGAGGAGCAGGATGGTTTCAGAAAAAACAAGGAAGATTTATATGAACTGATGCAAAGTGAAATGAAAAGAACTGGAAGAACATTGTACACCGTAACAACAATATTGTAAGGATGATCAATTGTGAAAGATTTCCCTTCTCTGATTAAAACAATGATCCAAGATAATTCCAAAGGACCATGATGAAAAATGCTATCACCTCCAGAGAGGGAATCAATAAACTTTGAGTGCAGATTGAAGACTTTTTTAAATTTTATTTTTGTTCGTTTTGTGTGCATGTGTTTTCCTTTGCAACAGGGCTAGTATAGAAATGTTTTGCATTACTTCACATGTATATCATATTGCTTGCCTTCTCAAAAGGTGAGAGAAGGGAGGGAGGGAGAAAATTTCCAACTCATTTTTTTTAAATGTTAGAAAAAATATATATAATTGGGAAAGAGTTAATGAAATAAATAAAAATATACTTTTTTAAAATGAACAATGGGTTGACCAAGATGGTTGTTGAGGTTTCTTCCAACTCGGACATTCTACAGTTCTGTAACACAGTCTAGTCTTGTGGTTGCCAACCTGTTTGGCCCAGGATATTCCAAGGCTAAGTTCTTAAATGGCAACTGACACAGCTAGGTGGTGCAGTGGATAGAGTGCCAGAACTGGAGTCAGGAAGACTCACCTTTGTGAGCTCAAACCTGGACTTGGACACAATAATAGTAATATTGTGTCCAATAGCTTGGACACAACAACACCTAATAATAGTGTGACCCTGGGCAAGTCACTTAGCCCTATTTGCCTCAGTTTCCTCATCTGTAAAATGAGCTGAAAGAAGAAATGGCAAAGTATTTTTGCTAAGAAAACCCCAAATGGGGTCATAAATAGTCTGACATGACTGAAAAACAACTTAACATTTTGTTAAATTCCTCCCTATGATAAACAAAACAACTTTCTGTTAAACTTAACGAAAAGTTCAGCTTACATACATGTCATATTACATTTCCACATACATGCATACTTTCTTTACTAATCAAATCAAACTCATTTAAAGATATTTCTGGATCAAAGTCACTTATTGCCATCTTTTCTCAATGGATAACAATTATGTGAGTCCCTGGGGTGGAAAAATTGAACATATAAATGTGGTACCAACTATTCCTGAAGTTTCATTTTCCAGGAAGGGAAACAAAAGCCCATAGAGGAAAAGTCAAGAAGTATTTATTAAGCACCTACTGTTTTCCAGACAGTGTTCCAGAGTTGGGGACACAAAAAAAAGGAGGAAAAAAGAAAAAAAAATTTTATTTTTACAAGTAGCTCAAAATCTAATAGTGAAGACAATATCTGATCAACAAGTTACATACAGGTTAAACTGGAGATAATGTCAGACAGAAGGCCCTACCTTTAAGGAGACCTGAGACAGATTTTTTCCGTTGGTGAGACCAAGGCTTGTCTGCACTGAGCTCCCACTCATAAATGTTCGGTCACCAGTGGGGTCTGGGCTACATGGTACTTACACTGGGCACAAATGGAGGGACAAAAGGGATCAAGAACCAACTGGCAAAGTGGAAGGAGTGGGAACAGTCAGGAGACTTGGTTTCAAGTCTGGTCTCTGATGTTCACACATTGGGCAGCCTTAGTTTAACCACTTTCACTCTATTAGAAGCTTATTTCTCTACCAGGTTATATGGGCATAATTGTGCCTGCTAGAGCAGCCTCAGACCCATGCACATACTTGGTAGGCCTCAAAGTACTACAGAAATGAGAGCTACTCTCATGTTTAGTGCATTGGCAATAAAGATTCCCCAACAAAGTAGAAATTGTCCTTGGGGAGGATTGTGGAATATTGTTAATGGAGCTGTTAATTAATACAGTCTATTGTAGAACAACAAATTACTTCTAGAAAGCAACTTGGAATTATGCACACATTAAGTGGCTAAAACACCCATACTTCCTAAGCCAGAGATTCTACTGGTAGGCACAGGACCCAAGGATGTCATTGATAAAAAGAAAGACCCCACATATATCAAAATATTGATTGCAACACATCCTGTGCTAACAAAAGACTGGGGAGAGGGGAGGAAAAAAGTGAGAGACAGTGCATTGAATGGCCAAAAAAATGGTGGTGCATGGATATAAGGAAATACTGTTGGGCTACAAGAAATGAAGAATATGATGAATACCAAAAAACATGAAAAGACTTACATAAACTGATGCAAAATGATGTAAAGCTAAGAAAAGTCAAGAAAATAATGCACAGAATGTCTCAATGGTCTTAGTGAAGTTTTGAGCTTCTTTTTTGCAGAAATTCTGTGCATGACAGCTGAAAAGATGACATGGAAAAAAAAACACCACCAAACAACTGAAAATTGTGTATTTTGTGCAATTTCTGAGAACAAGGTCCCTAGAGAAATTATGGAAGAAAAAAAATTGTCTCCTTTCTTTTGCAGAGGTAGGTTCACCACAGCCATAAAACAGTACAGAGAATGTCAAATTTTTTCAATGAATTGATTGATCTTTTTTAATTCTTTTTTTTTAATTTATGGAATAAAAAGGCATTTCCATAACATAAAAAGATAATTGCACATCAAACTGCAAATCTGTTACACACAACTTCCTATTGCTTTCAAATATACAATAAAATTATCATGCAAATTTTTTCTTTCCCTCTCCCCCACCCTAGAGATGGCTACCATTAGAAACAAAATAAATATGCAAAATTATTCTATACTTCAATTTATCAGTCATTTCTCTGGATGCAGATGGCATCCTTCTTCATATGTCCCTTATAGCTAGTTTGGGTATTAATAATAGTCAAAATAACCTACAGTCAGGATCACACAGGACCATACAGCTTCTACATTAAAAGACTGAAGGGATTGGAATATGAAATTCTGTAAGGCGAAGGAGCTAGGACTATAACCAACGATCAATTACCCAGCCAAATTGAGCATAATATTTCAGGTAAGGAGATGGATATTCAGTGAAATAAGAGATTTCCAGATCTTTCTAATGAAAAGGCCAGAGCTCGATAGAAAATTTGATTTTCAAAATACAAGGCTCAAAAGAGGCATAAAAAGATAAACAGGAGGAAAATAACTTGTTATTCAATATGAGCAAACAATTTATATCCCTATATGGGAGGACAATACTTGTTACTCTTGAGAATTGTATATTTATTATGAAATTTAAGAAGGATATACATAGATAGAAAGAATGGGTATAAATTAACTGATGTGATGATGAAAAAATGTGATTTAAGGGTGCGAAGGGATTGTAACAGGAGATGTGAAAAAGAGGAGGCAAAAAAGGTAAATTATATCACAGGAAGAGGTACAAAAATGTATTATAGTAGAGGGAGAGAGGGGAGGGAGATGAGCTCTGTTTGAGATTTACTCCCATCTGATTTGGTTCAAGGAGGGAACAACATATTCAGTTATGTAAAGAAATCTAACTTGCCCTATAGGCAGTGGGAGGGGAAAGGGGAATAAAAGGAAGGTGGGCTGATAGAAGGGAGGGAAGACTGAGGGAGGCTGTGGTCAAAAATTGAAATTCTATCGTGAATAGGAAGGGAGAATTAAAAGCATAAATGAGGGGAAATAGGATGGAGACAAAGACACAGATAGTAATCATACCTGTGAATGTGAATAGGATGAGCTCTCCCATAAAACTGATGTGGATAGCAGAATGAATTTAAAACCATAATCCAACAATATATTGTTTACAAGAAACACATTTGAAACAGGAAGATATATACAGTGTAAAGGTAAAAGATTGGAGAAGAATATATTATGTTTCAGCTGATATAAAAAAGCAGGGATAACAATCCTAATCTCAGGCAAACCAAAAGCAGAAATAGATCTAATCAAAAGAGATGAGGAAGGAAACTATATTCTTCTAAAAGGCACCATAGACAATGAAGCAACATCATTACTAAACATATATGTACCAATTGGTATAGCATCCAGATTCTTAGAGGAGAAGTTAAGGGAGTTACAGGAAAAAATAGACAGTGAAAGTATACTAGTGAGGGACCTCCTCCTCCCCCTCTCTGAAACTGATAAATCTAACCTCAAAATAAACAAGAAAGAAGTTAAGGAGGTGAATACAATTCTGGATAAGGTAGATATGATAGCTCTCTGGAAAAAATTGAATGAGGATAGAAAAGAATATACTTTTTTTAGCAGTATATGGCACATATACAAAAACTGAGCATGTATTAGGGCATAAAAACCTGACAATTCAGTGCACAAAGGCAGAGATAGTCAATGCATCCTTCTCAGATAATAATACTGTAAAAATTATATGTAAAAAAAAGCCAGGGATAGATAGACCAAAAATTAATTTGAAATTAAATAATCCAATCCTAAAGAATGAGTAGGTTAAACAACAAATCATAGAAACAATCAACAACTTCAATGAAGAGAATGACAATAATGAGACAACCTACCAAAACTTATGAGATGCTGCAAAAACAATTCTGAGGGGAAGATTTATATCATTGAATGCTAACATGAATAAAATAGAGAAAGAGGAGGTCAATGAATTGGGTATGCAGTTAAAAAGGCTAGAAAAAGAACAAATTGAAAAACCCCAAGTAAATACCAAATTAAAAATACCAAAAACCAAAAGAGAGATTAATAAAATTGAAATTAAGAAAACTATTGAACTAATAAATAAAATGAAGAGTTGGTTTTATGAAAAAACCAATAAAATTGATACACCACTTGATTAAAAAGAGAAAGAAGAAAATCAAATTACCAATGTCAAAAAAGAAAAGGATGAGCTCACCTTCAAAGAGGAGGAAATTAAAACAATAATTAGAAATTACTTTGTCCAATTGTATGCCCATAAATCTTACAATCCAAGAGAGATGAATGAATAGTTAAAAAATACAAATTGCCCAGATTAACAGAAGAGGAAATTAAATACTTAAATATCCCTATCTCAGATAAAGAAACTGAACAAGCCACCAATGAACTACCTAGGAAAAAATCTCCAGGGCCAGATGGATTTGCAAATGAATTCTATCAAGCACTATAGAACAGTTAATTCCAGTATTATATAGATTATTTGGTAAAATTGGCAAAGAAGGAGTCCTACCAAATTCTTTTTATGATACAAATATGGTTCTGATACCTAAACCAGGAAGAGACAAAACAGAAAAAGAAAATTGTAGACCAATTTCTCTAATGAATATAGGTGCATTAATTTTAAATAAGATGTTAGCAAAAAGAATACAGCAACTTATCATGAGAATAATACAGTGTGATCAGGTAGGATTTATACCAGGAATGCAGGGCTGGTTCAATATTAGGAAAACTATCAGTATTATTGATCATATCAACAACAAAACTATCAAAAACCATAGGATTATCTTAATAGATGCAGAAATAGTTTTTCACAAAATACAACTCTCATTCCTATTTAAAACATTGGAAAGCATAGGAATAAATGGAGTCTTCCTTAAAATAATAAGCTGTATCTACCTAAAACCATCAGCAAGCATTAATGTAATGGGGATAAGCTAGATGCATTTTCAATAAGATTAGGGATGAAACAAGGATGTCCATTATCACCACTGTTATTCATTATGGTATTAGAAATGTTAACTTTAGCAGTGAGAAGAAAAAGAAACTGAAGGAATCAGAATAGGCAAAGAAGAAACTAAGTTATCCCTCTATGCAGATGATATGACAGTGTACTTAGGGAATCCTAGAGAATCAAGTAAAAAACTACTTGAAATAATAAACAACTTTCACAAAGTTGCAACTTACAAAATAAACCCACATAAATCTGCTGCATTTCTATATATTACTAACAAAGCCCAACAGCAAGAGATAGAAGGAGAAATTCCATTTAGAGTTACAGTAGACATGATAAAATATCTGGGAGTCTACTTGCCAAAACAAACTCAGGGACTATATAACACAATTGACAAAACACTTTTTGCACAAATAAAATCAAACTTAAGCAATTGGAAAAGTATCAGTTGCTTGTGGGTAGGCCGATCTAATATAATAAAAATGACAATTCTACCTAAATTAATTTACTTATTCAGTGCCATACCAATCAAAATACCAGAAAATTATTTTCTAGAGCCAGAAATAATATCAAAATTCATCTGAAAGAACAAAATGTCCAGTATATCAAGGGAATTAATGAAAAGAAATGCTAGGGAAAATGGTGTTGCCTTATCAGATCTCAAATTGTATTATAAAACAGCAGTCATCAAAAACACTTGGTACTGGCTAAGAAATAGAGTAAATCATCTCACATAAAAGAGGCAAGAAAAAGCTTTTACAATGGAGGGGAAGAAGGGGGAGGTAAGAGGGAACGTGTGAACCTTACTCTCACTGGATTTGGCCTGTAGAGAGAATAACATACACACTTAACTGGGTATCTTACTCTATAGGAAAGTAGGAGGAAGGGGATAAGGGGGGGATGATAGAAGCAAGAACAGACTGGCAGGGGAGGTCATCAGAAGCAAACACTTTTGAAAACGGACAGGGTCAAAGGAGAGAATAGAATAAATAGGGAGTGGGATAGGATGGAGGGAAATATAGTCTTTCACAGCATGACTGTTATGGAAATGTTTTGTATAACTACATGTGTATAACCTGTTTTGAATGGCTTACCTTCTCATTGAGGGTGGGTAGAGAGGGAAGGGTGAGAATTTGGAACTCAAAGTTTTAAAAACAAATGTTAAAAATTGTGTTTACGTTCAACTGAGAAATAAGATACACAGGCAATGGAGTATAGAAATCTGTCTTGCCCTATAAGAAAGTGAGCAGGAGGGGGATAGAATGATAGAAGGGAGATCAGATTAGGGGAAAGAGTAATCAGAATGAAAGCCATCTTGGGGTGGGGGGAGGAGAGAGATGGGGAGAAAATCTGGAACTCAAAATCTTATGTTAATGTTGGCTAAAGTAAATAAATTAACACAAAAAATATCAAAAAGAAATGAGAATTACTGTCATCATCATAAAAAGACAATAATGAAGCTTTAGGGACATCAAGAAGGATCAAGAAGGACTGAGATTCTCACTGCAAGACAGATATTGAGTAGTGAGAACGTGTCAGGGGAAAGGGACTCAGCAAAAAAGACATATGGGGAGGGAATAGAATGGTGCAGTTAGGCACCAAGGGGCAGCTAGGTGGTATATGATAGAATGCTGGGTATGGAATCAGAAGTACATCAATTCAAATCCAGCCTCAGACATTTACTAGTTCTGTGACCGTGGGCAAGTCACCTAACTCTGTTTACCTCACTTTCATGATCTGTAAAATGAGCTGAAGAAGGAAATGGCAAAACAGTCCAGTATCTTTACCAAGAAAACCCCAAATGGAGTCACAGAGAGTCAGACATGATTGAAAAACGACTGAACAATGACAAGTTTGGTAACAGGGCTGAAGCAATGGAAAACTCACAGAAGTAGTGAGGGGCCTCTTGTCTAATGGTGATAAAGGAGTTTTTTTGACCTATCATTCAGTGAGCACAAGTAACAGGAGAAGGAGGAAGTGCTGGTCACTGCCCTCCTCCACCTGCATCCCTCATGCCATCTTCCATTTCTACACATCTGACTTCCCTCCTAGTGGGTTAGTGGTTTCTTTTGGGGCCCCTGCTCTGAGGATGAGCAGAAGGGAAAAACTGGTAGGACCAAACTCCCTGATGCTCTCAGAAGACCCCTCTCCTTTCCTCTGGCTCTGGTGTGTCTCTTCCCCTCTGCTTAGGATTCTTCCTCCCAGAAGTCTGTATGAATTGGTCTGAGGTTGCCCTCTAGATGGCTCTGGTCTCCTTTGATCTCTTCATCTCACCATGGACCTCCTCCTCCTCCTGTCACTGCTACTGCTCCAGTTCTGGGAAGGTAAGTGAGAATAGGACCAAAATAGAGGGTTCCTAAAGAAAGGCGAGAGGGTCTGGGGAATAAATTGGCTGTAAGGTCTGGAGGTGAGATCGAATGGAAAAACAAAGGAGGCTTTGGGCCGGGTCTTTCTTTTTTCCCATAGGATCCTTTTCTCAACAGAAGAAATTTGGGATTCGTGCCCAGAAGACAGTGATCGTTCAGGAGGGGCTGTGTGTCTCCATCCCCTGTTCTTTCTACTATCCCCCAGAATACAAGAATAATCACATAGGCCATGGATACTGGTACCACACGGAACTCTCAAACACACTAGTGGTCACCAATAACCCCCAAAAGGCTGTCCAGACCTGGACCAAGGGCCGGTTCTACTTTATTGGGAACCTTCAGATGGACAATTGCTCCCTAAGAATTACTGGGGTCAAAAGATGTGATCAGGGACATTATGAGTTCCGTATAGAGAAAGGAAATCTGAAATACAGTTTCAACGATGACAGAGTGTTCATCAAGGTAGAGGGTGAGTTCTCTGTCCCAGAGAATTGTTTGGGGTGATGAAAAGACAAGGACAGAAGGCAGTTTGAAATCCAGGGAAGGACATGCTGGTGATACATGAGGGAGTCTCGAGGACATAAGCTGGACTGTGACTCTTTCTGTAAAGAAACATGGTGCTAGGCAGGGGTGAGCATTCAGGATCTGGGTATCAAGGACAAAAGTGGGGAGGGGGTCTTCATAGCTGTATCAAAGGGACAGGCACACTAGTGAGAGGGCCTCTT
Organism: Notamacropus eugenii; assembly: GCF_028372415.1. Lineage (NCBI taxonomy): Eukaryota > Metazoa > Chordata > Mammalia > Diprotodontia > Macropodidae > Notamacropus > Notamacropus eugenii. Next base: position 24,695,433 of record NC_092876.1, read on the forward strand.
CTTGAGGTACTAAAGCACTATGAACTGAGTATGATATGCAGCTACTGGGGATGGAGAGAGAAGAGACAGGAAATAAAAAGGAAAAGTCAGGGAAAGGACCTGCTAGCGACAAAACAGATTACCCCAAGGCCATCATTTGGCTGTACACTTTAAACCCCTCTTTCTTCCATCTAACTCACTCCCTCTGTCCTCTAGATCTGACCCAGAAGCCAGAGGTCCACATGCCAGAGATCTTGGAACCCAGGCAACAGGTGACCTTGACCTGCACGGCTCCTGGGGCCTGCAGAAATGAGACACCCATCACCTTTTTCTGGAATGGGACTGCCCTCTCTTCCCAGACATTGACCTCATCGAATACCAATTCCTCCAAACTCCTATTCACCCCCCAGCTACAGGATAATGGTACTAATCTCACCTGTTGGGTGACATTTCCAGAAGCCACAATGAGCACAGAGAGAACTGTGCAGCTCAGGGTTGCTGGTAAGTTTGAGGAGAGTGGGTGACTAGATGCTTGGTTTGCTCAGGGGAAGAAAAGTTAGGGAGAAGGTTAGAACCAGTGACACTGGATTCCTGGGTCATGAGACTATAGAGAGCAGAGCCCCTGAAAAAGTCATTCCTTGAGGATGTGGTATTGAAGGTCCCAGTCTCATTCAACTAATCTCACCTATCAGGTCAAGTCAGTTTGCAGTTGTTAAGGGCCTACTTTGTGCCAAATGCTATGCTAAGCTCTTGAGATACAAAAACAAGCAAGACCCTGTCTTCAAGAAAGTGATAGCATAAAGAGAGAGACAACAAGCTAACCATTATGTACAAAAAGATTTATATTGGATAAATGGGAGATAATTGATAAGGTAAAGGTAAAGACACTGAGAAGGCCTGAGAAAGACTTCCTGTAGAAGGTGGGACTTGAAGGAACCAGGGAAGTCAGTGGGTGGAAATGAGGAGGAAGAGAGTTCCAGACAGAGCAGACACCCATTGAAAATGGCCACAGTGTAGAGATGGAGTGTCTTGTTCATGGAGCAGCAATCACTGGATGGAGTGTATGGTGGAGAGTAAGGGGCAAGAAGATACTCTAGATGAAATATCATCATTCCTGGGGCCTTGGGAGAGTTGGGAGGGAGGGGTGAAGAACAAGAGAGTCTAGCTTCCTTCAGATTGTGTATATCCTCAGAGAGAGGCCCATGGAGTTCCAGTCTCTTTTTGGAAACTGTGATTCAAAGAGCCCCGGTTGTATTCATCTTGGCTGCTGTGCTCTTCCTCTGCCTGGTGGTTTGCCTGTGAGTTTTCAGCTTAGAAACCTGAGTGGGATACCTGAGAATATGGAACACTTAGAATAAGGAATGTCAGAGCTGAGAGGGCCCTTAGAACAAGGAATGTCAGAGCTGGAAGGGACCTTAGAACAGGGAACATCATAGCTAATAGTAATCTTAGAACACAGAATATAAGAGCTAGAAAAGTCCTTAGAATGGGAAAATATCAGAGCTGGGAGAGACTTAAGGACATGGACTGAGCTTAGAGGAAGAAAGGAAGAAAATGAATTTATTAAGTGCCTACTTTGTGACAGGTACTGTGCTAAGTGCTTTACAAATATTATCTCATCTCATCCTTCTAACAAATGGTGATGGGGATTAGGTAGTATCATTATTACCCCATTTTTCAATTGAGGAAGCTGAGGCAGGAAGAAGTTAAATGACTTGGTACATGGTAACACAGCAAGGAAGTATCTGAAGTCAGATTTGGACTCAGGCCTTTCTGACCCCAGGTCTTGTGCTTTATCCACTGTACCACTGAGTTGCCTCATATAGAACAGTGAACATAGACTGTAGGAAGTCAAATGTGAAAAGAAACCTAGAAGGTCACAGCTGGAAGGGATGTTAAATATCATGTAAAATGCTCATAACTGAACATGGCTGTTCTTCCTTAGAGTGAAAATGCTGAGAAGAAAACAGTCAGAAGGAGATGTGGGCACTTCAAGGTCTGGGATCAACACCAACCAGGTCTCCAATGGAATCCCACTGGTGAGTTATCCCAGACCCTTAACCTCCACCCCAATCAATATCACTTTACCAGACACTGGACAAATAGAAAGGATTGGGAAGAAGGAATTCTAATCCCCATCCACACCAACTTGGTGGGCTTCCAGGATGATGGGGGCTATCAACTTCCCTACTTTGAACAGTTCTGTCAAGTTGACAAGATAGTGCATTGCCCAGCAACATATGAAAGCTCATGATGTAGAGATATTGATGATTAACCCCACTAAGCTGACCCTAACTCATCCCTGGAGTGTTTATATGCAGAGGAAATTCCTCCTATGTGGAGTCAGGTTGTGAAAGACAGAGAGTACCTGACTTGGTAGAGAACCTGTAGTTTTGAAATATGGGGAAAAGGATCCTGAGTAGATTACTTTTCCTGGGACAAAGACTCATTTTCATTCATCAAATATTTGTTAACATCTGTGCACAATTATTTGGTCCAGTGCTAGAATCAATGGAAAGTTTAGATAAAACTGGATACCTGTCCTCATAATCCTTACAGTCTAACTGGAAGGAAGGAGAAGTAATACAGCTATGTATGTCAAATACCACTTTGAAACACATGGACATAGGGCTATGTGAGATAGGAGGATAAAGATTTTAAAAAAGGCACACCAACCAGCGTGCCTAGGAAAGATTTCTAGAGGATTGGCATTAGAGTGAGATTAAAAATGGAGTAGAAATTCATCAGATGGAGACTAGGATGAAGAGAGTGGGGGAGGGGAGCAGAAGCTGGGAACAAGCTGAAGAGGTCAAGGACAGGCTATATATCCTAGGGATAGCAAATCATGAAGTCTGGCTGGAGTTTAGAGTGCTTTGAGGAGAATAATAGGATTTGAAGCTGAAAAGATAGGATGATGGTAGACTGTGGATGACTGGAACTCCAGATAAACAAATTTGAACTTTACTGGAAAGACAATAGGGAGCTACTGAAAATTTTTTCAGCAAGGAAGTGATGTGTTCAAGTCTATGTATAATGGAACATTATCTAGTAGATTGTAGAGGATGAATTGGAGAAAAGAGAGAGATCCAAGGCTACAAAAGCTGTTAGACATTAGCAATGGTTAAAAGATTTGTAAACTTTGAGGTATAACAGAGACTTCAGTAGACATCTAGCTCAACTGGAGACTTCAATACAAGGCATCCTAAAATTCTTGGTGAAGTTCCAAGCTATTAAAGTTAACCCTGTATATATAACACACCCAAAAAATGGTTCTCTGTTCTCTGCTGGAACACACCAGTGAGGGAAAACCCACCTTCCAAAGAAACCCACTAAACTTTTAGATAGCTCTAATTGTTGGGATAAGTTTCCCAACGTTGGGTTTCATTTGGCCTCTTTGCGACTTCTACTCATTTCTCTTGGTTTTGCCCTCTAGGACTAATCTAGGCTCCATTGGACAGCCGTTTCCAAAACCTGAACACAGCTCTCATGCCCAAGTCACCCCCTGCTTCCAGTTCTCTTCTATAAGCTAAGCATCCCCACCTCCTTCAACCCATCCTCACATAACAAGAACCCAAACACTTGCACTAAAGTGATTGTCCATCTAGTGATGGTCCATTTCTTGTCAATGCATTTCCTCAACTGTGATGCCCAAACGTAAACACAAGGTGTGCTCAAACCCAATCACTGTAACAAAAAACTACTACATGGTTACTCTTGGAAACTCTTTCTCTTAGTGCAACCTAAAATATGATAGCTGTCTTGCCTACTATAGCATGTTATTGACTCAGTGAACTTGCAATCCATTCAGACACCAGGTCTTTTTCAGGAAAAGGCATTGTCATAGGATGCAGAGCTCATTTCATCTGATCCCCTTATTAACAGAGAAGGAAACTGAGGTCCCAAGGGACAAAGTGACTTTACCACCACTGTGGTGGTGGTAAATTAAAACAAGGATTTATGACTTGAAATCAAATGTTATTTATAACAGAGCAGCTCAGAGAGGAAGGGAAGGGAATAGTGTGAGATGCATCCAGAAAGGTAGCTTGAAGATAGATTATGGAGGGCCTCAAAAGCCAAGACAGAGAGTCCACCCTAAAGAAAGGATCACAGGGCTTAGAGCTAGCAGAGATATACCTTGGATCTATTCTATTCAGCCATCTCATTTGGCAGCTAAAGAAACAGAGGTTCAGAGAATGAAATTAATTTACCCAACGTCACACAGATAGTAAGTGGCTGAGCCCGGGTTTGAACACAGATTCTCTTGACTATAAATTGGTTTTTTTTCCACTACACCATGATGAATGGATATTGAATCAAGTGAGAGTTTTGTAAGGATGAGAAAACATAGGAGTGTTTGTAGGCAGTAGGGAAGCAGGCAAGCAGACAAGGAGAGATTGCAGAGTAACGAGGGTAGGAGATTATAGAGGGGGTTGTCTATTGGGGAAGACAAGATGGAATAGGATCTCTTGTGCACTTAGAAGAAGTTTTTCCTGGCAAGGAGAAGGACCATAAGACAAAGGTGAAGGAAAGAAAATGTCTGAATGATGTGAAATGAGGAAGGAAGATGAGGGAGATCTTGGCAAATGTCCTTAATTTCTTCAGCATAAAAATGAGACAAGATCATTCACTAACATGATGGAGGCAGGTTCCACAGGCGACTTGAAGAGAAAGTGAAAAAGTCTATGTTGTTTCACTACAGTTATAAGGGGAATAGTGACTTGATTAGAGAAGAAAAATAGGATTACCTTGCTATATAGTGAAAATCCAGATGAAATTATGTCATACAAATTTGCAGCGTCCCCAATCAGTTTGGTTCTTTGACTTCCTCCAGCTCTCTTCAGCAGCTCATGAGTAGAACTGAAGAAGGTAGATGATGACAGAATCCAAGGATGGGTCTTGACAAGGCGTGATTGGTGATAGGATAAACAGCTGAAAAATGTCAGGTTAGAGGATAATATTAAACTAGTTCACCCACATGGGTTAAGACCAGGGAAGGGAGGAGAAAGTAACCATTGGAAGGCCCAATAGAACATATGGCATGGAAGATTAGTGCTGGAAAGAATATTAGAACATGGAACCCAGAATGTCAGGGCAAAAAGGTAATGGAGAACAGTGACAGGCAGAGCTGAGACCTTAGGTATCTCCTAGTGATGCCATCTCTTCCTCAAACTCCCTTGACCTTTCTCTGCCTCACAGGATCAACATGAGAATTCTAGGCATCATGCCAGTTCAGAAATCACTCCCCAACTTCTGCTGACCCCCTGCTTACAAAAGACGGAGGATGAAGTACAATATGCCTCTATCTTCTTCCAAGCCCAGAGGTCCCAAAAGATCTTCAAATCTGAAGACACCAACACTGAGTACTCAGAGCTCAAGTTCCAATGAGGAAGCTAGAAGAAGGGGTTGAGAGGAGTGATGAAAAGTGTCTGGGATGAGAGATTGTCTGTAAGAAAGAAAATGATTAACAATGGTGCTGGATGTTATCTATTGAATCTATCAACAGATATTTACCCATATGAGGCATGATGGGGGGATGTAAGAAAAGGACAAGTCATGGTCTTCCATGGTCTTCTAAGATGAATTGGCACACAAAAAAAAACTAACAAGAGAACGGAGAATATAGAATGTAAAAGCTGGAAGGTTCTAGGCCACGGTCACACACATATTTATCTAAACTTGATCTTTCTCCTTGTGTCAGTCCCATATGACCAACTTTCTATTCGACATTTCTGCCTTGGTATTGCTTAGACATCTCAAACACAGAATGAATAAAACAGATGCTATTATCTATTTCCTGCCACGCCCCCAACCCGTCTTTCCTTCCGCCTCACCTAATTTGTTAGATCACACAGGTTCACAATTTGGGAGTCATCACCGACTCTTCACTCTCCTCCTTCCTCCTCCTCCTCCCCAATCCTCACTAAAATCCAATCAGTTGCCAAGTCTCACCCATTCTATTCCCATCTGTTCCCTGCTCTTCCCTCATATGGCCTCTTCCTTAATTCAGGCTCTAGCCCCTCTTGCCTAGATGGATATAATAACCTCCTTTTGAATTTCTTGCCCCCTCCAGTCCCCCCCTACACACACACACACCACTGCCAGCTTGATATTCCTAAAACACAAAACTGACTGTTCAAGAACCTTCTCTAGCTCTTTCTTCCCTCTAATGCAGAATATAGACTTCTTAACCTTGCATTTCAAGTCCTCCAATCCACCTCAGCCATCTCTCTTATCTTATCTCATATTGCTTCCTCTCACATACTGTCCATTTCTTTCAAATTGGTTTGAAAGTTGTTCTTCCACCACTCGCCCTTGGTACAAGCATTCTCTTACATCAGAAATGAAATATTTTCTCACTATTATCTTAGAGAATCTCTAATTTCTGTGAAGCAGAGATCAAAAAACACCATCTAAGGAAGACATTTCCTGACCTGCCCAGTATTAGCTTTTTCTGTCTCTTGAAATTACTTTGTATTATATTATATATCCATTGTGCTTACTTGAGTGTCCTTACCAAACAGAAAGACAGAAATTCCTTGAGAGGAGAAACTCTTGTTTTTGTCTTTGTATCACTAGTACCCAGCACACAGTAGGTCCTTAATAAACATTTATTGAATTAAACTGGATTGAATAGGACTTATAGGTGGAAGAGACCATGGAGATCATCTAATTCAATATTTTATTTTGGAGAAAAAGAAGCTAAAGCTCAGAGGCAAAGTCACTTCCATAAGGTCACACTCAATGTCAGACTCAGGCACTCTGACTCCAAATCCACAATACTCTCCAAATACTATGAAGTTTCTCATTGCTAGTTAGTTACCTCTTCACTTTGCCCTGTCGTTATTAGATCATAGCAAAATGACCAGGCCTTCTGGACTTGACCCATTCTATTTGGGTTTCCTAAGAACAGAGTACTAGAACTGGAGTGAGGTAGACCTGAACTCCAGTCCCACCCTGAACACTGGCTAGATACAAAATGCATCATTTCTCTAAGCATCTGTAAAACATGCATAACACTTCCAATAATTACCTCCAAGGAATACTATGTGCATGACATCTTATTTTAGTATGAATTTTTTCTTTATTTTATTTTCTATTTTATTTCTGTTCACTCTGGCAGGGGTAGGGGGTAGGGGAGAAGCATTAAAAATGACTATGTTCAAGTACCTGAGAATCAGTTGTTCTATTGATTATTCAGGACCAAGGAGAGCTTCTTAGATTCCCTCGTATCAGATGGTAAGGTTCTCGTTTTCCTCAGTCAATCAAGAGTCCTTGCCTAGAAGTAAGTAGACCTGGGTTTTATCAGTGCATACTATGCATTGATAGGTTGGAAGCTGCAATACATCATTTCAGGTTGCAAAAGAAGGACAAATTCAGGTGGCTGGAATTATATACCAAAGACTAGCTATCCTTTAGAAACTTATGTGGTTGTTGTTCAGTCATTTCAGTCGTGTCTGACTATTCATGACCCCATTTGAGGTTTTCTTGGTGAAGATACTGAAGTGGTTTGTATCCTCCAGTTCATTTTACAGATGAGGAAACTGAAGCAAACAGGGTGAAGTGACTTGCTCAGGATCGCACCTAATGATAGATACTCACACTATAAATACAAGTCTCAAAACATGCTTAGTTTATCCAGCAACTAAGATGACTGGCAAACTGGAGTAGCATTATTGACCATATTGTTCACCATAACTAGTCAAATATAACAAAGATCCATAATGTTTTCATTAGATGTTTCCCTACTCACATTCTCCAAAATATACAAAATGAAGAGTTTTCAAAATATAGTGTACTAGAAGGACAGGATAAGATAGATATAGTCCCCATTGGTGTTGGAACTGTTCTAAAAGATGCCAACAATAAGTCTATCACAAATGAGCTTACATGTTAATACTCACTTGATTACAAAAAGCAGGCGTTTTATTCACTTGTGAAATAGTCTTCAGAACATATAAAAACAATAACAGAAAGACAGAGACATTCTCAGGGTGATTCCTATCTAAATTCCATAAAAAAGCTGAAAAGAATGAGATATGACAACAATAATATATTTATAAGTCCAATGGTAACAAATGTAATTAGAAGTATAAGATTTCTAATTCATGGCAAGGAAAGAGACTAAAGTCTTCAAGACTGAAATGGAAGTCCCCATTAAACTAAAGAATAATGGCAGTATCTACTCATATTTTGATCTCTTTCAGTCAAGACATGTTGAGCATCAAGATGTCAAGAAGAAAGTTACTGTTCAATGTGCTAAGAGACTTACTGGCATCCTGAAATCAAAGTTGATTGGGAATGTGGGTGTGGAATATTACATGTACCAATTGATGTCAAGGTTTTTTTCTGCAAGAAAGGACCAAGTATGAAGAATTAACACCTATAAAATATCAGGCATCGTATGTATTTTGGGAACTGGTAAATGGAGATTTTGAAAGTATCATAATAATAAAAACCTATACGGTATTGATGAAACACAAATTCCATCATTCCTAGGCAACTACAGAAAAATAATATTTCATGTCCTCAAAAGGGAAACAGGATTGACAGTTATTCTTAATGCACAGAAAAAACTACAGAAATACTTTTGGAACAGACATCACTTCCCCCAAACAAAAGAGAAGAATAAAAGATGCATACCACTAGATTTATTAAATGTGCTTTATTTATGAATAGAAATTATGATGGCTGGGATCCAAGAATGGAGTTAAAGTGCTCCCCATTGGTAATAGTCACATGAATTCAGTCAGCAACATGGAGAGCAAAAGTGCCAAAAAAAAAAAAAAAGGTTATGTGGGGGAGGGGATGTTTATGAGAGAGAGAAAAGGGGTGGAATGTAAAGATTTACAATGACAATTCAGGAATAGGTCATTGCCACCACAAATTTTAAGTGTTACCCTTAAGCAGCCTTGTCTTAGTGATCACTGTAAATTATATAGAGGGGTAGAAACTGTGCGACACACCACCACAGGTTGTATAAATTTAGTGCCTACTGAACTCATAGCAATATATGATGAGCTGGCAAGAATCATGCATCAAAAGCTTACTATTTTTCATGGACTGATAGATATCAAATTCCCATACTATAAATGCATACCTCGGAATATTAATAAGAACTCTAGTACTGAACCAGACCATTATCCCAAATATAACATTGATCTATAAATACTTAAGAACCACAATTTAAACAGGTAGTGCCATACCAAAGTACTCATAACCACGAGGCTTTCTGGAACTAAAACGCCTTCAAAGTACAGAGACTTAGCAGAAGAAATCAAAATCGTGTGGAAACAGGATGAAGCCCACATTATACTTGCCATCATATCTGCAACTGCGGTTGCACAGAGAATGCTTTTAGTGAGCCTGCAGAAAATGAGCTCATTTCTTCATCCATTTATTCTACTACTAAACAGGTTTGCTTGGTTTTTTTAACCACTAGGTATAAAAGTATAATGGCAGGATGATGACTTGACCTAGGATTGTTTCTCTGTAAGACCAATTTTAAAAAATGAGAATGTCATTAATAAAGGTAATAAAAACATTCAGTACCACACCCTCAATGCTCATGGTCCATGTCATGAGGAAGGTTGCAATGACCAAGTAGGTGTATGGTAGCCTGGGTGATATCTATCAGGGGTTTTGTGTGCCTAGCAGCGATGCTCTTAAAAAAAAAAATCCACTCTGGCAACACAACTGATATATTATCATGGGGGTCAGAGGGATGCAAGTGCTCCCAAGAGACACAGAAATAGGCTGGTTCTACTCAGACCTGTCATACCGATCATCTTAATGTAGACAGTAGAGAAGTGAATGGCGCCCTTTCATTTTTCTAATACTACAAGAAGATAAGATACCCTGGGAAAAGGTGGTGCAGTAGATAGAGTGCTGGTTCTGTAGTCAGAAAGAGTTAACTTCAAATCCAGCCTCAGACACTTATTAGCTATGTGACCTTGGGAGAGTTATTTAGCCTCCGTCTGCCTCAGTTTCCTTAACTGTCAAATGGGGATAATAATAGCACCTCTCTCCTAGGATTATTGTGAGGATTGAATGAAATATTGCAAAGAACTTAGCATGGTGCCTGGAACATAGTAGGTACTATACAGGTAGCTATTATTATTATTATATACCTGTTAGATCACTAGAGCCAGCAAACCATAAGTGACTCCATGCCCTCTTTTGATCACCTGATACATGAGTGTTTTAGTATATGCCAGTACAAACTCATAACACAATTGGAAGCTGATCTTACCAACTATAGGCAAAGGCTTTATACTGCCTTTTGTCAACAGTACCTTGAGCCCTCGATTACACAACCATCAGTGAAGGGCAATCATATAAAAAAATTAGGGGAAAAACTTACTTCATTGGAGATGCTATTATTAAAATTAGAGACTAAAATCAAGTAGCTACAAAAATCAGGAGAGAAAGAAGCTAAAGACCCCCTAGTCCCTGAAAATCTTGACTTGAAGCAAATTCCAGAAATTCTATCTAATTATTTAACACAGGACAAAAACATCTTTCAAATGATTTTGAAATGGCAATAGGCATGCTTAGACTGAAATTTCAAAAAGCCTTTCCTGAGTTTTATGAAGCACTAGCAGATCAATCGTATGAAAAGAGTTACTAATTTTTAAAAAGCTGACACCTGCTATAACCCTCATGAATCATAACAGTTTCCTCTATAGCATTTTATCATTAAACAGAAACTTTTAAGACTGTTTCAAGAGACGCTCATAGCTGAAAATATCAGCCACTGCTGACTTAATAACCGCAGAAATGCGGGGCAGCTAGGTGGTGCAAAGGATACAGTTCTGAGACAAAACTAGAACTAGACACAGAGATAGAGGTGATAGGGATGTCTTATTGGGTCCAGATCCATGATTACTTCTGTGCAACCAACTTCCCAGTTAAAAAATTTCTCTATCAATGCAGATCAGCATCTCTGTTAAATTGCAAATCTTAAAGTTACTGGGAGCACTGAAAGGGTCAGGTAAGTGGCTTAGTGGATAGAGCCCTAGGCCTGTAGTTAGAAAGATCTGAGTTCAAATCCAGCTTCAGAGATGTGCTAGCTGTGTGACCTTTGATAAGTCACTTAACCTCAGACTGCCTCAGTTTCCCCAGCTGTAAAATGGGAATAATAATTGCACCTACTTATCAGGGTTATGATGAGGATCAAATGAGATAATATTTGTAAAGAAAAATAGGCAATTAGTGCCTTGCACATAGTAAACGTTCTATAAATGTTAGCTAGGGTCATGATTACTGTTGCTTGGCTATGGTCTCATAGCCAGTAGGTTTCAGAGGTGTCATCTTCCTGACTCCGATAGAGGTAAAGAGACAGAGCTAAAAATAGAGATAGACAGACAGACATACAGACATAGATAGATAGATAGATAGATAGATAGATAGATAGATAGATAGATGATAGATAGATAGATAGATAGATAGATAGATAGATAGATAGATAGATGTAACATAATACATAATTTTGATTTTCATTGGTAGAAAGGGATCCTGTATCAGGAGCTCTTTAGAATTAGAGATGCTTTCTGTATGAATATCTGTCTTTATATCAGAAAGCATTTCTCAAGACCCTACTATGCGCCAGGGACTGTGCAAAGCAGAAAGGTAGCCCAGTGGTTAAAGTTCTGGGCCTCAGAACCTGGAAGACCGGAGTTCCATTCTGACCTGAGACACTTACCAGATGTGTCACCCTAGGCAAGTCACCTGACTGCTGTCTGCCTCAGTTTACTCATCTGTAAAGTGGAGATAATAATAGCAACGACCTACAAAGTGTTCTATCAATGGTAGAACTATTATATATGCATATATGTGTGTAACTATTTACAGAGAGGCCCGAGACAGACAGTCTAGCAGCTAGTATCAGTTTCTAATTGCAAAGGCATCATGCCCAATTGCACTCTGACAAGTTCCTAAATGAACCTTTTATTCCCCAAATACTTCGGAGTAGCGTGTCACTTCACCATTCACAGAATCTTAGAATTTTAGAGAATTCTAGATCCAAGTCTTTGCTGAAACAACATAATAGTAAGTCAAATGACCTCAAGACTCCTTAGACTGTGTTGAAGGCAGAGAGGGCCATTCTGACAGACAGCCCTACCAGTTGTTGGCTGGCTTGCCAACGGGTCCGCGGGTCCTTAAGGGCTTTGTCTTATAGCCCAGGTAAAAGCCAACTAGCCTTGACTACAAAGACCAGAGACCCTTAAATAAGAATTCCTATCATCCCTTTTATCGCCAATAATTCCTGGTGGGGTTAGGGGATCTGGAGGCCAGGATACTCAAGGAAGTGAGGGGTGGAGAGTTCAGGTTGTCTGGGTCCCCAAATAAGTTGATGCTAGATGCCTGGATGCCTTCCGGGCAGGTTGGGGGACTATCAGGGCTCTTGTAGAAGAAGTGTGGGCTGAGGGATCCAAACCCCTGGGTCACTGGGTGAAGAGTCACACCTGGGTGTTTTAGGGGTAGGATACCTGCCTGGGAGCTTGCGTAGTGAAGCCCAGGGGTCACCTGAGAGCTGCAGGACTCGAGGGTTTCTGTGGAGAGTGGGGTGGGGCAGGGGCAGGGTGGGAGTCAGGATCCATGGCTCCTTGGGGGAGGTGATGGGGGGGCGAGGGGGACTAGAGGTCGAGTTTGGATCCTTGCCAGTGCGGGGTCTGGGACACCTGAACCCCTTGCCAGTGCAGGGCTCGCAGGTCGGGACTCCTGGGTCCTTGCCCGTGCGGGGCCTGCGAGTCAGGACACCTGAGTCCTTGCTGGAAGAAGAGGGGGGCAGGATGCTCGGGTCCCTGCGCGGTAGGCTTTAGGGCACTGGATGCTTGCCTTCTGGTACGGGCGGGGGCGGCTGGTGGGCAGGATGCCTGGGTCCCGATGGGGGCGGGGGTGAGGGAACTGGGGATTCGGAAGGGGGGTGGGCAGAGCCGCAGTAACAAAGGCCTCTCCATCCGTCAGGCAGCGCCCCCCCCTCCGCCCCGCCCCGCGGCCCCCCGCATCCCCTGATTGGCCGGTCCCCCTGCCCGTCAGCGCCGCCCCCTCCCCGGGTCTGCAGCAGGGCTCTCGCCGGCTCCTCGCGCCCCCCCCGCCCGGTGCCGCAGGCGGGGAGCCCCCCTCCCCCTCCCCCTTCCCCCCCGGGCCCCGCGCGCCCCGGACCGGCCCCCCCTTTCCCCCTCCCGCCCCCTGCGCGCCGCCATGCCCCCCCCCGCCCCCCGGGCCCGGCTCCGGCTCCTCGCCGCCGCCGCCCTGGCCGGGCTGGCCGTCATCAGCCGAGGTACTGCAGCGCTGGGGCCGGGGGCGGGGAGGCTGGAAGCTGGGATCCCTGCGGGGGGCGAGGAGCCAGGACGCCTGGGTCCTGGGCAGCGAAGAGGTTATCCTTGGGTTCGAGAGTTGGCAGTGACCTTAGGAATGTGTCTGGGAGGAAGGGAGGGACGGGTGCGGGAGCGGGGAGGGGCACTGGGGGATCGAGGCGCTGGGGTCCCCCTGGGGCTGGAGGCTGGACGCTGGGACAGCTGAGAGGAGGGCGCGGGGAGAAGGACTGCTGAGTCTCTAGGGGGTCCCAGCGATCCGACAAGGGGGTGACAGTCCCCAGGGGTCCTGGGGCCTCGGCTGCGTGCCTGGACCCCAGCCGGATGAGAGCAGTGGAGGGGACTGGCGGGAGTTGGGTGGAGTGGGGGTGGGGGGCAGAGACCTTAATCCTGAAGCTAGCTGGATGGGGGGGAAAGGGATGGGGGCAGGAGACTGAAGAAAACCGCTTCACCGGCCTGGGGAGGGGGAGGGATGGGGGTGGGGTCAAATCAATGGAAGAGTGTAGAGGTTTGGGGCGGAATAGGGGAGAAGGTGAAGTAGGTCACTTAGGGGTGTTTCAGGGGGACGGTGGGGCTTGGAGGCCAGACCTCGGCTCGGACGGGGCTGGGGAGGGGGGTTTCGGGGAGTAGACCTGTGTTGGAGGCTCAGGTGCCTGTGTCCCTGAGGAGGGTGGGTACTGAAGGATGGGGTCGTTTGGGTCATTGAGGAGGCAGAAGCTAAAGTGCCTGTGGGATAGGGAACAGGGGCAGGACAGTGGATCATCCAAGTGGCTGAAGGATTGGGGTGGCTATGGTGAAGAGGGGGGGATGGGAAGGAGGGCTAAAGCTGGCAGCGGTTTCTCCAGCTCCTGCCGGAAAGGTTAATGGACTAAAGAGATGCTGGACTAATTGTTTCCCTTGCCCAGGCCTATCTTGGGCCTCTCTAGCTTCTCCTAGCCAGAAATGGGTTAAGGGGGCCTAAGCCCAGTTCAACCTCTGACTCCCAGAGGAGATTGTCCCACAGTCAGGGACCCGGTCATCTCCTCCAGCCAGGCTGGGGGATAGGGGAAAGGTGGAGGGGACAGGGTTTGGAAAGGGCCAAAGCTCTCTCCTGCTCTGTCTGCCTGTCTGAACCTGTTCCTTTAACTTTGCCCTCCATAATGTCTTTCGGCTTTGTCTCTGACTCTTTCTGTGCCTCTGTTTCTCAGTTTTATTTAACTGTCTCTGTCTCTCTTTGAATCTTCTCCCTTTCCTGTAACTCTCCATCTCCCTTCTTTTATTCTTAATTTTCAATTTGTCTTCCCCTTTTGTCCATTTCTTCCCTATTCACTGTGTCTATATCTCATTCTCTCTCTTGATGGTCTCTCTATGTCTCTTCATGCCATCCTATTCTTTGTGTATGTTTCTGTCTGATGTCTTCTCTTTACCTGTCTCCATATCTGTCTCTGTCTCTGTCTCTCGTCTATTTCTGTCTCTCTGTGTCTCTGTCTCTGAATTTCTTCCTGTCTTTCTCTCTGTGTGTCTCCCTGTCCCTCTCTCTCTCTCTGTCTCTCTGTCTCTCTCTCTGTCTCTCTGTCTCTCTGTCTCTCTCTGTCTCTCTCTCTGTCTCTCTCTCTCTGTCTCTCTCTCTCTCTCTGTCTCTCTCTCTGTCTCTCTCTCTCTGTCTCTCTCTCTCTCTCTCTCTCTCTCTCTCTCTCTCTCTCTCTCTCTCTCTCTCTCTCTCTGCTCCTCTTTCTGTGTGTGTGTCTGTCTGTCTGTCTCTTTTTCTGTATGTGTGTGTCTCTTTCATGGTTTCTTTCTCTCCATGTTTGTCATTTGCCTGTTTCACAAAATCTCTCCAGGTCTCTCTCTTACTAAGTTTCCTTCGTGTAATTTCTAGCTCTTTTTTTCTGTTTCTCTCTGAATGGATTTCTGCTCCTGTTTCCCTCCTCATCTTCCCTCCTCTGCCCATCACTTCCAGTTCTAAGACCCTCCCTATGTATTTTCCTCCTCAAATACCTATCTTTTTTTCTTTTTAAACTCTGTTTCTACCTTGTCTCTGAGTGTCTGAATCTTTCCCTTTTTTTGTTATTCTGTCTGTATTTGGGGCTCTTTTATTTGTTTCCGTTTCAGTATTTTTCCGTGCCTGTCTCCTGATCTGCTTCCTTTATTTCTGTTGGTCTCTGCTTTTGCTTCCCTATCATTTCGTCCATTAACCAGAATAATGAAAATCTCTTAGCAATGGACTGGGAATCATTGACCTGGGTTTTAGTCCCAGCTTTTTCACTAATTTCATGTGACCTTTGGAGAGTCATTTCCCCTCTTTAAGTCTGTTTTGCAAGTATTCAATGAGAGAGTTAGACTATGTGGTTTCTAATATCTCTCCCAGTACTGACATTCTTTGTTTTAGGTTTTCAAATTCATTCAGTTCTTACATTCTGTTCTAAGTTCGCCTTCAACCTTAACATTCTCAGTTTTAGGCTCTAAAGTTACATATGAATCTGATATTCTATATTCTTTTCCTTCCAGGAAAAAAAAGGAATATATCACTTTCTGTTCTGAGTTCTCAGGGTACTAAGAAACTTCCTAATTTTGATATTTTGTTTTAACGTTTCTCTCAGCTCTGGTAATCTCCATCCTGTTTTCTTAAACCATTTCTATCCTAACATTATCTGTTCTAGTTCCAAAAGTTCCTTCTGGTTCTGACAGTCTTCATCCTGTTTCTTTAGATCAGTTCTACCCTAACATTCTCTGTTCTAGGTTCAAACGTTCCTTCTGGCTCTGACAATCTCCATTCATAAAGTCTGGTGCAACTTTGACATTCTCAAGTTCCTTCCAACTCTCACGTGTCAGTGTTATAGTGAACTTTTAAGGCCTCTTCCAGCTCTGACATTCCACATTTTAAGGGCACTCAAAGTTCTTAGATTTTATATTTAGTGATCATGTCTTCCTTTCATATTCTCTGTTCTAGATTCTAAAGTGCCTTCCAATTCTGCCTTTCTCCATTCAGAAAGTCCCTTTCTACTCTGACCTTCTCTGTTCTAAGTTCCAGGGACCCTCCCGTCTCTGCTGTTCTATCCTAAGGTCCCTCTCAGCTCTGGCATTCTCTGTTCTAAGTTCTAGGGACCCTCCCAGCTCTGATGTTCTATCCTAAGGTTCCTCTTATTCTGTTTTTAGGTTGATTCTTCCTTTCACACTATTCTTGAAGAAGGCAAGGGAGCAGGGCATTTTAGTTGCCACTGGGTTGAGGGCTAGCTCAGACACTTTATGTTCCCTGTCTGAAGAACCTTTACAACTCTGATTGAGATGTCCTCAGTTCCAATGGTTTTTGCAGCTCTCTGCCTCTGTGATTCTCAGACCCTTCCAGCTCCTTCCCCACAGCCTGAGCTTCTATCTGGGCAGCAGCTGCCCCAGCAAGAAGAAGCCCCTTCTACCCCTGGTCTCACCCCTTCTAGGGGAACTCATCTTTCCCTGGAAGAGCCAGGGCTGAAGTCTGAAAACAGACCACCTGACTCATGTCTGTTGGCAGACACAACTGAGGTGATAAGCTTTGTGCTTGTTTGTTTACTTGCCTGTTTGAGGGCTTCAGGTAGCAATGAAAGGACTGAGCTTCCTTCTGAAAAGCACTTGACTGGGGTAGACATGTGGGCTGCTGAGGCTGTGGGAGTCAGCCTTATTGCATGCACTTGAAGCAAGGGATGATGAGTACTTGATGAGAGAGATGAATGAGCTTCACCTAAACAACTGCCAGGTTCGTACTGAGGTGATAGATAACTTCTAAACCTGGTACCCCAAATAATCATTCTCCTCATTCAGGATGAAAAACCCAATATCTCATTCCCTTTCTCCCATGGAATAACCTACATCTCCTATCTCCTGTAAAAACAATTTCCATCACCATGTAATAATTCCAGCCAATAATTAACCCATGAGTTTGACTCTGGGGAGTCTGCACAACTGGGTCCCTCCAAGTACCTCTAGATCTGAAGAGCTAAGTCCCTGAAAGGGGTGTTCTGTGTGTGAATGTTTCCATGTCCCACACTCTTCTCCCAGTCCCTTGTGCTAACTCCTGCCAAGTCCTTGTAAAATGTTTTTTATACTGTCATTGTTCAATCATGGCCAACTCTACGTGACCCTGTGGACTTTTGTCCATGGAGTTTTCTTGGCGAAAGTACTGGAATGGTATTCCATTTCCTTCTCCAGCGTGGAGAGGAACTGAGGCAAAAATAGGGGTTAAGTGACTTGCCCAATGTCACACAGCTAGTAAATGTCTGAGGCCAGATTTGAATTCAGTTAATAAGAGTGAGAGCTGGAGTTTAGAATGGCAAAGCCAGGAGGAGCATTAGACCTCATTAGTCCAAGTTCCCTTCCCTCCCCTACCTCTCACAGCTTTCCTTCTGTGGTTCTCTCCAAACATCTTCTTGCCTAAGGAATTACAGATAGGAAGGGAAAGTCCTTTATTTCTTCATCTCTATTATTTCACTTTGTAGTCCCACCTGTTGGCTTGCTTCCATCCCTCCCATTGTATTGTACTGTAGTATCCTTCCCCAAGGAAGGACATTTAGTGATTATACCTGGTGATGGAAGTGGGACTTTAAATCAGGTGTGTGTGAAAGAGAGAACAGGGCGGGGGGCGGGGTGGAGACGTAGGGAGACAGAGATATACAGACAGGGAGGGAGGGAGAGACAGAGAGTGAAAAAGAGAAAGGAGGGGGAAAGAGAGAGAGACAGAAAAAGAGAGAGAGAGAGACTGGAAGAAAACTTCATTTCAAATAGTTTATGGTTACTGATTCACATGTATATGTATCTAAAGATCTGTGTCTCTATATGAAACAGTGTGTCTGTGATTTTGTATTTATATATCCATTATTGGTCTTATGTTTTGCATGTTTTTGTAAGAGACCGCACATCTTTAGGACTGTCTGTCTTTTTAGATAGCTGTGGATTTGTCTGTGGAGCTCTATGTTATTTGAATGTCTGCTTATCTGCATGTCTTTTCCATGTCTATCTCTATCCATGTGTCTGATTCTGTGGGTTCTTTTCCTTCCTGGAAGTGTGTGACTTTGTATCTCTATATTTGTGTGTGTGTGTGTGTGTGTGTGTGTGTGTGTATCCTTGAGATTACATGTCTGCCTGTTTGTGTATTGGTACATGGGAGATTGTTCAGTATGTGTCTCTCTGCTTCCTTCTGGTGTGTGTGTGTCCTTGGGAGTGCCCCTGCCCGGGTGTCTCCATCTGTGTTTCTCTTTCTGTGTGAGAGTGCGTGAGTGTCAGCATGTTGCATTCAAAGCTCTGTAGGGTCTATACTGGCAAAGCTGGAGGGATCATTGCTCCAGGGTCTGGGGAGGGGGGAGGGAAGGAGTTGGAGCTTAGAGTGGAGAGGTGCCCCCACCTTCCTATGTCACTGATTTGTGTGCCTCAAAGTTACCCCGATTCTCAGTGGGTCTTGCTCTCCCTGACCCTGTGTCTATTTTGACAAGATAGAATATTCTGAAAGTGGAGAAAGCCATAAGGACAAGATAGAATATTCTGAAAGTGGAGAAAGCCATAAGGAAGGGGGTGAGGAAAAGCTGCCTGTCCTGGTGGATGGGCGTGTCCTGTTATTTTGTGGTGGTTTGCCCCGTGTGTCTCAGTCTATCATAGGAACAGTAATTTCTCCACTAAATTTCTTTCCCTGGTGTTCCTTAATACAGGAAAAACTTGGGGAGGAGAGGGGAGCAGGGTGCCCAGAAGCAGGAGAATGGATGTGATCTCAGATAAGCTCTAGGGAGGCACCTGTTCCCCATCCATCCACTGCACACACATACACATATACCCAGAGTTTGGGGACAGAGATTCTGAGCAGGTCTTGGAGTAGCAATTGTCCCAGGATTAAAAAGGGACCTAGGTGAATTAGCCTTTCCCCTCCCTCTCCTCCTCATATTGCCTTGTGGGAGATTTGGGCAGAATCTTTTCTCACTTCGTCCCATCAGGGGTATTTGTAATCCAGTTTAGTCCCTCCCTGTCTCAACATTTTTGTCTCTTGATGTCACATTGTGTCTGTGTTCCTGGCTCTCTGTCTCTCTGCCCCATCCTTTCTGAATCTCTCTTTGCTGGGGGAGTTTACCAACCATAACCCACTAGAAAAAGGGATGACAAAGGCTGGCTTGTGTTTACAATGTCGCAGGGTGCCACAGATTGTGTGGGTGACATGCCAGCCCTGCCCCAGGTTTTGTGCCTGTGGGGGATGGGATGGAGATCATGTGTCCTACCCCCTCCCCCTCTCGCAGGGTTGCTATCCCAGAGCCTGGAGTTCAGCTCTCTGGCAGACAACTACACCGTATGCGAGGGAGACAACGCCACACTCAGGTACAGCCAATACCCCACCTTATGCACCCCTATACTTCTCCATGATGGTCCCTCCCCACAAGGTGCCCCTTCGTTCTCACTCAAGGTAGGTGCCCCATTCCCTCCCCCAGGGAGTTCCCTCCCCCAGGGTCCCCAGCCCCCTCCCCCTGGGGCCCGGTGCCCAGGCCGGTGCCAGCCAGAGCCTCCCCCGTGGCCGCAGCTGCTCCATCGACGAGCACGTGACCCGCGTGGCCTGGCTGAATCGCTCCAACATCCTGTATGCGGGCAATGACCGCTGGACCAGCGACCCGCGGGTGCGGCTGCTCACCAACTCTCCCGCCGAGTTCTCCATCCTCATCACCCGCGTGGGCCTGGGCGACGAGGGTCTCTACACTTGCTCCTTCCAGACCCGGCAGCAGCCGCACACAGCCCAGGTCTACCTCATCGTGCACGGTAAGAAACACAGGCCAGCTGCCCTAGTGAGAAGCAGGCACTGGGCACGGATAGGGGACCCAGAGAGGGGCCAAGGCAGAGAACTGGGGGAGGAGGAGGACATAGGCTCAGAGGGGTGGAGACGGAAACAGAGACCCAGGCAGAGACACCAAAAGGAGCAGGGACCTCGAGAGTGGCAGAAACAGGGGCACAGGGAGAGAGGAAAGGAGAAGAGAGAAAGAGAAGAGAGGGGAAGGAAAGGGAAAGAGAGGAGAGGAGGGGAGGGTAGAAATGAAAGAGAAAAAAGGGAGGAAGGGAGAGAGGGAGTGGAAGAGAGGCAGAGAGACAAAGTTAAAGGAAGGTGGAGGTGGAGAGATGGAGACCCAAACACTGAGGAAGGAACAGGAACAGGCCACGGAGAAACACAGAAGCAGGAACACGCACAGCTGTAGCAATCAAGGAGTGAAAGGCATGGCCCCAGAGACCCAGAGACAAACCTAAGGATGAAGAGACCCAGAGTGCTGACCTGCTCCTGAAGTCTGCAGTGCCACCAAAAGCCCCCAAGGGAGTGAGGAACATAGAAGAGACAGAAATGGAGACAGAGGAGAACATATTCAGGGAGAGACAAAAAAAGGGCATAAGAGTCAGAACCATACAAAGGGAAAAGCAGAGGAAGACAGACAGGACAGAGCCAGACAGGGACAGAGAGCAGAGAAAGAGTCAAAGAAAGGTATACAGATGCCCAAAGAAAATGCTGAGGCAGGCTTTTCTGCCCCAGCCCTGCCTCCTCCGTGCCCAATGGAAGCTAATATAATGGACTACCCCCATTTTAGGAGTCAGGAATCAGAAAGATCTGAAGCCTGAGTCCCTGAGGGATAAGGCTAGGGAGGACACCTGAGTCTCTAGGGGGCAGGGATTGAAAACTGGGATACTGGGGTTCTTCTGAATGAGGCAGGAGGCTCAGAGTGCTTAGCCTACTTCAGTAGGCAAGGCTAGGTGCCTGGATTACTGAAGGAAGAAGACACTGGAAGATAAAAATGCCTGGGTCCCTGGTGGGCACTGGGGGGAGGGTATTGAAAGGGGGTAGAAGTCCAAGATTCCCAGAATCCCCCCAGGGTCGGAGGGTGCTAGGGGATCAAGTTGTCTAAAGAGGGTCAGAGAAGTGGGATCAAGAAAGCTGGGACCCTCAGAGGGAAGAGCTGAAGGATTCTGACCTCTGGGTCACCTTCTGCCCCCCTTCCCCCATCTCTCTTCAGTCCCTGCCCGAATCGTGAACATCTCCTCTGCTGTGACAGTGAATGAGGGTGGGAATGTGAACCTGCTATGCCTGGCTGTAGGAAGACCAGAGCCCACAGTCACCTGGAGACAGCTCCGAGGTGAGGGCCCCCACTCCGACCTGCCACCCTGGGCCCTATGTTCCCATCTCAGCCCCCAGTCTCTCTTCCCAGACCCTGCACTGCTGCACTTGCTCTACTCCAGACCCTCCCCAAATTCCTTAAATCCTAACTCCCAGACCATGAAAGATCCCTATGGCTCCAGATCATATCATGGGTGGGGAAACTCCTCTTTTACCCCAAGACCACAGTTGTAAGATTTAAACTCCCAGAGTTAGAGTGCATTGAGTTTCAGGAGACATCCAGTCCAACCATTGCTTCTGCAGGAATTCAGCACCTCTTGGAACATCTCCAGTGATGGGGAGGTCACTGCCTTTCTCTTCCTTAATAGCAGAATCTCAGAGATAATAGGGATCTCAGAGTCTACCTTAGAGGCAGCTGGTGGCTCTAGATAGAGCACTGGGCTTGAGTCAAGAAGATCCAAACTCAAATTTGGCCTCAGATACTTCCTAACTGTGTGATCCTGGGCAAATCACATAACCTCTGTTGTCCTCAGTTTCCTCAATGAGAATCAAATGAGATAATCCTTTTAAGAGTGCTTAGCACAGTACCTGGCACATGGTAGGTACTATATAAATATTCATTCTGTTCCCTTTCCTGCCCATCTAATCCAACACACAACTGAATGGGAATCCCCTCTCCAACATCCCCAGCAAGTGGCCATATTGCTGTTGCTTGGAGACTTCAAATGATGGGGAACTCATTATAGTACTGTCCCAAATAGTCATTCATCATTTTAACAATCTTGGAAGTCATAAATGGGAGAGACTATGAAATATATAATGCCAGAACTGGGAAAGGCTTTACAACATAAAATGTCAAAGCTAACAGAGAGTTCAAATCCCATCTCTGACACTATCTTATGATCTTGGTCAATTTCTTAGCTTCTCTTGGCCTTAAAATTAAGGGACTGGACTCAGCAGCTTCTGAGGCCCCTTTGAGCTCTAGATCCATGAACTTTTGAGCACTCAGGAGGTTCAAAGCCCTATGTTAGGTATTAGTATTATGTGTAATAATAAATAAGACATGGTCCCTGCCCTCCAAAACCTGGCGGTCCAATAGAAGAGAGAGATGTGCATACCAATAAGTGATACAAAGGAAAATGAGGTGAGGGCAAAGGGACAGATCCGAAGCATATTGTAAGAAATTTGAGGGGAGAGAAATACATTTCATTGTGGGAGAGGGGTGTTTAAAAAAAGGTTTCATGGAGGAGATGCTATCTGACCTGGAACTTTAAGGAAAGGACTCCAACAAGGAACTGGGAAAAGACCTTCCAGGTATGGATGCACATGGAGGAAGTGGGATGGGATAAATTGGGCAAGGTATGCTTGCAACCTGTATTGTGGAGGGCAGTTGAATGCCAATATTGAGAGTCTACTCAAAAGACAATAGCAACCCCTGAAGGCTTTTGAGTAGGGGAGCGGCAGTATTACCACAGGAATTAGGAAGATGAGTCAGTACCAGTGTAGAGGATGGATTGGAGGGAGGGGAGGAAGGAGATTGGATACAGGAAGATGACTTTGCATGCTATTACAGAAGTCTGAACAAGGGGCAAAGAGGGCCTTCACCTTCTAGGACAGTGACCAGGTAAGTGGAGACATGGGGACAAATGCAAGTGATGTGATTGTGGTATGATGGGCAATACTTGGCAACTGATGAGATCTGGGAAGTCAAGGAAGAGGAAGGTACCCAGTATGACCCTAAGGTTATCCACCTTGGAGAGTAGGAGAATGGGGTGCCCTGGATAAAAAAGTATCATAGATGCACAGAGTTGGAAAGGACACATTAATTCAACACATACTTAAAAAGGAATTGTCTCTGCAATATCCCTGATATATGGTCCATAGGGTAATTCTCACCCCTACCTGTGGGTCTCAAGTTCATTACCTAAGGGCCTTCTCAGATCCACCAGTGTGTGATTCTAGGGTGAACTTGCTATAGTCTTCTCTAGCCTATCAGTCAAGCATTAAATATTTACTGGATAGGATCATGGAATAAAGGTACCTCTGAGCTACTGGGAACCTCAGAAGCCATCAAATCCCTCCTGTACCTGAGCATAAATCCCTCTGTCCACATCCAACCAGTGCCTAGCAAAAAGCCTGGCACTTAGACACAATACATTTTTGTAGAATCAAAGATCCCAGGATAATGGTGGCCATCCACTCTTCATTTGAAGTCCTCTGATGAGGAAGAGGAACTCATCCTATTCTCTTTGGGAGAGCTCCAATTGTTAGGAAACACACTCTTATGTCAAGCCAAAATTCGATCTCTGATCACTAGGCCTTCCATCTATGGTGGGAGAGACCCAGGACCCAATATACTGGATTCAATTCAGCAAAATTTGATTAAGCAGAGACTGTCCTATGTGATCCACACTGAAAGAGAAAGGAGAGCTTCAATATAAACTGTTCTCTCAAGTAGCTTATAATCTAATAGTTGCAAGGTAATTGTCTGGACTCACTTTGGACCTTAAGACAGAGGATGCTAGATCCTTAGAACATGGTCCCATATTCCTGAGGTAGAAAGAACCATGGAACATAGAAGAAACTAAACTTGGAATATCAGACCATGGAAGAATCTTAGGGGAAAAAGGAGAATAAAACCCCACCAATAATTGCAGTGACAACAGAACACTCCAGGGACCTGTGATTTCACTTAGCTGGCTAGGACTAACAGCCATGATGACCGCTAGCATTTGCATGACCCTTTTAAGGTTTTTAAAGCATTTTACAAATATGATCCTGACAGCAACTCTGGTGGGCGGTAGGCTCTATTATTAGTCCCATTTTACAGATGAGGAAACTGAGGCAGGCAATAGTGAAATGACTTGTCCAGGATCTCACAGCAAAGAATGTCTAGGGTTATATTTGACTTGGCTCTTCCTGACTCCTGACTCCAAGTCATTCTATCGGTGTATCACCCAGGTGCCTCAAAGGTTAAGTGACTTTTGTATGGTCATGAAGCCAGTCTGGGTCCAAGGCAAGACTTAAACCCAGATCTTTCCCACTCTAAGGAGCTGGCTCTCTCTATTCATTGTGGTGTACTGCATATCACATGAAACCATAAGGTTTGTAAGATACTGCACAACTTTTCCCATTTGATTCTTAGAACAGAGAATGTCGGAACTAGAAAGCTCCTTAAAGTATAGAATGTCAGAACTGAGAGGGTCCTTACAGCACCGAATATCAAAAGTAGAAGGGACCCTGCAATATGGAAGAGTTCTTAGAACAGACTGTGAGATCTGGGAGAGAGCTTAGAACAGAGACTGTCGGATCCAGTAGGTGCTTTGCACTTGGAACGCAGCCCACTGAATGCGCGGCTGAGAGGACCTTCACAGATCAATGTTCTAAGAGCGCATAGCTCCAATAAGTCTGAGTCATCTGGCTGTGATACTTTGTTACTAGGCCCAGAGCCCCTTGAAATCTCTCCAAGGCTAGCCTCCGGATCCCACTTCCCCATCACCGTATGCTCCAGGTTCCCAGGCATACTCTCCCTGGGTCTTCAGACCCCGTGTCTCCCCCCCCAGGCGATTACCTAGGTCTCTGACCCCGGTACCTCAATTGGTAGACGACGGCCTCCCACCCAATGATCCCCGGCCCCCAGGGTCCTGAGCCCCTGTTTGCCCCCTCCCCGCACTGTGCCCCTGCTGATGTGTGTCCGTGTTGTGCCCGTGTCGTCCCGTGTTTAAGTGTGTTTGTGTCCGCCCCACCCCTCCTCCCTCAGACGGCTTCACGTCGGAGGGTGAGATCCTGGAAATCTCGGACATCAGGCGAAGTCAGGCGGGGGACTACGAGTGCGTGACCCACAATGGCGTGGCGTCGGCCCCCGACAGCCGCCGCGTGCCAGTCACTGTCAACTGTGAGCCCCTTGTCGCCCTGGTCCCCGAAGAGGAAGGGCTAGGGGGAAGGCAAGACGCCTGAGTCCCCACGGGGGAGGGTCCCTGAGGAGGGAGGGACCCTTGGGTCCCTGAACTAGCAGGTCTGGGGCTGTGGAGAACAGCTAGGCTGGGAGTGGGGAGGGACGACGTCAGAACTGCATCTCCAGCCCCGTCCCCTACTCTGCCGCAGACCCTCCGACCATCACCGATGTGACGAGCGCCCGGACTGCAGTGGGGCGCACTGCGCTGCTCCGCTGCGAGGCTATGGCCGTGCCCCCCGCAGACTTCCAGTGGTTCAAAGACGACAAACAGTAAGGAAGGACGGAAGGGGGCGAGGCCTTCTAGGGGGCGGGCCCCAAAGTGATGAAGGGAGCGGCGGGCAGGTGAGGGGAGCGGAGTGAGTAGCACTGAGCGCTGAGCCTGTATCTTGGGTCAGAATGCGAGGGATGCGGCCTTCCTCTAAGGCTCAGAGAGAGGAATGGGGGCGGGGAAGAGGACGAGGACAGGGCCGGGGGGATGCCCCTGGTGGGCTGTGAACTGCCAGGCTGCGGGAGATTAAAGATACGGCCGCCAGTCCCTCCGCCCCACCCCACAGACGGAGTGCAGAGGCGGTGGGGTACCCAGTCCTGTGTCAGTGGGGGGTAATTCTCCAGGAACTGAACACGCACGCACACACACACACACACACACACACACACACACACACACACACACACACACACACACACACACGCCTGTGGGAGGCACAGAAGGAAGGAGAGAGGGACTGACCACCTTGTCCGCAGGCTGGGGGGTGGCGCGGCCGAGGGCCTGAAGGTGCAGACCGAGAGGACCCGATCCATGCTGCTATTCGCCAACGTGAGCGGCCGGCACTACGGGAACTACACCTGCCGAGCCGCTAACCGGCTTGGGGCCGCCAGCGCCTCCATGCGCCTTCTGCGTGAGTTCGCCCGGACTAGAGCTGGGGACATGGGGCCGCAATCCGGGAAGGAGAGCGCCAGACTTAAGGGGCAGAGGGGGGAGCCATGGGACCTGGAGAGAGCAAGCGAGGGGCACGGACAATGGGGGCAGAGGCGAAGGAACAAAAGTATGCAGGGCCGAGGACAGAAGGAGAAACACTGGGTGAGACGCAGAGACAGAGACGAGAAGCCACCGGTAAAGAAAAAGAAACTTGAGGGAAGAGACAGAGAATCAGAGAGAGTCCCACAGAGCCAGGCAAAGACGAGAGAAATGGCAAGGCATGAAGAGACCGCACAAGTGAAGAATCTGGGGTCAGAGAGGCTCCAGCTCGTGCAAACACAGGCAGGGGGCTGGGAGCCAGAGGGAGAACGGTCAGAGAAGGGCAAGAAACAGCGACCAAAAAGCAGAGACATTGGTAGGGGGGACAGAGATATGGAAAATCACACCTGGGGAAGAGAGAAGATTGAAGGTGTGATTGCAGACAAAGATGCTGAGGATGGGGGTGGGGGGCAGGGCAGAAGCACCTTCCTTCCTCCTGACTCTGTTTCTCCTCCTTCCTTCCGCCTCCAGGCCCAGGCTCCCTGGAGAATGCAGCCTCGAGGCCCCCTGGGCCCCTGGCTCTACTCTCTGCCCTGGGCTGGCTGTGGTGGGGAGGCATGTAGACGCCAAGGCTGACAGAGACCGAACCCTAGCAAGGGCGTGAGCCAGCAGCCTGGAGAGAGTGAGAGCCAGCGAGGAAGGCCCAGCGTCCTGGGCAGAGGAGGAGGAGGAGAAATCCTTAGAGAACCCATCACTGTGAGGGATAAACGCAAAATTATGCATCGTTTCTACAGCCATCGTCGTCACCCTTTCACGTGTCTGACTGTACCCCAGTTGCCCCTGACCCCCTCAGCCCTGGCCTCGACCCACTCTGGGTACCCCATCACCCCTGCCAGCCACAGGCTGCCTGTCACCTCTGCATGCCAGCTTTAGGTGGTTGCATTGGCTGCAGGAGTCCCTGGCCCCCACCACCAGGCTTAGCTGTAGCTTTCTCACGGTTGGGAGTGGCCCCATCCCCTTTTGTGGTGGATTTTGGCCTCCGTGAAGGGGAAAGTTGAGGGAGGCACTGTGTCATCTCTGGGCCTCTCCCAACCAAGGCTGCCTGTCACATTTCTGGGTGTCCTCCTGCCCTCCCTCCCCACCCCCCCACTTTCTGGCCTTTCCCCCAGGCCGACTGGTGCTTCCATCCTACTGTCAGGCTGGTGGCTGTGGCTTCCCCCTGCTTCAGCTGTCTGCCTCAGTGCTATGCCCCCACCCCTCTGCCACCCTTAGCTGCTTGCCTGTGTCCCTGGCCCCATCTACTGGCTGCCGGCTGTCTTAGCTCTCGCCACTCCAGTCTTGGCCTGAAGCCCAGTCAGCTGACTATACCTCACCCACATGTACCTGCACCCACCAGCGACTGTGATCAGCAATAGTCCCCCCTACCCCTACCCCGGCTCTATCTATCTTCTGCTCTGGGTTTGGCTCCCCTGGGGCCCAACCATAGTTTCTACCCCAGAGGTGGTGGTTTTGCAAAGGGACAGAAAGGATCTAACAGAAGGCCTGCTGCTATCTAGTCCCACTAGAGACCCCCAAACCCACCACTCAGACAGAGGGAGGGTGAGTCCTGGGCCCAGATACTTGTCCACTACATTAACATTTCCTCAGTGTCCATATCACTCAGAGCTGGCCAGGGCTAAGGAGGGTCTGGGGGGTGGGCTGGATCAGGGAGGGACAGGGACTGTACCTCAGAGGGGGGCATGGGCCCCATCCACATCGTCTTCCATTCCCAGGGTCCTGAGGGGAGTGGGGAGGGGAGGAGAGGTAGGGTGGGGGTGGGGGGAAGGACCCTGGGACCCAGTGTGTCCCAAACCATGGGGAGTGTTGAAACCGCCACACCAATAAACACCTTTTTCCAAAACTCTGTCTGTGGCATCCCTGTCCCAGATAACTGGGCTCCTGAGAGACCTTGGCATCTGGTCTCCTACCCTGTTTTGGTTGGGGATCCCCCATCCTTATCCCCAATTTCTCCCAAAACACCAAGAGGTCCATAAAGCTATTTTATTTGTCATTGGTGTCCACCAGAGGTACACTCACACACACCCAGCCCAGCTGAACCTCCAGAAAATTCCCACCAACTTAGAAGCAGTCACATGGGAAGTCCTACCCCTCCACCAGTCAAGTTAGGAAGTCCCACCCCACCATAGGCAATCTGCATGAGAAAGGCCTCTTCCTGCTCCAGCCAGGAACAAGACAAAATCTTGCCCTGTCAGATCCCTAAGCCAGTTCTTCAAGAAGGAAAAGGCAGAAAGCCCCACCCCCCCAGCTGGGCCAGGATAGGAAGTCTCCCCTATTGGGTTCTGGGTAGAATGATGAGACTTGAGATCCTGACTTTTTAACTGTGTAAACCAGAGTTCCAAGCTTGGTCATGCAAAGTTAAGACCCTTCATCCTCTGCTGGGGTCAAAGAGGAATTCCTACGCCCCCAGGGGTTTGGGCAATTTAATGTCCTCAGGGCTCACTGGCTGCTCTGTTCATACTTGTGTGGCTGACCGAACTGTTCCGTGGACTTCCTTGGGGCTGGCAGGAGTGACTTGGCTAGGAACTGAAACCTGGAAGGAAAGAAGTAAGAGGGGAGGGAGGCTGAACTCCAGGGTCTAGGGCAGGAAGAGGAGGTCATCTTATAGTCCATCAACCACCTGTCTACATCTCCATAGCGCACCTCTCCCCAAGTGTGTCCTGGCAGAGAGGGAGAGAAGAGACCATTCCAGCCCCATATGGGTAAACACAAATAGGAATTCTCCCTAAAGTCTTGTAAAGAAGGGGGAAACAGGAAGTCCCACCTCCACCTGGTGGGAAAAAGGAAGTCCTTCTCCTATCTTGTTAAAGTATGACTTCTCCCATCTTGTGAGAAAAAAAATGGCCACGCCTCCCTGAACTGAAAAGAAAATTCTTCCCTATCATGGGAAGAAACAACAAGTCCCATCTCATGCTGCTATTGTTTTTAAGGGAGCCTTAAAATCATGTGGGTTCATCAGTTCAACCCTCAAAACCCAGGGGAAGTGACTGGACCAAGGTCACACAGGTAGCAGAGTTGCCATTTGAATTCAGGTCCCATAACGGTAAATACCACCATCACCCCCTTTTTTTATGTCAGACAGTTCCCACCTTAACATACTTTTATGGTGGGGAGTCTTAGCCTTCCACCTTGTGCAGGGGAAATAATCCATCTCACTGTCCCCTTCTGAATAGTCAAGCACCTCTCACTGTATATCTACTCACAGGAGAAGCCCAGGTTGGACTGGGTTCTGTGGCAAAACCATGGAGGGAAGGTTGTGAGGCTCCCACAGAGGGGACACTCTGTGTCCTCTTCTCTGGGGGGAAATTCAGGGGCTTCTTTATTCTGTTTCCTACATTGAAAAAAGGAAAGGAGAGAGTATGTGACTGGCTAGCTGGACCTCCCACACCTTCTCCTCTCTGTCCATGAGTAAGTCTGACCTCACACTGGCCAAGAGAGGTCAAGAAATGGGGGGGATTGGGGAGTGAGACCAGGATCTTCAATGGCTCCCTTTTGGGTCCAACTGGCTTCCATATCCCATATCCCATATAGCATATCCATATGCCATAAGATATCCATTCCCTCTGTTCCTATTGGTGGGAAATCTCAGGTCCCTTTTAATCTTCCATATTCTTCTCTGTTCCTACTGTCCAAAAGTATGATCTAATCCAGGGGTGGGGAACTTGCTGCCTCAAAGCCACATGTGGCTTTCTAGGTCTTTGGATGCAGCCTTTTGACTGAGTTCAAGTTTTACAGAACAAATCTTTTTATTAAGGGAACTTGTTCTGTAAAGTTTGGATTCAGTCAAAGGGCTGCACTTGAAGATCTAGAGGGTCACATGTGGCCTCCCAGCCACAGGTTTCCCACCCCTGATCTAATCCAATCCTGATGGGCCCTAGTTCTGCTCTCCTTCTTTCCCAGTGGTCATCCTTCTTGCTACCTAAGGTTGTTACCTTCTCCTCTGCTCCCAGTCAAGAATTTTGTCCGTTCAGTCCCCACTGGCCATGGTTCTGCTCCCTCTTCATTAAACAAGCTTCTTATCTGTTTTCTCACTCTGGGCAGAGTTCTCATCTGCTCCCGCCCCATTGGCCTCTGCCCCCTCATTGCCTCACTGGTCACCATGACTTGTTCATCGTCAATTCAAAAGCTACGGACCCATCCCTGGCTCACCCCATAACCGACAGGCGCAGCATCCAAGCAGTACCAGCAGAGCTGCAAGGAGGGCCAAAGCCAGCAAGGAGCCAAGCACAATACCCGCAATGGCCCCGGGGCCCAGGACAGGACCTGGTTTAGAGAGGGAAACAGGACTAAGGAGGGTCTCCAGGCATCTGTGTTGTCCCCAGCCCCTCGTAGACTCCCAATCTCACCTGCCCTGTAGCTCCGGCTGGAGGAAGGAGTCCCAGGCTGACTGCCCAGAGTGGGCAGCACACGAAGCTTCCAAGGTCCTGGGGGCTGGGAGGGCAGGAGGACCACAGCCGAGCGTTCCTCAGGCCCCAGGCGCAGCAAGGACGTCCAGGCCCCTCCTCTCAGGCCTGCGGCCCCCGCTTCTGGCTTCTCTGTCCGTGCCTGCACCTCAAAGCCACTGACCACGCAGCCACGCTCCACGTCCCAGGTCAAGACAGCCGCCCCATCGGCAGGCTGCAGGCGCCAAGAGGAGATGGAAGGCCCTGTGTGAGGAGGGAGGGAGAAGGAAGGGATGGACCCAAGGGAGCAGGGCAGGGACGGGGATGAGGACCCTCCAAGGGCCTGGGCAGCGTGGGGACGAGGACCCTCCAAGGGCCTGGGCAGCGTGGGGACGAGGACCCTCCAAGGGCCTGGGCAGCGTGGGGACCAGGACCCTCCAAGGGCCTGGGCAGCGTGGGGACGAGGACCCTCCAAGGGCCTGGGCAGCGTGGGGACGAGGACCCTCCAAGGGCCTGGGCAGCGTGGTGGGGACGAGGACCCTCCAAGGGCCTGGGCAGCGTGGGGACCAGGACCCTCCAAGGGCCTGGGCAGCGTGGGGACCAGGACCCTCCAAGAGCCTGGGCAGCGTGGGGACCAGGACCCTCCAAGGGCCTGGGCAGCGTGGGGACGAGGACCCTCCAAGGGCCTGGGCAGCGTGGGGACGAGGACCCTCCAAGGGCCTGGGCAGCGTGGGGCAGGACGCTGGGTCACTCGGGACTGACCCGTCAGGGTGATCCGGCTCCCACCGGCCCCCAGCGCCCCGCTGCACAGCACAGAGTAGTTGCCCACGTCGCGCTCCAGGCTGAAGTTGCCGAGGTGCAGCTTGTGGCCGTCGGGGCTCAGCTTCAGGCGGCCCCCGCCCCCGGGGGCCAGCGGCCGTCCCTCCCGAGCCCAGGCCACCCTGGCCGGCGGGGGGCAGCCCGTGGCCTCCAGGGTCACCAGGGCCTCCCCCGACGCCGACGTCTCCGTGTCCAGCCTCAGCAGCACTTCCCGGGGGGCCTCTGAGGAGACAGGGCGGGGTCTAGAGAACTGCTCCCCGACAGCGAGCCTTTCAGCTTGGCAAAGCGGGGAGACCACCCCACTTCACACTTGGGGAAACTGAGGCACACAACTGGGCGGCGTCTGGGGCAGAATCTGACGTCAGGCCCGCAGTCCTATCCAGGCCAAGGGGAGAGGAAGTCCCAGCCTTCCTCCTGCGGTAGAAAGAAGGGCACCCCAAGGGGGAAGCCACCCCCTGTGGGGGGAAAGGCTGGTCCTGTCCCCCAGGGCCTAGCACCTGACTTATCCAAAGGAGGACGGAGGAGGTGCCCCCCCAGGCGGGGAAAACGGGGAACCCTCTAAGACTGGGAGGAAATCCTCCTCGACACAAGAGGACTTTTCCTCGCACTTGGGACGAGGCCCGCTCAGCTCATCCCAGACCCCGGGTCCTCCCGCCCCGCTTCCCAAAAGCGGAAGTCCCGCCCCTCCCGGGTCCCCCGCGCCACAAGTCCCGCCCCCGCTCACTGGGCGTGACGCTACAGCTCCTCGTGGCCGCGAGGTGGCGCCCGAGGCACGTGAAGGTGACTCCGCTGAGCTGCGGCCGCGCAGGGACCGAGACGAAATGCGAGGAGGACGCGGGGCCGGCGACGACGTCCGGGGGCAGCCCCGTCCACTGCACTGAGGCTGCGGGGACGCCCCCGGGCCACGTGCAGCCCAGGAGCAGGCTGCGGTCACCCGGGGAGCCTTGCAGGGAGCAGCGCGGGGAGCCAGGAGGCGGGGCTGCAGGATGGGCGGAGTCAGGACGGAGCTCCGCCCCTCCACCAACAGCCCAGCGCCAGCCCCGCCCCTCCGCACCACCACCCCCCCCCCCAGCTCAAGCCCCGCCCCTCCGCACCTCCCCCAGCGCCAGCCCCGCCCCTCCGCACCACCCCCAGCGCCAGCCCCGCCCCTCCACACCACCCCCAGCGCCAGCCCCGCCCCTCCACCCCACCACCTCCAGCGCCAGCCCCGCCCCTCCACCCCACCCCCAGCTCCAGCCCCGCCCCAGCCATCTTCTGCCCTGAGCTCCGAACTTCTCCCGCCTTTTGCACTTCCCTGCTCCTCTAGCTGAGAACCCCGCCCCCCCCCACCTCGGACCTCCCATCAGACCCCCCATCGGACCCGAGCCCGCACCGGCCACGGTGAGGTTGAGGAGCCCGCGGCGCCGGAGTCCTGTGCGTGGATTGGCCGCGAGGCAGGCGTAGGCTCCCGCGTGGGCTGGCCCCACGCGGGGCAGGAGGAGTCGAGGTCCCGCGGGCACAGCGGCCTCTCGTGGGTCCGCCAGGCTCCAGGAGAGCTCAGCGGGTGGCCTGGAAGCGGCCTGGCAGCGCAGGGTCACATTGCTGCCCACCGAGACATAGCGAACAGGGCTTGCGTCGCGGTCCGACGAGACTGTGATGACCGGAGGATCCGGGCCGTCTGCGGGCGGGCGAGGCATCAGCGTCCTCTCCGAAGCCACAACCCCCGTATCTAGGCGTCAGGACCCCCGACCCGGGCGGCTCAGTCCCCTGAACCGCACGCCACCTCCGGAGACCCCGGGCACCTGCCCTTCCTACTCCAAGTGTCCTCCGCCCCGCCCCCCGCCAGAGATCCAGGCACTCCCTCCCCTTCAGCTCCCACCTCTCTCTTCACCCTCTCCTTCCCTTTCGCCTTCCATTCCTCGGGAATCTAGATGTCAGATCCCCAGCTGTGCCCTCTGCTTACACAGGACGGTGACGGCCGCAGTGGCCTCACTGGCCCCGAAGGGGCTCTGCACGCGGCACGTGTAGTTGGCCTGGTCTGTCCTTTGCGGACGCGCGATGACCAGGTAGACTCCATCGGTCCTCAGCCGGGCCGGCCCGTCACCATCTCCGGGCCCCGCTTTCAGGAGCCGCCCTCCCTGGCTCCAACTCAGTTGGCCCTGACCCGGCCGGGCTCCCACGCAGCGCAGCCGCAGCTCTGGCGCCCCCTCCTCCGTCACTAGGTCCGTGGGTGCCACCGCTAATTGTGGCAGGGGTTCTGCGGAGGTTTGGCAGAGGGCGACCGGACTTAAGACGCCCCAGTCCTCCTCCCCTTCTCCCCCCATTCCCAGGGAGTCCTGATGTCGCCCCTCCTCCCTACTCAGGGTGACCGGGCCTAAGGGACAATCCTAGCACACTTGATAAATGTTTGTCGTTGATAAAAGGAAGATTTGGACTCATCTCCTGCCCTGCTCAATTACTGGGCAAGCTCAGAGTGTTTCTTCATGTGTAAGATTCTGATGAGAGCCTACCGTCACAAGGTTGAGGACCAAATGAAACAATGCGTATAAAGAGCTACGTAGAAGTGCCGGCTATTAGTAATCGGTAGAGCTGGAATAGGCCTTTGACAGCGTCTAGTCCGATGCTCTCCTTTTACACATAAGTCACCTGAAACCCAGCACCGGGAAGGCACCGAGGTCAGCTCCCCTTATCCCAAACTGTATCCACTACAGCCCACCAGGCCATTGGATCTCTGGACTCCTCTGCCCCCTCACCATATACGTAGACTGTGACCTCCCGGAGCTCCCGTTCCTGCCCTGCGTGAATCAGCTCCGCAGTATAGTGCCCACTGTCCGCCAGTTCTGCCTGCTCCAGATCCAGACCACCCGTCGCCTGGTCAAAGTGGAGCCGGTTCCGGTAGCCTGGGGCTAGGCTCGGTGGGGCGGCTTCGCTCCCCAGGGTGCCAGCCGCAAGCACTGTGGTTCCCCGACGCCAAACCACGACCAGACTTGGTGGGCCCAAGACTGGAGCCGGGGATAAGCGTAGGGAAATGGGAGAACCCACGAGCACGGACAAGGGACCCCCGGTAACCCTCGGGCTGGACCACCCAGAAGGGACTTGGAGAGACGACTCATTCAAATCTTTAAGTATAGGAGAGGGCGTTCTCTCTCCGGGGGCTCCAGGAGAGGAGGCATTCCCACCCATGGCTGGGGTAGGGAAAGCTTTTCCACTCAGAACTGTTGAGTTATCCCTGCTACCAAAGCTGCTGGGAAAGGAGACTCTCACGCCAAGAGAGGACACTGAAGGTGAAATTCTGCCAAGAGCTGCAGGAGATGATGTTCCCACGCCTGAAACTTTTATTTGAGAGAGACAGACAGAGACAAAGAGAGATGGGTGGTAGAAGAGATGGGTGATGATACTTTGAGGAAGCTGCCTAGGGATTGGGGAGAAGGCACTCCATGATTAGTAAGTCTGTAGAGAGGGGACTTCGGAAATGAGGACAAAGATCTTTCAAAGGCAAAAGAGAAAAAAGGACTAGGATAGGATCTCTAGGCTTCCCAACTCCTTTTCCCAAAGGATTGGAGAAAAAGCCTAAGGTTATGAAACCCTTACAGAAAAGGTTCAACTCAAGCCCTCCAGACGAAAGGTCTACCCAACTCTCTCACAGAGGTGCACTGAGTTGCCACAAAGTAGAGATGTCTTAGAGACAAGGGTCCTGGAAACAGGTACCTTGAAACAATTCCCCCAACAGTGAGGCCACCTCAAGAAAAATTCAAGTCTCCCATAGTGAAGGGTCACCCACAAGGGCCTAGGTAAAAGCTTTCCCATTTGCCAAGGAATTTAGGAGGTAGGTATGGAGGAATGCTCACCCAGAAATAGGAGTAGCAGCTGCTGGAGAGGCTGAGGCCCCTGGGTGGCCATGTTGTCAAAGGCAAAAAGCCAGAGGCAGGTCCCCTCCCAACCCTCCTAGAGGCAAGACGGGTCTGACAAGCCCAGTGGCTTCCAGGGTGGGGAGCCTGCACAGAAATGGGACACAGCCCATGGATTTATGAATAGAACCATGACGGATTCTCCTCTACAACCTTCCCTCTCCACACTCCCTCCATCCCATCTGAAAGCCTTCATGAGCCTGAAGGCATCAGTCCTGGCAACCTTGGAGGGTGGGGGGGTCCAGCCTTGGAAGAGGAAGCAGCTCTGGCTTCAGGGATTTCCCAGCTATTGAACAAAGCCCTAGTCTCCGGGAAGCCCTAGGGCCTTCTGGGAATTTTTAGTCCAAGAGATTGAGGGAGAAGAGAGTCACCCCTCTAGACGCTTATGAATCAGAGGCAAGATATGTGTAGAGGATGGAGTCAGGTTGAAT
Source organism: Notamacropus eugenii (assembly GCF_028372415.1). Lineage (NCBI taxonomy): Eukaryota > Metazoa > Chordata > Mammalia > Diprotodontia > Macropodidae > Notamacropus > Notamacropus eugenii. The sequence goes on from NC_092876.1 coordinate 24,731,291, forward strand.
TTCGAAGACTTCCTGAACCAAGTGTTTCCAAAGGGCAAGTCCACAGAGGCGGCAGAGAGAAGGTAAAGGGGAGGGGGGGAAGGGTGCCACGAATTTATTGGGGGGCAGGGGGAGTTCAAATATGCCCTGCCTCTTTCAATTTGGCTATGAGGTCCTCCGTGGTTTCCACCTTCACCCCTGCTGTGCGCTGTGCAGGATCCTCAACACTGATCACAGAAATGCGGGAGGACGTGTCCACCCCAAGGTCCCCAGGCTTCATCACTTCAATTTTCTTCTTTTTGGCTTTCTGGAGGAAAGTTCAGAGGGAAAGTCTTGGTTCTGCCATTCTGGGAGGGGCACAGCTGATGTTTCCACTCCCACCAAGGGGGCTCCCAACACCACCACCCCCAAAACCCGACCTTTGAAGGACCCTTTCCCAATGGCAGAAGGGCCCTAATATGTTGAGATAAGCACTACAGGGGCTCCCAGAAAGTGTGACCAGAGACCCTTGGAAGCTGGCAGGGCCACAGGAAACCCTGAGCCAACAGACTGGGAACCAGTAATCATTAGTCTAAGATTCACATTTTACAGATGATCAACAAGGCAGAGAAGGACAAGAGGAAATGCTCCAGGACCCTCTGGCTTAGCACAGAGACAGGCCCAAGGCTCCAGTGCATACTTCCTGATGCCATCTTCAGGGCTACCCAGTCAATCATTTTTTAACATCATATCCCTCCTCAGAGCATAAACATCGACAATGCATCCAGCAGAAATGGACCCACCTCACATTAGGAGGTGGTAGGAAGGGCAAGGAGAGGAGAGCAGTCAATGAGGGCTGACTTTAAGCAGGTGGTTGGATAGAATGTGTAGAGTACAGAATCTGGAGTCCCAGACTCAAGCTGTACCTTGGACATTTATCCTGCTGGGACTCCATGTGCTCATTTTAAAACAGGAATATAAACAGCCCTGACCTCAGAGAGCTGCTCTGAGGCTCAAACAAGATAATGAATCTAAAGTGCTTTGTAACCTTTGGTTGATAGGCCTGCAAATATGAGCTACTGCTAAATGTCTGAAGAACATAGAGATGAGACCTCTTCTGTTTGAGGGAGGGCAGCAAAGGGGGACAGCTGAAAAGAGGAGGATTCACAAGGATTCCAGAAACATGTTTTAAAAAATCCACACATCGCTATGTTGGGAGGCTTGAGGAGGCAAAAGCTGGATGACCACAGACAGGATGATGGAGGTTGGGTTTCATGGCTTCTTGGTCCCCTCTCTCAGGAGACGGAAGTGCATGCAAGTCTGAAAGGGCTGAGAAGGGAGGGAGTGTGTGAGTGTGTGTGAGTGTGTGTGAGTGTGTGTGAGTGTGTGTGAGTGGTGTGTGAGTGGTGTGTGTGTGTGTGTGTGTGTGTGTGTGTGTGTGTGTGTAAATCTGAAAAGGCTGAAAAGGATGGGTGTGGGTAGGGTGGCTCAGACTGGCCCAACCTGATTGGGAGTTGCCTGCCCCAGCTTACCATGATGTTGGGCAGAGTAGCATATCGGGGCTCATTCAGCCGAAGATCAGCAGTCACCACAGCAGGCAGCTTGAGGCGAACTGTCTCAAGCCCACCATCAATCTCTCGCTCCACTGTCAACTTGTCCCCCTCTAGTGAAACTTTTGAGGCAAATGTGCCCTGAAGAGTAGGAGGCAACATATGTTGAGACAGCTAAGGTATGAGTGTGTCTGGCGGGGCAGGGGGATTACAGGAGTCTGGAGGGAGCTGGGAGGAGGGAAGTCACAGGGATCGAGGAGCTGCCTGGAGTCAGGAAGAAGGGGACCAGGGTAGCAGAATGTACCCATAGTGTCCCAAAGAACTCAGACCGGGCTTCGATGCTCCTGAAGTGGAGGGCACCACACAGAGGTATAAAGGATGCTTCAGGGAATTTCACTCTTCCACATCTGCACTGTATTCCCAGAGGCTCACCTGAGGCCAGTCCAGCATGGCTGCGGTCATCTGTCCAGTCTGATTACAGTCATCATCGATAGCCTAGGAGGAGAGGAGATGTAGGAAGTTGCCAGGATATAAGGTAATACTAGAACATGGAACCTAAGGGTTGGGAGGGTCCTTAGAAGTCACTTTCTCCAACTTCCTTTTACAAATAGGGAAACTGAGGGACCAAGAGGGGAAGGAACTTGGCCAAGCCTACGCCACTCCTTCCCTCCACCCAGGGGTGAGCTCCCTGGAGTGCAAAGACTGAGGCTCCTCCATCCGCTACTCTAACGAGGGGGGTGCTGCACAGGACGGGCCCCACCTCAGACACTCGACCTGGGACTCTGGATGATTCCTAAGCCTGCAGAACTTGGCCTTGAAAGGGGGAGGGAAGAAAGAGACGGAGAGAAAGGAAGGGAAACTTGGGGCAAAGGCAGTGAGGGGAGAAGAGAAAGGCGGGGGAGGCTCTCCCACCTGCTTCCCCAGCAGAACCAGCCCGACTTTCTCTCTCTGGGCCAAAGCACTGAGCACCCGAGACACCTGGAGGGGCCCCAGGCGCTCCGCTTCCTGCTCCGGCACCTCCACGTGGATGCCTCGGTCAGCGCCCATGGCCAGGGCCGTGCGAAGGGTCTCCTGCGGGGAGATCACGGGGGACATCACGGGTCACGGCCAGCGCCCTCCGGCTCCCCCCCCGGGGTCAGAGGTCAGGGGTCGTCACCTGGCACTGCTTGGGGCCGCAGCTGACCGCGATCACCTCCTTGAGCAGCTTCTTCTCCTTGAGGCGCACGGCCTCCTCCACCGCGATCTCGCAGAAGGGGTTCATGGAGTGCTTCACCCCATCCGTCACCACGCCGGTCCGGTCCGGCTTCACTCGGATCTAGGAGGGTCAGGGGACGGGCAGCAGCCTGGCCACGGCCCCTCCCGCGGCCCCGCTCCCCAGCCCTCCTGCGGGGGCCCTCTCGGGGCCTCAGTTTACTCCCCTGTCATACCCCAGGATCTCTAAGCACGCCCCCTGGCGGCACGCCCCCTGGCGGCACGCCCCCTGGCGGCACGCCCCCTGGCGGCACGCCCCCTGGCGGCACGCCCCCTGGCGGCACGTCCCTCCCCGGCCCCACTGTGGGGGGAGGGGCGCACAATCTCTGGCCCGTGGCTCACTCACGCTGAGCCTCAGTGTTCTAGCCAGGGAAGGGGGTACAGGTCGCCCTCGTCTCACTCTAACCAGGTGTCAGGGGGTCAACCCCGGAAACCGAACGGGAAAGGGAGAGGTCGAGGTCAAAGGTCAGCCGCTCGACCTTTGCCCTGGCTTGGCCGTAAGGCCACCCTGCGCGTTCGCGCTCCTGCGTCTCTCAGGTACAGTCCAATAGAGGGGAGGGGATGAGGTCAGAGGTCGCGCTCACCTTCACAGCATAATCTATGACCCGTTTGACTCCAACCAGCGCGCGCAGCTCCGCCATCTTGACGCCGCCGCTGCTTCCGGGCCTAACGCTGCGGCTGCTTGGTGGGTGCGAGCTCGGGGGCTCGAGCGCTCCGCCCTCACAGCTCTCCACCAACCAGCAACCCTAGCCTCCGCCCCTTGACTTCGGCCTTCTCCAATCACTAGCCACTAACACGTCGTCTCTTTTCTCCCCGCCTCCGAAACTCAGCTCATTTTTACCCAACGCTCCTCCCCACACTGCCCCGCCCTCCACCAATCAGAAAAATGTCGGGAATTCGTCCCGCCCCCTCACAAGCCTCTGTCCTCCAATCAGCCACCCAATGCCTTGGAAGCTTGGGGAGGGGCGCGCGACCACGAGCCAATGAAGGGGGTGGGTGTGTGCGGGAAGCGAGGCTGGGACGCCAACGGCGGGCAAAGGGCACGCAGCTGATCGAGTGGACCTCCACGACAGAAACGAGGTCCGAGGACTGGAACCTCGCCCGTCTTTCCTCCCCCCTGTGCATTCGTTGCGCATGTGCGAAAGCGAGTCTAGAAGGATGTGCACGGGGGCGGAGCCAAAGGGCGGGCAGGGGTGGGACCGTGGGGAGAAGGCGGGGCCACAGAGAGGGGAGGGGCCTCCGTCTTTTCCTTCCCCTCCTTCCCTCTGTCTTTCCATCCCGACTGGCCCCCTCCCACCTGGGGTTTTGCTGGAAGGCTTCCAGGAGGAGGAAAATGCAGCAAGAGTGGGGGAGGGAAGCCCCTTTATTAGCCTAGGTCCTCGGCTCAGCCGCGCTGGGCTCACAGGCACACGGGGAAGCCGCTGATGGCGTCTGTGCTCTGCAGGATCATGTCCGCGAAGAGGAAGCAGAAACCTGGGGGACCAGGGAGCGGGGCTGAGGGCAGGGGCGCTGGGGCCCCAAGAGAAGGGAGGAGGGCCCCGAGTGGCTCAGGGTAGGACCCGAAGCGGGCCTCACTACCTGCGAGGATGGAGAAGGGCAGGGCTAGCCAGGCGGTGAAGTAGGACCAGGAGAAGAAGCTGTCCACCTTCCACGCGTCCCGCGCAGTGTAGCCCACCATGCCTGCCAGCAGGAGCAGCGCTGGCCGCACCAGACCCCCAGGGTTAGCGCAGGGAGCGGGCCGAAGTGTACACCGACTCCCCCAGGAAAGCTGCCGGCCCGCCCGCTCCCCTGAGCCCGGCCCCCTTCTCCGGCTCCGCCTCACCCTTGTGCCCCTGGCCCTACCGCATCCCCCGGGAATCTCTGTCCCGCTTAGGCTCAGCTCGGCCCGGCCCTCCCTGCGCGCTCCTCCTTCAGCCCTGGCTGGCCCCGCCTCACCCTTCCCTCTCCTCTCCAGGCTTCCACCTGCCCCTAGTTCCAGGCCAGCTCCTGCCCCTGGCCAGCCCTGGCTGGCCCCGCCTCACCCTTCCCTCTCCTCTGCAGGTTTCCACCTGCCCCTTGTTGCAGCCTTCCACCTGCCCCTTGTTCCAGGCCGGCTACTGCCCCTGGCCAGCCCTGGCTGGCCCCGCCTCACCCTTCCCTCTCCTCTGCAGGCTTCCACCTGCCCCTTGTTGCAGCCTTCCACCTGCCCCTTGTTCCAGGCTTCCACCTGCCCCTTGTTCCAGGCCGGCTCCTGCCCCTGGCCAGCCCTGGCCTGGCCCCCGAGCTCTGTTCCCCGCTCCCGCCCCGCCCGTGCCCGCGTCTTCTCCTCGGTCCTCTCACCGCTCAGGAAGAAGACTAGGCAGGCGTTCCGGCCCCGGGGTGGGATGAGGGTGCCGTCCCGGGACGCGTGCAGGACTCGGACGCCCAGCACCCAGGCCAACAGGCCCGCGCCTGCAGCCAAGACCAGGCAGGCCGCCGTCACCGCCAGCATGGCTGGGGAAGGGGGGGGGGGGGTGTCAGCAGACACACCTCCCCCAAGAGGCCCCGCGTCCCTAAGAGGCGGGGAGGGGAGGACATGGGATGCTGGGCGGACACTGCGGTCCGTCAGGGCCAGTGCCCAGCCCGGGACCTCTGCCCGGCAGGCAGTGCAGGGCGTGGTGGTGACCAGGGCTCAAAGACTTAGCGCTGGAAGGGACCCTGGTTAAGGAAGCTGGGCACGGGGCGCGGGCTGACGGGGCAGTGTGGACCCCGAGCAGGGCTGGGGGGCGCCTCACTCTCGCAGGGCGAGTTGGTGCAGTTGTTCTTTCGACACAGCCGCCACAGGCCGTTGTGGCCGTCCGAGAAGCGGCTCCAAAAGTCGGTGGAGGCGGCCAGCACGACCAGGACGTTGGCCAAGACGCCCAGGAACAGGCCGGCGCTCTGCAGGCTCCTCTTCACCCCCATCCAGGGGCTGCTGCAGGCCAGGGGGGGCGGCAAGGCATGGAGACCCTTCCCCTTGAGGGGAGCCCTCCCGCCACCTGCATGGCCCGCACCCAGCTCCGCCAGCCTGCTCAGGAGACCCTTCCCTTTGAGGGGAGCCCTCCCGCCACCTGCATGGCCCGCACCCAGCTCCGCCAGCCTGCTCAGGACACCCTTCCCTTTGAGGGGGGCCCCACCTGCCTGGCTCACTCCCAGCTCCGCCAGCCTGCTCAGGAGACCCTTCCCCTTGAGGGGAGCCCTCCCGCCACCTGCATGGCCCGCACCCAGCTCCGCCAGCCTGCTCAGGAGTCCCTTCCCTTTGAGGGGGGCCCCACCTGCCTGGCTCACTCCCAGCTCCGCCAGCCTGCTCAGGAGACCCTTCCCCTTGAGGGGAGCCCTCCCGCCACCTGCATGGCCCGCACCCAGCTCCGCCAGCCTGCTCAGGACACCCTTCCCTTTGAGGGGGGCCCCACCTGCCTGGCTCACTCCCAGCTCAGCCGTCCTGCTTCAGCACCTCCCGCCTGGGGTGGGGAGATGTCGGGTTAGTGGGGGAGGGGGACCAAGGTCTCTATGAGGAAGGAGTTCCAGAACCCCCCTACATCTCATTAAAGGGACACACACACACATCCCATTCCTTGAGGAATTTCATCCTAGATCATCATCAGGACAGAAGGAGGTTGGACGCAAGGACTCCTGGTTGGGAGGAGAGAAGGAGGGGAACAAGAGGGTTCTGGGAGCAGAGACAAAAGAAGGGGAAGGCTGGAGAAATGGAATAGGGAGAACTTTGGAAACAGTAGCCTGAGAAACTGGGAGGAGAGATGGGGAGAATGGAACGATGAAGAGGACAGACAGAAGGGAAAGGAGATGATGGGGGGACACTATGAAACAGGATGAGTGATGGTGGAGAAAAAAGGGTATCTGGGGAAGACTGGAAGAGGTGTGTTGGCATCAACAACATTGGGGGAAGACTAGGACATAGGGAGTACTGGGAAATTGGGAGGATGGATGACTGGAAAACTGACTAGAAGCAGAGGCTAGGAGATGGAGAGAAGGTGAAAGGCTGGGTGGCACTGGAAGGTGGGTATTCATGGGACACTAGATAACAGTGTTCTAGAGGGCAAGGAGTCAAGGGAGAGTGGGAAAGGATGTGTGGTTGGGAGGAGTGTTACTGGGAGAGGGTGAGAGATGGAAGGGGAAAGGAGACAGAGATGCAGGGTTCAGAGAGCCAAGCAGAGTGGGGACTCAGGGTTAGTTCTGGGAGTAATGAGACACAAATCAACCCGATGGGCAACTTTTGATTTATTCAGTGAATCTAGGACCGCTTTCTCAAGCTAAGGTCTCATAGTTGGGATGGTGTACAGCAAGACTCAGGACTCCTGTTGTGGTAAAGAGAGGCAGGCTTCAGAGAAGATTCATTTTGATCCCCTCTCCAGAAGCCCCCAGGTCTCATCATGTACCCCTCCCCACCCCATTCCTGCCATGTTCTCCGTCCTGATCTGGGGCTTCTCTAGAGGCTCAAGAGGTAAGGGCCACTTTGGTCAATCTGTCTCTCTTCCTGGGACAGGAGGCCTCTAGTCCTCCACACATTCCCCATACCTCACTTCCCCCACTCACCAGTAAAAAAGAAGAGGATGACAGAAATCCATCCCATGTAGAAGGACCAGCCAAAGGTGGTCTGAATCTGAGAATCACTTGGCTCATTCCATCGCTCTCCAGTGTAGACAGCCATTCCCACAGTGTTGCAGAGGGCTGTGAATGGAAGCTGTGAGGCCCTTCTCTCTTCTCCAATCTGCCAATTCTCCCCACTCAGCTTCTCTCCTTCCCCTGCCATGAGTCTTACCTGCAGCAAAGGCTGTGATGCAAGAAATCAAAGAGGCCAGGTGACTGAGGCTGAAGGTGAAGAGAGATGAAGTGATGACGAGGATCAGACAGGAGATAGACAGCAGACCCGCCAGTGCAGCCAGGATGATGAAGGCCCGGGTGGCCTGGATGAAATCTGCAATATGGGTGCTAGCAGCTCAGCCCAAACTGGATGTTCCAAGGTGAGCAAATCCCAGGGGCTGCCCTCTTACCTTTCACAGAATCCTTATCCGGATGCCAGAGGCCAGAGTGGGCCTGGTGTTTAGGGCCTACAGCTGTGATCCAGTTATCAGTACTCAGTGCAACTAGCAGGAGGGTCAGAGCAAGGCTCTCAGAGAGCAGGGCAAGCACCCAACGGAGGTGCATTCTTGACCCAGGTCCTCAGGAACTAAGGGTGCCTTCTTAGAAGTGGGCAGTAGCTGGAAGGCCAGTCACCTGGGTCCTTGGGCAGTGGAAGCCAGAGAAGAACAGAGAGCTGGGATCTTGTAAGCAGGGTAGGGAGAATTTGGGGGGCAGCCTGAATTCCTAGAAATTCTTACTGGTGTACCTGGGGACTGAGAAGTTACAGAGGACTGGAAGTCAAATGCTTGGGTTTCAGGGGCCTGGGAGGGGACTGACACCTGGCCAAGCGAGCAATAGGTTGGGGGCTCCAAATGTGGGTCCCGGAAAGGGAAGCGGTGGGGGATTTCACACCAGATTGATGACGCAGACCATCTTTATACTCCTTTTCTCAAGCCCTGAAGTCACTGTGGTCTGTGTGGGGCTGGTCAGGGCTGGGTGTAGGGAAAGACAAGTAAGGCTGACATAACACCAGGTAGTGAGGATTCTATGGGATATTAGGGGGAGAGGCTTCTCCCTCCTGTTGCCTGAAAGAGGAGGAAGTATCCTGGCGGTGGTATGAAGTTACTCTAGAGCATGCGAACACCCACACACACACACACACACACACACACACACACAGTGGTACTCACCAGGATGTGGGGAGGAGGGGATGTGGCTAGTAACAATGGCTTGGTAAAGCTGACTCACTAAGATTCTGTTCTGGGAAGGGGATGGTGTGACTAGATCCCTGAAGAGAATAGAGGCTGGAGGCAGGCACTTGGCTCCCCAAAGGGCTTGGCACTGGGAAGCCTAAGGCAATGTGGAACAGATACACAGTGGGGAACTTGGGAACTAGGACTCCTGGGGCCAAAGGTATTGTAAGATCCCAAGGAGCTGAGGAGGTTGAGATCCTGGAGACTTCATGGCTTTGGGACATGACATGTCTAGGATGCCAACCAAAGGTTCCGTTCATTTCCCAAAGATGCCACTGGTCAGACTCTATGTTTATCTGTTTACTTGGTTATTCACTGTTTTGGTTTATACAAATGATTTCTTAGCTGGAAATCTGGGGTGGCTTAGACACTGCTTCAGGACACTATTTCCTCCTTCCTCCCCGAGCATACACAGAGTGTAGAGCCAAGGGGATTCTGAGGGGAAGAGTGACAACAAAGAGGAAGAGGTCCTGAAAACAAAAATGTTAGAATGGATGAAAGGGGTCTGCAGAGACAAGCTCAGAGCCAAGACCTGAGAGGCTTTACACACACACATACACACACACACACACACACACACACACACACACTCTCTCACACACACACTCACACACACTCACACACACCCCTGCCCAGGTCCAGCCCAGAAAAGCAGCCTTCAGCTCATGGTTGACTTGGGTTCTTGGGTTGACGTGGTTGTAATTCTGCTTCTTGGCTTCACCTTTTTGGAGTGCCTCCTCACCAGTGTCAGAGAGCCTTTGAGAAGGGAGGCCTCTTACTTCCCATTCTCATCCCCTTCTCCAAACCCACCTCACCCATACCCCATCCGCATTCCCATGCTCATCTCCAGCCTCACCCTTATCTCGTTCTCCCTTCCCAATACTATCCCTATCCCCGGCCCTTTTCAGCCCCTATCACCAACTCACCACTCAGGAGGTACAGTGTGGAAGTACCCCAGCCTAGATAGAAGACCCATTCGAAGAAAAAGTGATTGGTGCTATGGATAGATATTACGTGCATGCTGACCATGAAGATGCTCTGGCCAACAAGGCACAGTAAGGCTGCAGGAAGAATTAGATGGTGTCATCACCCCCGAACAGCAAGTGTCCAGTCTCCCATCACCTCCTGACCAAGCCCTATAGGGATCCTTGGAGTCTAGATTTCTTACCAGTGACAAAGCTACACAGGGCAGAGAAAATGTAGAAGAATGTTCTATCATTCACTACATTGATCAATATCAGGAAGATGTCCAGAAAAGCCAGGAAGCCTGTTACAATGGCCATGCCCATCAGCACTTGGACTACCTTAATTAAGACTGGAGAAAGGCAGTGATAGTAATGGCTAATCACACACACATGCACACGCACGCACACACACACACACACACACACACACACACACACACACACACAGCCCTAGGTCCCCAAGATCAGTTTCTTGTGACTACATACCCACCCACAAGAAGAAACCTTCTAATGGACACCAAGCTTAAATCAGGTTCAGTAGACTTGGAGATCCCCTTTTCCCCTATCCTCTATCTTTAGCCCCATGTTCACCTTCTCTAGCCTCCATATTTATCCCTTCCCCATACATATTCACTACCTCCTTCCGTATGCTCATCCCCACTTTCTGTCCTTCCTTCTCCTTATCCCCATGTACCTGACTTCTGAATATCCTCACACATTTTATCCCCACAGGGCTTCCATAGGCCCAGGTAGAAATGGGTATGAGACACTTGAATCTTCAGCCAGTAGGGCAAGAACACGGTGAGAAGGAGAAGCATAAAGCAGAGGGTGTTTAGGGCCACTTTGAAGGTCACCAGGCCCGCAGAGTGGCTGAGTGAATTCCATTCCCGTTTCTTCATTTTCTCCTGAAGGCTGAAAGGCTTTGGAGTACAAGGAAGGCAAAGCCTAGCCCAGGCTTGTTCTGGGAGCCTGGCCTTGTCCTGCTTTGCTTTCTCCAGTCCCTAATGTTTGACCCCAGTTTCCCTTAATTTCTGCCGACCCCTCTGCTTTCATTCAGATGTCTCACTGTCCTCCACAGTTATTTTCCATCTTTTTAGTTCTTGATCTCTTCTCTTCTCCCATCAGGTTCCTCCCAGTCTCTTCAGTTCATTCCTTATCCCTTCAGTTCCCTCCTAGTCCCCTCAGATTTTCCCCTGGGAACAATAGTTGAGTTTCCCCTCCCCAGGCTTCTCTTATCTTCCCCACCCACTCAGGGACCCCAACTGCCATAGAACTTTCCACGACCCCACCACTGACATCTTCACCCCCTCCAGTTCACGGCAGACCAAGGGGGATGAAGTGAAGCTTGGGGTTAGGAGTGAAGATAAAGATAGGGAATGGGTATGGATTTAGGGGTGGGGTGACTTGGAGGTGGCCTGGGGAGGGTGGTGGAGTTGAAGTTGGGGGAAAGGCTAGAGGATGGGTTTAGGGTTGGGGTTAAAATAAGTGGATTTCGGAACGGAGTTGGGATGGACATCAGTGATCTTAGTGGGTTTAGAGATAGGGATGGTGGAGGAGGGGGTACAGATGAGGAGTGGGGTTAGAGATGGGGATTACAGGGACCAAAATGGGATTAAGTTGGTCATTGAGATGATGATGCAATACTGGGTTGGGGAAGAAATCCCAAACTTTCTTTAATGATAGCAACTCCATTAGGGAAATTGACATTCATCTCTCTTCATCCTTCCGTTGATATTCCTTGTTCTCCGGCTTTCCGTTTCTGCTGAACTTGGCTTCACCACACTCAATATGCAGGTTCCTGTCTACACCCTCATTTTCTCCAAGGACCCCAAGGGGTGGAGACAAATCTCACAGAGAGGGCAAATCTTACTTTGCTGGGAGAAGGGAAGTTATGATGTAGGAAAGGAGGAAATTGAAACACCTCCAACAGCATCAGGACCAGGGAAATGTTCCTGAAAGTCAATATTTTTTACCATCCAGAAGGAGAATTCTGACCATGGGGAGGGGGTAGTGGAGGGTGGGTGTCTTTGAGATATTGGGAGCAAAACTTTAGACATTTGTAGAAGTAGAAGAACTCTGACTATCAGAGTGGTCGTGATTTAAGGTACTCATAAAGAATGATTGAACCCTAAAGCCCAAAGGGTATGAGGAGGTTTTTAAATTTTGGGAGACCCAAGGCTGCTCAGTGACCCAGGATCTGTTAGACATCTGGGAAAAGGAGGCTCTAAATTTCTGGGGCTTTGGGGGACTCTCAGAAAGCTCTGGAAGTAAAGAAGCTTTTGGGGGCTTTGGGACCCAGAAGACCTCAAGTGCTCTGGGAGACACTGATGTTTGGGTCTGTAAGGTGTCAGGTTGCTTGGAGACCAGGGGAGCTGGATAAATCTGTGAGATTATTGGGTTTGGGGAAGGTGACTGCTTCTCCAAGGGATGTATCAGAGAGTTGGAGAGATGAAGATGATGATAGAAGATGAGGGACCCTGGGGAAAGCAGAGGTACCAGCTGTACTCCCAGGAGTAGGAGGCTCATGATCTTTATTTTCTTACATTGGCCTCCATGCTCCACCCCAAGATCTAGCCCACTCAGTATGACCACTCCATATCCCTTTTCCTTCTCTCCTCTTCCCCCATCACTATTGTTTGTCTGGTTCCTCCACCTCAGACTATATGACTAATACTCTTGCCTCAACACACTTCCCTATTTTCTCTTTCCCATCTGCCCTTCATAAAATAATAATAGTATTTACATGGTGCTTTTAAATTGGCAAAGCAGTTTATAAATATCTCATATGATCCTCACAACAACCCTGGGAGGAGGTGCTATTAATCCCCGTTTCACAGATGGGGAAACACTTAGAAAGGTAGTGACTTGCCTCAGGATTACACAGCTAGTAAGCGCCTGAAGTGAAATTTGAACTCAGGTCTTCCTAGCTTCCAGTCTACTGCACCAGCTAGCTGCCCCTGGGCGGTCCATACCTATCCCCTCTCCCCTCCTCTTTACTTCCGCCCACTCTACAAATGCTTTCTCTGCTTACCCCTCCACAGCTCCCTCTCTCCCTTCCCCCATTTCCCCCACATCCCTTTCCAACAGCTCTCTCCCTGGAGTACCTTCCCTGCCTACTGTAATTCCCTTTCCCACCTCTTCCCTCCCTCCACATCCTCACCTTCCCTCTCTCTCCTCCTTGTGGTCTCACCCTCTGCCCGCCCCCTTCCATCCCCTTCTTTCTCCTCCAGTCTCCCAGTTCCAGGGCCGCACCAGCCATGAAGTAGACGACTGAGGAGAACATGAGAAAATAGACCGGCCAGTTGAGCCACATACTGAATTCCCTTAATAGGAACTTGAGCTGGATCAGCAAGAGGCGGAAGAATAGGAAAGCGAGCAATTCAGTGCTACCTGCCGAGGGAGAGGATGGAGAGTCAAGGCTTGCCAGAGCTGGGGACCTGGGCCAGGAGCATGGAGGTGGGAGGGGACACCCGGCCTGGAGAGAGGATGGGACCAAGGATCCACCGAGGGAGGTTGGACAGACACCACGCTCAGAGCTTGCTCCACGCCCCCACCACCATCTTCCCCGCCCCCCCAGGGACCCCGACAGACCGCGCACCGATAATCAGGCACATGAGGCTTGTGTAGAAAGGCATGAGCCGTGCCAGGGGAGCGGACAGGATGCCAACGCACTGTGCAGGCACACTTAGCCCCAGCGGCAAGGACAGCAGCATCGACAGCAGCATCGTGACTTGACAGGCTTCTGCTTGTCCTGAACCCGAGGGGAAAGCGGGAGGGAGAGAGCCTCGTGAGAGTGTGACTGCAGAGGAGGGATAGCAGCCCCACCTGTGTATGGTGGGGTGCTTACTGTTACATTCACTCTTAGTGGAACTATGAACCGATTCAACCATTTTGGAGAGCAATCTGGAATTATGCCCAACGAGTTATAAAACTGTATATACTCTTTGACCCAACAATACCATTTTAGCTCTCTTTCCCAAGGTGATTGGGGGGAAAGGAAAGAACCTATATGTTCTAAAATATTGATAGTAATTGTCTTTGTGGTGGCAAAGAACTGTAAATTAAGGGGATGCCCATCAGTTGGGCAATGGCCAAACAAGTTGTGGTATATAATTGTGATGGAATACTACTGTGCTATAAGAAATGATGACCAGGTTGGTTTTAGGAAAATATTGGAAAGACTTGCATGAAATTATGAAGAGTGAAATGAACAAAACCAAAAGAACATTGTATACAGTAACAGCAAATTGTTTGAAGAACATCTATGGATGTTATTCTGAGTATAATAAATCCACTACAAAGGACCTATGAAGGAAGATTTTCTCCACCTCCAAAGAAAGAAGTGATAAATTGAAGTATGAATAGTATGTTTTTTTAATACGTCCTCTGGATAGACTTTATGCACAAAGAAAACTTTCCCTAATGAATATTGATACAAAAAATTAAGTAAAATACTAGCCAGGAGATTGTAGCCATATATCATAAGAATCATACACTATGACCAGATAGGATTTATACCAGGAATGCAAGATTCATTGAGTATTAGGAAAACTATCAGCATAATTGATTATATCAGTAATGAAACCAACAAAAAATATCATATGATGGTCTCAGTAAGTGCATAAAATGCTTTTGACAAAATATGGCACCTTTTCCTACTTAAAAACACTAGAGAACATAGGAATAAATGGAGCTTTCCTTAAAATGATAAGTAGCATAATGGAGTTAAGCTAGAAGCCTTCCCAATAAAATCAGTGATGAAGCAAGGATGTCCATTATTACCACTATTATTCAATATTGTACTAGAAATGTTAGCTATAAACAATAAGAAAACAAAAAGAAATGGAAGGAATTAAAATAGCCAATGAGGAAATAAAATTATCACTATTTGCAGATGATATGATTACATACTTAGAAGAATCAAAAATGTTTCCAGATATAAAATAAACTCATATAAATTATCAGCACTTCTCTATACTATCAACAAAGTTCATCAGCAAGAAATAGAAAAATTTCATTTAAAGTAAAAGTAGGCAATATAAAATACTTGGGGATCTACCTGCCAAGACAAACTCAGGGAATATGTAAACACAACTACAAAATGCTTTTCACACAAATAAAGTCAGATCTAAACAATTTGGAAAATATTAATGGCTTATGGATGGGCTGAGGCAATATAATAAAAATGACAATTCTACCCAAATTAATTTACTTATTCAGTGTCACATCAATCAAACTACCAAAAATTATTTCATAAAGTCAGAAAAAAATAATAACAAAATTCATCTGGAAGGACAAAAAGTGAAGAATATCTAGGGAATTAATTTTAAAAATATGAAGGTGGCCTACCCAAATCAGATCTCCAAATTGTATTATAAAGCAGTAATCATCATAACAATCTGGTATTGGCTAAGAAATAGTGTGGTGGATCAGTGGAATAGATTAGGTACAGAATACACAGTAGTCAATGACCACAGTAATCTTTGTTTGATAAACAGAAAGATCCAAACTTTGGGGACAAAAACTCACTATTTGACAAAAATAGTGTAAAGTAGTAAAAAAACTGTAAAGCAGTTTGACAGAAACTAGGTATAGACCAACATGCCATACCCTGTACCAAGATAAAGTCAAAATAGGTACATGACTTAGACATAGAGGGTGATATCACAGGCAAATAAGAGGAGCATGGAATAGTTTACTAGTCAGATCAATGGATAAGGGAAGAATTTATGGCTAAATGAGATAGAGAGCATTATGAGATGTAAAGTGAATAACTTTTATAATTTAAAAGTGTTTGCACAAACAAAACCAGTGCAGCCAAGATTAAAAGTAAAGCAGAAAGCTGGGGGGAAATTTTTATAGCAAGTGACTGATAAAGGCCTCATTTCTCAAATACATAGAGAATGGAGTCAAGTGTATGACAAGTCATTTCCCAATGGATAAATGGTTAAAGAATATGAACAGTCAGTATCAGAGGACAAAACTAAGGCTGTCTATAATCATTGAAACAATTCTCCAAATCACTATTGATTAGAGAAATGTAACTTAAAACAACTCTGAGTACCACCTCACATCTGTCATATTGGCTAACAGGACAGAAAAGGACACTGATAAATGTTGGGAGATATGGGAAAATTGGCACTCTGTTAGTGGAATTATGAACTTATCCAACCATTCTGGAGAGTTGGAACTATGCACAACAGACTGTTAAACTGTGCATACCCTTTGACTCAGCAATACCACTAGTAGGTCTATATCCCAAAGATATTTTTTAAAAAAGGGAAAATGACCAATTTATACATGAAATAATTATAACAGCTTTTATATGGTGGCAAAGAAATGGAAGTTGAGGAGATATTCAACTGGGGAATGGCTGGGCAACTTTTGGTATACAAATGCAATAAAACACTATTGTTTCATAAGAAATACTGGGCAGGAATGGAATACTATTGTGCTATAAGATGAGCTCATACGTATACATACATACATACACATATATATCTATATACACACACACAATACACACATACATATATGTGTTCAGAAAAACCTGGAAAGACTTACACAAACTGATGCAAAGTGAAGTGAGCACAACCAGGAGAGCATTGTATACAGTAACAGCAACATTTGTGTGATGATTGATCAACTAGGATTGACTTAGCTCTTCTCAACAAAACGATGTTCCAAAACAATCCCAACAGACCCAAGACGAAAAATGCTCTACACATCCAGAGAAACAACCGATAGAGTCTGAATGTGGATCAAAGCATACTATTTTTCACTTTGATTTTTTCATTTTTTTGTCTGTTTTCTTTCACAAACATGACCAATATGGATATGTGTTTTCCAGGATTGCACATGTCTAACTTATATTTAATTGCTTTTCATCTCAGGGAGGGGGCAGGAGGGAGGAGAAAGTGAATGAGAGTATTTGGAATTCAAAATTTTTAAAAATGTTAAAAATGTTTTACATGCAATTGAGAAAAAATAAAATATTATCTAAAATATAAAATTAAAAAAAGAAATAAAACTTGGTTTGGGGTCTAAAGATCTGGGTTCATATATTAGCTCTGCTACTTGTTACCTGTGTGACCTTAAGCATGTTACTTGATGGTACTATATAATTCACTTCTAGCTCAAAATCCTATATTCCTCTGCTCAGAAGCCTTCAGTGACTCCCATATGCTTCTAGGATAAGATATAAGCTGTTCAGCCTGGTCTTGAAAATCCTTTACAACAAGTTCCCACCTGACTTATTTCATACTCTTCTCCTTCATAAGTTCATCATTGTTCCTTGATCTTTTCCTGTGCTTGCTACATCCATGTAGTCCATCTCCTACAACAAAAATGTGTTCCCTTCCCATCTTTAAGTAACCCTTCCCCCTATCTCCCCATCTCCCCTCAATCAGAAGTATCCTTTTCTTCCTCAAATTTCCCCCAGAGCATTTAATTTTAATATCTCTTTTGGTGTTATTACTTTAGCTGCTAGAATTAAGCACTGGATAGAGAGCTGGACATAGAGTGAGGAAGAGCTGAATATAGATTTGACCCAGCACTCATTGGCTATGTGGCTTTGACCTAATCTTTCAGCCTCATAACCGCACTTCCCTTCAAAGTTATTGTGAGGTTCAAATAAAATTATATTTAGAAAATAATAAACACAGTGCCTGTCACTTAGTAGGTACTTAAGTGCTTGCTTCCCTCTTTTGTCTTCCCTTATATGTACTTAAACCTGGTCATGACAAGGAGATAACCCTGGATTCTTCAAAAGGCTGTAGTGACAGAACGAAAGCTCTCAGTTAGTGACTAGAGTTGGTGGGGAGTGGGGTGTGTCTCGGAGTTAGGAAGAC
The DNA here is from genome assembly GCF_028372415.1 of Notamacropus eugenii. NCBI lineage: Eukaryota > Metazoa > Chordata > Mammalia > Diprotodontia > Macropodidae > Notamacropus > Notamacropus eugenii. Next base: position 24,748,696 of record NC_092876.1, read on the forward strand.
TTGAGTTGGAAACTTGCCTCAACACTCCTCATCAAGGATCAACCCACCTCACCAATTACCTTTAGTTTTTCTTAGTACAATTAACCTTCATTTCATCCACTAACTCCTAGCTGATCCTCATCAATCCACCCGGCCACCTCTTTGGGCAAGGAAGATATGAATCAGGGGCCATTTGGGTCAATTATTGGAAGAAGTTATTGGAGAGGCATTAGACAATCAGCAGTCAGATAAGAAAGGCAAAGGGTCAGTCTGGAAGGGCAAGGATTAGCGCCTATCGCATACCACTTGTTGCAGGTTGGAAGCCACTCCTCATAGGTGAGATATTGAAAGTTGGAAGACATGTCTTCCAAGACATATATCAAGACTAGAGATTGCTCACACATGAGGGGAAGGGGAGGAAGGGAGTCATAGATCCAAGGTGACAGATTCAGAGGCAGAAGGAGGAGACTGAGAATGCAGACGTGAAGATGGGAGTCTGAGAGGCCTTACCGAGGTCCTTGATGAGTTTACACTGTTTTCTTAAACACAAGACCCATGGGCTGGCAAACATCAAATACTCATAGTGGTGGTGATAGAAAAGAGCCCAGTATGGGTAGAAGAACATTACGGCAAGGAGGGCCATACTCTTGAGGAAAAGGATAGCAGGCATGCTGGCCAGCAAGCTGAGATTCATCTTGGATGGCCTGGATCAGCACCACTTTGATAGTGTTCATGACCTCGAGGACACTTCCCTCAACTGCCACGGAACTCTTTTCCCCAGCCCCCACCCTTTCAGTGACCTGCGCAGCTCAGTCCCTCAATCCACCCCATCCTCATTCAGAGGCACAGATATCTTGATCCTCAGACCCCCTCTCAGAGACTCAGGCATCCTGAACCATATGCCTGCCCTGTCTGGCATCCAGATGTCCTGACTCCCAGATGCTAGCTCTCCTAGGGATTGGGGAATCTTCATCTTCTCAGCCTCACTTCCTCAGGGACCCCAATAGTCGCTGGTATAAATATTGACTCAGAGACCACAAGCCGGCTTCACAGTTGTTTTATTAGAGGTCAGAACAATCCTTTCCATCCTTCCCTCCCCCCTGCCTCAATCTAGCTCCCAGACATTCAGACTTCCATCCCAAAATTCTTTGGGAGCCCAGATATCCAGCTTCTGTGACTGGCCCATGGGGGGCTCAGATGTCTGAGCCCCAGCTCTCACCCCCTCCCAGAGATCCAGGTATCCTGACTCTGCTAGACCCAGCTCTACCCCCCTCAGAGTCTCAAGCATCTGGACCACCCTACCCCCACCCCCTCAGGGACCCAGACTTCCTGTTCCTTCAGCCTTCATTGAGGTCAGATCCCAGTGTGAATGGGAGAGGGAGGGGTGTTATTGGGGTCAAGGACAGGGAGTATCCAGGGCTCCATGGAGGATGTCAGGACTCAGCGAGGCCCAGATAGGCGGCGACATTCATGCATTCGGTAGGCACACATGTAAAATATTCCTACAAAAACAGAGGGGCTGAGGGAAGCCAGGCCAAGGATGTAAGGTCTCATCCCCACCAATTCACCACCGTGTCTCCCACAAACCCTGACTGATACCACCCCTTTCAGCCTGGTCTATCATTACCTGCAAAGAAGGTCATGAGTAGAGACACCCAACCCAGGATATAGGACCAGGAAAAACGCCAGTCACCAAAGCGCCGGCCCAGGAAGCTGACAGTGACTCCAGTATAAATGGCCATGGCAAGAAGGACGAAGAGAGCTGGGACATAAGACAGAGGCCCAGGGAAGGATGCAAACAGGAAATGTGAGGGTAGAAAGAGGGGTGGGAAAGGAGAATGAGGGCAGATATGGCCATAGGGACTGCGCTGGATTTGGGGATGTAGTTGGGATATAGTAAGGATGGGGTAGGGTAGGAGGTGAAGATGGAGATGGAGATGGGGATAGAGGATGAGGGCATGGACCTAGAGTCACTGACTCTATATCCATTGAGTTGGAGTTGGTGATTAAGAATGGGTATGGCAATGGGATTGGAGATAGGTTTATGGATAATGATAAAGGATGAAGAGTCGGGGCTACGATCTTGATTCTAGATTCAGGGATGGACTGGGGTGAGAGCTGGTGGAGGGCGATGGCATGTGAATTTAGGGTCATTGTTGTTCTTAGGGTTCCAACTGTTTTGAGTGGGTCCAGGCCCAGTTGGGGGAGGTCCTGAGTCCAGGCAAAGGCCAGGTGGGAAAGGGGAGGAGGGAGGAGGCTGGTCACTTACTGGAAATAAAGAACATGATGCCTGCTGAGAAGGGGCGTGTAAGGCGGTGGAAGGTGGGCAGCTGGGCAAAGGCCAGGATCCCAATGATGATACCCGCAAAGCAGCAGAGAGCAGCCAGTATCATGAAGGCTCGAGTCGCATTCCAATATGCTATTGAAGAGTTAACAGCTGCTCACTTCTTCCATTCTTGGGCTCCAGCAATAGAATGTTGGGGTCTTGCTGGGATGATATACAGACACTCTACTCCCCTACTCCCATATCTCTATCTCCCATCTTTTGTCTTGCTGTAATCCCCACTCTCCCGTGTACCCTATTGTGTCTTTAAGTCATTGATTCCTTCCTGCCATTGTCCATTTGTAACCTCTCTCCGCGCCCTCATACTCTTTCTCCTTCCCCTAGCATGATCTCCCCACCATCCATTCCCAACCTCAAATATAAATCTCGACTCACTCTGGCATCAGCAATCTGCATCCATTCCTACCAGCTCCTAAAATGACCTTTTTCCATGGTTACCAATGACCTCATTACTAAATCTAGTGGCTTTTTCTCTGCCCTCAGTCTCCAGAGCATTTGACAGAGCCTCTGTCCTCTCTTTTCTTCTTTCTTCACACATTTGTCAAAGTAATCTTCCTGATCTTTCCTCCCCTGCTCATAATCCTCCAGTGGCTCTTGTTACCTACAGGATAAAACACCGACTGCCCAGCCCAGTGCTTAATAAAGACAACAAAAAGTTAAAATCCTACAGAGTGCTCTCCATACACAAGACCATTTGATTTTCCCAGCAGCAGCAGGCGTGGGAATATACTTCAGAGGACTTCAAGTCCAACCCTCTCATTTTACAAATGAGGAAACTGAAGCCGAGAGAGGTTTCATGAATTCCTTGAAGTCTCATGTGGTTAAATGGCAGATCTGGAGTTCAAACCCAAGTCCTTTGGACTCTAGATTCTGTGTTCTTTCCCCAAGTCCCTGAGTTTTCCAGAGAAGCTATGTGATCTGTGTAGGGTCACACTGCTGGTCTGTGGCTCAGGCATGATAGGAATCCAGGTCCAGCTGCTTCCCTGCAGAACCAGCTTGGAGGGCTGCCCTTTTCTGCCTTTTTCCCCAATGCCCCTCCTACATTTCTATCTCCTTTGGGTGGGGAGAGCTTTCTTAACTTCTTCCAGATCATTACAAACCCATAGGTCATCCCCCAGGTCCTTGTGTGTGCCCTGCAGAAGCCTTCTCTTCCTTCCAAGCTCTGCATAGGCATAGCCTGTGGGGAAACCCTCCCCACTCCAGGATCAGTATTCTCTCCCTCTTCCAGTTTTCCCAAAGAACTTGGCCCCTTCTGGCCAACCTTTTGGTGACAAGCCTCTCAACACTCAGCCAAGTTGCTGCTGGGCTTGGGCTCAAGGCTTCAAAACCTGGCAGGATTGGTCAGATATTTTTTCAATCTCCTTTCATAGTCTCTTAGAAGACAAGGTCTTAAATGATTTTTAACTGCTATTCTCATTCCTGGCTCTGACACTAAATGGATGTGTGGCCTTTGTGAAGTCATATTTTTCTCAACAAATCAGATTAAAGGCAAAGATGACATGCATGTTGAATTTTCAGGGAAGGTATGGCCAGCACACAGCATGACACAGACAGCATCTAAAAAGATATTGACCAACTGGATCAATGTGGTTGAATCTCTACACTTGGGTTCAAGAAGCCAACTTCACCAGTAGAAGACAGAAGACGTTTGACTGAGTGAAAGTTTGTTTGAGAAGGATCCAGGTTGGATTTTTTTTTTATCATTTTCTCTGTCTCCATCTCAGTTTCCCTACGGTTGTTTTTTTCTGCCCTCCTCATCTCTGTCTCTATCTGTCTCTGTTTCTCTTTTCCCTCCTTCTTTTCCTTCCTCACCTCCCACCTCCCATTCCTCTCTCTCCCTCCTTTCCTCCTCCTTTCTTTTCTTCTTCTTCTCTTCCCTTTTTTCTCTCTCTCTCCCCCTTTCTTCCCTTTCTCTCTCTGTCTCTGTTTTTCCTGTCTCTTTCTCTTTTTTCTTCTCTCTGTCTCTCTTTCTGTGTCTGTCTCTCTGTCCCTCTCTGTCTCTGTCTCTCTTTCTGTCTCTGTCTCTCTCTTCCTGTCTCTCTGTCTCTGTCTCTCTGTCTCTGTCTCTGTCTCTCTCTCTCTCTCTCTCTCTCTCTCTCTCTCTCTCCCCCTCCCTCCTTCTCTCCCTCCCTCCCTCCCCATTACTTGATTTCTCTGTTTGTGTCTGCAGCCTGTCTTGGTTACTTCTCCCTCTCTCTCTCCCTATCTCTCTGTCTCTGTTTCTCTGAGTCTCTGTCTGTCTCTCTGTCTCCCTACCCTGCCTCCCTCCTGTCTGTTTCTATAGCTCTGTTTCCCTATCTCTACCTCGATGTTCTGGTTTCTGTTGCTATCTCTAATCTCTTCCTTTTTTATATCATTCTATCCCTCTTTCTATTTCTCTTTGGCTCTCACTCTTCCTATATCTTTTTCTCATGTTTTATTTCTTCTTCCTGGTTTTTATCTGCATCTCCATCTTTCAATAAATTCCAGTAGCATTCCTTAATTTAATGTACATGGATAAGCAGGCTACAAAGTAGATTGTGATGGTGGTAGATATGTAAGCAGAGATATATCCCAAATGTTTCAGGAAAATTTGAGAATGGATTTAATTTAATGGATTGTTGGGAAGAAAGAAAAAAGAAGGAAGGAAGGGAAGAAAGGAAGGGAAAGAAAGAAAGAGGAAGGGAGAGGGAAAGAGAAGGAATGAAGAAAAGAAAGGAAGGGAAAGAAGGAAGGAAGATCTCATCTTTTTAAAGAAGCTTTTCCCATTTCCCTTAATGCTAGGAAAGAAGGGATGAGAAAGGAAATAAGAATTTATTAAGCACCTACTATGTGCCTAGTACTATGCTATATGCTTTACAAATATCTTATCACTGCAACACTGTAGTTCACTATTATTATCTCCATTTTATAGATGAGGAAACCGAGGTAGACAGAAGTTGAGTGACTTGCCCAGGGTCACACAGCTAGCAAGTGTTTTAGTACAGTGAGCTCAGGTCTTCCTGACTCTGGGCTGAGCGTTCTTTCCACTGTACTACTAGACCCTAAGTTTGAGGGGTGGGAGAGAGGCAGCGATTTGAGGAGGCTCCATAAGGAGTTTCCAGATAAGGAGGGCATGTTCTCAAGGCATCGGGGGCAGCTTGTGCCATTTGCAGAGATGAAGGTTGGAACATCCTGGATGGCCATAGCTAGACTTGCCATTTGGCTGGAATGGCCAGCATGTGCGGTAGAATAGTGTAAAATTATCTGGGAAAGGTGGGTTGGTCGCAGGTTGCAGAGGGCTGTAAGGGGCAAATGGAGGAATTCATTTTGCCTTTTATGGACAATGGTGGAGATGGCAGCTGTGTGGGCAGGGGAGCAGTCGCCAGGTCACATCTGTGTTTGAAGAGGACTGGTCGACAGCTGGGGGACTGATCTACCCAATGCATGGGCATTAGTAGGGATGAGCAAGGCTTGCAGAGCCTTTGCCTCACAGGGCGGTGGGGATGGGAGCAGTTTTACAGAGAAAGAAACTGAGGCCCTGAGGACTAAAGTACTTTTCTGAGGCTGCACAGCCAGTGAATGTCTGAGTCAGGACTCGGTTTGCTACATCATTGCTTCAGGTTAAAAGACAGGACTGATAAATCTCTGAGTCTTCTCTCAGTTCTAGGTTTCATTCTCTGTTCTAAGGCCCCTCCTAGCCCTGACACTCCCTGTTCTAAGGTTCCTCTCATTCCTGGCATTTTCTCTTTTAAGGGTATTGCCCACTTTGACATTCTGTTCCGAGATTCCTCCTAGCTGAGATTCTCTAAGACCTGCCCAGTTCTGACAATCTGCACATCTCTGAATCTCCCCAGCCTGTGTGCCTGTCCACCCGTTCTGGTCTCTGGTGCCTGTCTTGCCTGCTCTATCCAGTCAGGGCCAAATGTCTGATGCCCCAGCAGGCTTCTGTGTGAGTCCCACAGGGGGATGCCCCCCACCTTACCAACCCCAACCCTCTTACCGATACTCTCAGTCTGCAGGTAACATTTGTTGCTGAGGCAATAGCGCCACAGCCCCTGATGAGCGAAGGCCCCAGACAGCCGATACTGCATCCAATGGTCTGTAGCAGTGGCAACCACGAGGAGGATGTTCCCCACCCAGGCACAGAAGAGGCCCCCACCCATGAAGCTGTACATGGTGTCCTGGGAGAGGTGGGAGCAGGAGGGGAAGAGGAAGAAAAGAGATGAGCTTGCCACAGAGATCAAGTGTTTGGCTGTGGGACTAGACTCACAACTTTGGGGACCTAAGAGGTCCGGATCCTCCAAAGGGCAGAGGCTGCATACCTGAGTCTTTGAGACTTGTTTGGAAGGTGGGAGATGGGAATTTTATGTCATAAGAATGCCAGGGTCCTTGTAGACCTGATTTGAGGGAGGCTGGGGTCTGGGGATAGACTCTGTGTCTCTGACAGTTTAGTGGCAGAGATCTGGGATGTCTGAGTCCTTCAGAGAGGTGAGAATGGAAAAGACAGGGAAACATCTAGTTCACCAAAACTTGAATGTTCTGGCTTGGGAGGAGGTGGGGTTGGCCACCTGAGTGTCCCAGAAGGTATAAAGACACATATCCTGGAGAGGATCTGATTTTCTAAGTCCTTGACAGGGTGGGAGTGGTGGAACCTGTGTATTTGGGTCCCTAGAGGGGCAGAGGCAGGGTCGGGGCAGAGTTTGGGGCATCAGGATGCCTGGTTTCTCAGGGAAAATGGGCTGGGTTCTAAGTCCCCTGGGCACATGAGCTATCAAGGTAGAGACCTTGGTGTCTCTGGGAGTCCAAAGATGTAAGACACCCAAATCTCCAAGTGAGGATGTTGGATACCTACAGTGGGTGGGGCTAGGGGGGTGCAGACACTCAAGTGCCTAGGGTTGAATTGTCAGGAGAATTGGTTATCTTGGCAGCCACCAGGGGAGCTGGACAGACTAGATGCTTGGGTCCCCAAGATGGTGGTGGTGGTGGGATTGGGGATATGAGTCTCTGAAGGAGCAGGAGCTGGGCATACTGGGAATTCAGGATCCTTGGACCCTCGATAGGGGTTGGGGCTGGGCTCTTAGTTGCCTATGTCTCCTAGTATAGGAGCTGATGCCTGGCTCCATACCTTGGTCGCAGAGATGGTGCTGAACCCTCCGATGATCACGTCCCCCTGGCACAGACTGAGTCCCAGTCCAGCCCCAGCCCTTCCTGAATGCCCTCCCCTGGGTGCCCCCAAATCCCTTAACCCCTCAGGACAATAGGCCCAGGCACCAGTAGCTTCTAGTGCCTATAGCTGCTGAGTTGACAAAGCAGGCCCTAAATAGGAATTGCTGAGACAAGTGATTTGGGGGGAAGGGTAGGCCCCCACACCCTGCTCCTCAGGGCTTCCCCCTGCCTTCCTTTGATCTTCCTCAGCTCATTTGTGAACCTCATAGTTACCTGGCCCCTCCCAGCTCCAAAATATTCTCCTCTCTTGGTTAACCCTCTGCTGCCAAGACTCAGGACAGAAAAATTATTGATCAGAACATTTTTATTAATGGACTGGGAGACCAGGATGCTTGGGTTTCTAGAGGCTCAAGAACTAAGGAATTAGGGTGCAGGGATCCCTGATGGGGATTAAAATGCTCGGGTCCTTTACTGGGAGCCAGAATAGGTATTAGAGTTCCTAAGGTCAGGTCCCCATTAAGTGTAAATTGTGAAGAGAGACAGGGCAAAGAAGAACTACCAGATACCTGGACCTGCCAGACAAATGGAAGATGGAGACCCATTCTTTGTTGGGAGAAGACCTCCAGCCAGGGTGAGAGTCACCGATGGGACCTAGTGTGGGAAATGGGAGTAAAGGTAGGAAAAGGGTTGTGGCTGTGTGGGTGGGAGTGTGATTGGAGATGGGAATGGATTTAGGACTAGGGATGTCCAGGTCTGCTTCAGAGTTGGGCCTCTGGAGGAGAGCAACTCCAGCCTTCATAGTCCAACTACAAAGCTGGGAAAGCACTCCAGATGCTGAGGGAAGGTGTCCCCTTAGGGCTGAGGGGCCTGAGCATCTGGGCTGCTCTCCTTATTCCCAGGGTCCGGGAGCACATTCTCAGAGCAGACTTTGGTGGCATCCTGGGGGCCTGGTGTGGTGGGACTGTGGGCTCCCTGGTACTCACTCTCCCAGTCCTCAGCAGGTGGGGTGGTGCCTGGAGTTGGGTCCCTTTGATGGTGGTACCTGCCCTCATAGTCCTCCTTCGGCTGAGGGGGAGGGGCAGAAGGCCTGCAGGGCTGGTATTCTCTCTCCCACTCATCTAGGGGTGTTGTGGTGGAGGTGGCAATGGCTTTTCGTTGGTGGTACTTGCTTACTCGCTCCTCCTTAGGCTTTGACAGAGGAGCAGAGGGTCTTCGGCGCTGGTATTCACTGCCCTGGTCCTTGATAGGAGGTCGCATGGGTGAAGGGCGCACCCTCTGGCTCTGCTTGGTGGTGCCCATAGGGACTCCCAGCCCTCTGCCACCCGTGCGCCCCACTTCCCCTGGCCAAAGAGCTTCCCTCTGGCTCTGGCCTCTGGCCCACTGCTGTTTGGGGGGATCCTGGGCTGCAGGCTGATCTGAGGCTAGTGGCCGGGCACAGCAAGGGTTAGGGTAGCAAGGACAAAGGGCTGGGCCAGGTCTGAGGCTGTAGGCTCCAAGCAGGGCACTGTGGAGAAGGTAGGAGAGGGCATCCAGTCGAATGGGGATGGTGAGAGCAGCCAGACCCTCAGGGAGCTGAGGCAGCACAGGCCCTGGTGCCATCACCAGCCCAGGTCCTGCCTGACTCGGGGCCAGGGTCTGGGGGGTAGGGATGGAGCCTGGTGACTTCTGGGGTTCAGAGACACCATTCCTGCAATAAGAGAAGGCCAGAGGTCATACTATTGCCATAAGGGAAAGGAACAAGTCATTATGGCTCCCTTCTGGGTGCTCCCCCAGCTAGGGCCCACTCATCCTGTCCTTGTCTGAGTCTCCTATCTTTAATCAGGTTCCTAGAACAGGGTATGTCAGAGATGGGAGGAGCCTTAGAACATGGGATGTCAGAGCTGGGAGGGGTCGTACAACAGGGAATGTCAGAGTTAGAGGGCACCTTAGAACCACAGTTCTCCATCTTTTTGGTCTTAGAACACCTTTTCACTCTAAAAAATTACGGAGGACACCCCCTCCACACACAAGAGCTTTTATTTATGTGGGTTATCTGCATCAATATCTACCATGCTAAAAATTACACAGTATCAATTAATATGTATTATATAATTAAGAATTAATTAAGCATTATTATGAAAATCATTTCCACCTTTCAGACTCTTTGAATGGATCTGGAGAACCACAATCTTAAGACACAGAAAATGGAATATCAGGGCTGGAAGGGTCCTTAGACAGTATTGAATTCAGCCTGCACCCTTCTCCCCACCCCCATTTTACAAATGGGAACACTGAAGTCCGGACAGAAGGAACAGTCAGTAGGGACTGTTTCATTCAGCTTATTCCTATCTCCAGCCTCTGGCTCAGTGCCTGGCACATAGTAGGCACTTAATCAGTGTGTGTTGATTTACTGATTAAGTTAATGACCCTGAGGGAGCTGAGGGCAGCACAGAACTGGAACCCAGGTCCCAGGGACCCAATCCAGGTCTCAGTTCTATATACCCCACCCCTATCCTTTACAAGCCTGTCTCTCAGAGCCCCTCTTTGTCGCTTATAGGTCATTCTGTTTCGGGGAATCTCTGACTCTCATGTCTGACCCTTTAAGTCTCCAGGTCTTTTTCTCGGGTTTCACTCACCCTCCGGACTCCACTCTCTCTCTCCACTGATCCATCTTGGGAAACAGGTCTCTTCTCCACCTCCAGCCCTGAACTGAAGAAAGGCGTAGACTGTAATCCCTCCGCGGGCACGTTGTGAGCAGGTCCCGAAGTAGGGACAGGGGTGCCGCCCATGGAAGATTTAGTCCCCCCATCCCCACCCCGCCTCCCAGATTCTCAGTCAGTCTCAATGAGGAACGCAGGCTTCAATCAACAGACGTCCATAAGTGCCTTTTGTTGGAGGATAGACAGGCAAAGACTTATGTGAAACCTTCCTTCAAAAAGCTTCCATTGTGAGGGGGAGACGCGTCCACATATTAGCACTATCCCTGGACTCTGCGCAATCGGAGAGCGCGGACTCTGTCTTTGCCTTTCTTTGCATGCGTAGGGTTTATTTAGCACAATGCTTGGCTCATACCGGGAGTTTAGTAAACTGAATATGTCCTAAAAACATATACAAGGTAATGGAGTTGAAAGGCCACATGTAGGCAGTGGTCGGTGATGTGAACTGGGAAGGAAGCTGGGATTCTGAAAGGTGGAGGTGAGGAAGGAGAGGATGCTAGACATGCAACATCACGAAAGAAAGGAGATGGAATTTTGGGGCCAAAGCACAGCAAGGAGTGCGGTTCGGCCGCCCTCTAGAATTTGGGGAGAGTAGCTTGTATTCATTAAGCAGGAAAGGGCATGAATGCCGAACAGATCAATTCAATGGCATTTGTCGAGGCTGTGCCTTCTAGGTAAGATACCATGTCAAAGCACTGAATATAGAAATTCAAAAATAAAACGTCCTTTTCCACGGATATCTTCAGATCTCTCAAGGGATACAAGTAACACAAATCAGTAGAAGATGATTTGACAAAGAATGAAACAGTTAACACCTAGGTGGATCTGGGAAGCCTTCCCAGAGAAGGTGGTACTTGAGCTTGTGTTCTGAAAAAAGATCACAATGTTGAGCAGTGGAGAGGAGTGGAAGAGGGATCCCCCTTTCCCCTTTCCAGCAACAAACTCCTTACAAAAACAGCAGGGTCCTGATTCTTCAACTCCTCACTTCCCCCATCAGGAGCTTGGGTTTCTGGGTTCCTGTACCCAGAATCCCTTCCACATGACCTCCTCTTCCTCCTCTTCCCTGACCCATAACCCAGAAGATTGAGAGGCTAGATGATGGATGAACTTCCTGATTTTTCCTGCTCATCACACCTCAAAACCTTTCCTGTCTCAGAGAATGAAATGACTCCTCCATTATCTTTGCCCAACCAAAGGTCTCTGTACCTTTCATACCATTCACTTTATCCAGTTCTGAGACTTTGGTCTATTCACCATCACTTCTGCTTTCCTTTCTATTGGCCCCTTTCATGGGCCCAAAGTGCCAACATGTTCAAGGCTGTCCTAATCTTAAGAAGTTATATTTTAGTGGTGGGAATTTTCAGAATTGTTACTAGCTAGTAGTACCCAAATAAACAGCACAGGATACAGATAGGACAACTGCAGTTAATTCTCTCAAGAATGTGACACATTCCATCAGAAGGTGATGGACACATGTCACATCATTCCACAAATGACACATAGGTATATATACATTATACACATATGCATGTATTTTATATATATATACGTATATACATATACGTATATATATATTCTTTCTTCCTGAGCTACCTGACCCAGAGAGAGTAGCAAAAGAGATGTGTTTCTTACAAAGTATTTTTCAGAAGAGAAGGTACTTATTACAACAAACACACAAGATGCTCAAATTGTGACAGGGAGAATGTCCTTGTTATCATAGTCATGTACACTAGTTCAAAGAAAAGAGGACCTTCTTTATCAGTTAGTCACCTAGCATTTGTCAAGAGCCTTGCTTATCAGATAGGAGATACTTCAATCAGATAGGATAAAGAGAAAGGGTAAAGATGACTTCCTTGAACTATGGAAATCCTCTGAGTTTTCTTTTTTAGTGTGGTGGAAGGGAGGTATTAAAGGAGATGGTATGTGCCAAAGAAGTATCACAGGGGAAGAAAAGAAACAAAGCAAATATAGGACAAAATAGCACAAAATCTATTTTCAAAACCCCTTCAACCTCCTCAAGTGACCCTCCCATCTCTCATCTCCCCTTCACTACTGCAGCACCTGGAGAGATACCCTCAACTTGTAAGTGGATGCCTCAGACAAGGCTACACCAGGTTTAAGATAGTTTTTGATATCTAATCCACTAAAAACCATAACTCATGAGCCCCTACCCATGCATGTATCTTGTTAGTCAGCCAGAGGACACAATTAATTCAAAGCAAAAGCATTTATTTAGTTGTAATAAAACATTTCCCCTAGAAGCCTAGGGTCCCCAGTCCCACAAATACACACACACACACACACACACACACACACACACACACACACACACACCGTCTGTGGACAGGAGTCAACCAAGATAAGAAATATCAGTATAGAGGTGTAGAGGCCCATATATAGGAAGCATTGGAGACCCAGGCACAAGAATGGTAGGGCAACTCCTGCCTCCAGTGCTTTGGGGCAGCCAATTCCTTCTTTTGAGGTCATTTTGCAGCCCTTCATCAGTCTTAGGCAGACCTGTATCCTTAGAAGGCCTTTGATCCCTGTTGCTTTAAAGTACCATGCAGTTTCTACCAAACATCCAGTATAGACCAGGCATTGCTCCCTGCTGGTCTTCCATGACTCCTCTTCAGCAGTACTTTGCTGACCCTGGAGTCATTTCTGGTCACTACTAGACAATACCTCACTGGGAATAAAACTGTAGAGCATTTCTGGGCTTCCAGATTGTAACTCAGTAGGAATCTTTGGCTGAGGGCTTCCTCATGGAAGGATGAGGAGACTCAACCATCAATCTTGTGGCTTAACACTTAAAGTCTTCACAATCTACTTATAAATTTCCTCCATTCTTTCAGGAAACTTAAGTCTGAAAGCACTCAAGTATCAGAATTCGTAGAGAAGGAACCCCCTGCTCAGTGCTTTTTTCCCTTAAGAAGAAGTCAGTCTAGAGGACTATAATAAATGGTACAATGAATAGAATGCTGGACTTATAGTTGGGAATTGCTGAGTTCCAATCCTATTTGACTTTTTGTTCTTACTGATGAATTTTGTTTTTTATCTGGTTCTATAAAATAGTCCTTTGGTGGTTTAGTTGATATGGCACTGATAAAACTGAGGGTTATATTAATTATCAATATATAATAATTAATTATATAATTAATATCCATTAATATTATAATTTTATTGTCTTGGCAATTAATATTTCTCTAATTATTTAGGCCTATTTTTATTTATAAAAGTTGGTGTTTTAAAATTGTGTGCCTGTAGTTTCTCTGTGTGTCTTGGCCATAGGCTCCCAAGTATTTTATGTCTCCTGGAGTTATTTTAAATGGAATTTCTCTTACTATCTCTTCCTGCTGGGTTTTACTGGTCATATGCAGAAATACTAATGAATTTCATATTTTGGAGCTTTGTTGAAGTTATTGTCTGTGTTCAATTTTTTTAGCTGATTCTTTAGGATCTTCTAAGTATACTATCATATCACCTGCATGCAAGCAGAAATAGTCTTATTTCCTCATTACCTTTGCTTACTCCTCCAATTTCTTTTTTTTTTTGTCTAATTACTGTCACCAGAATTTCTAGTGCAATATTGAATAGTAACAGTAATAATGAACATCTTTGTTTTAGTCCTGATCTTATTGGAAAAGTTTCTAGCTTATCTTCATTACATATAATGCTGGCTTTTGATTTTAAGTACTTAAGGAAAGCTCCATCTATCCCTATGCTTTCTAATGTGTTTTTTTTTTTAAAACAAGAATAGGTATTGCATTTTGTGGAAAGCTTTTTTGCTACATCTACTGAAATAATCATATGATATTTTGTGGGTTTTGTTTTAATGTGGCCTTTATTTTCATAATATGGTTTTCCTAATATTGCTGGGGGGGCGGCAGAAATAACCCACTTAACAGGGAGAAGTGGAGGTTTGCCTCTTACTACAAAGAAGCAGAGATGCAAAACTCAGAAGCAGTGGGCAAAATGGAAAGCAGCCAATGTGATGACATAACTAGGAAATATTAGTAGCTCTACGCTGTAAGAATCATGAGTCACCTCTCCATGCTTGTCTACTGGCTACTCATAGGCTCCGTGTGTGCATCCTCACCCCATAATTCCTGTACATATCCACTCCTCTCACTGGTATATTTGTGGAAAGAGGCCCATTTTGGGTTTGGGTGGCAGGCTGTGTGTGTTAGGAGGAGTGGTTAAAGAATTTAAATTGTAACTTTCTTACTATATTATTTCATTGAATGTTTTTGCTTCAAATTAGTCTTGCCTTCTGGCAAACTAGTAAAAGGAAGCACATCACTTGGGGCTCATAAGCTATGACTTCATTTGGATGAGGACCCCTAGAATAATTTCAGCCCCTGGTAATTTTTCTGGTGGGCCCTTGTGAGAGAGCTCTCACACGTATAATCTGTCTCTTGCCACTCTCCTGATACTTCTTTCTGAGGTCACCAGAGTCTTTCTGATCACCAAAGGTGATATTTTCCAACCTGTTTGCCTCAACTAATGAATTGCCTCAGTAATCATTTTATTTTATTTTTAAAAGGTAAAGGAAGCTATAAGGAGACTAGTGCTTTGGATCAGATATTAGCCAATAAGAAGGAAATGGTAGCTCATGTAGAAATTATGGAAACTTGGGAAGAAGTAGACACTTCCACTTAGAATTTGTAGTATTGGAGAGGAAATTGGGGCAGAGTGTGACGTGCACACAAAATATGTGGAAAGCAAATTCACAAGGCAGGTGAGAAATTTGTGACCTAAAATTCAAGAAGGGAAGTTGGTTTAGGAAAGAGAAGGATCTCAAAAATTAGAGAGAAACAGTGTTTACATGGTGGAAAAGGAAGAGTTGTCCAAAGTGGTGCAGATGAACAAAGAACTCATCAACTAATTAAGATTTTTGAATGACACAGACCGAGCCGGAAACAAGAGCAGGTAGAGGAGAACCATAGCAGTAACTGATATCGATTTACCATTTATTTAATAATTAATTAATTAATATGAATTTAATAAATATTACCATGTTTATTTATTTATCTGTAATTTTTCTAGAGCATCTCACATTTATTCTCTCATTTGAGCCTCACAACAAAACTGGAAGGAAACATAGGTATTAATATACAGACTGGAAATTGAGATTAAGTGGCTCGCCCTTGCTCACACGGACTTGAACCCAGTCAGATCTGAAGGCTTTATTATTATTAATATATTAATTATTATTAAGGAAATTACAAACTAGAGAAGGAAATGATAAATTACTCCAATATCTTTGCCAAAAAAAACCCAAATGGGGTCACAATGAGTTTACAGACTGAAATGACACCACCACACCTGCCAGGTTCCATGCTAAGTGCAGGGGAGTGGGGGGCAGGTGTACAAAAAAAGGCAAAAATATGGCAAGTACTGTACCCTGTTGTAGTTCACTAAGATCAGATGCATGGCATGGTCCTGTAAAGAATCTCAGAATGAGAATAAGCTGAAACCATTGAAGCACATGTATTACAGCAATATGTTGGGGTTTTTTAATCTGTTGATTACAACAGTAAAGGCCACATGAACCTGTATGGAGAATTGAAGGGAGGTGAAGGTGATGATGGACAAATGAGAGAAGGGAAATCCATTCATTACTTTTTTTAAGTCTGTTTTCTCTGTCCAGGACAATACTCTTTGGACTGGTAAAGAGAAAATAGATATAGAGGACAAAGTATCTGAGCAAAGCCTAGATGACTGCTGATTATATTATGTGTCAAGGAGATTCTCAGGCAGCCGATGACTGGACTGGGTGGCCTCTGTGGTCAATACCGACATTTTGGTATTCTGTGAGTGTTAAACCCAGCCAGACAAGTGAGAAAATGATGAGAAAACCACAACTTCCTTAGAGGATTTCAAGCCTAGACCTAGAAAAACATCCTAGGACAACTGAAAGAACGGGCCATTGTCTATGGGGAAACCAAAGTGCAGGATTGCATCTGCTCCTGATGTAGGGAATGCAAGGAAAGAATCACACAAAGACTGAGTGATCAGTCCAAGCTTTATTAGGGAATTGACTTATAGGAGCCTCTGTAACAGCACCTTGAGATGGACAGCAAGCATCAGTGGATATGTTTTTTTGCTTTCGTTTTGTTCTTGTTTTACTGAAGCTGCTTGGGGAGGGGAGTAGGGGATGGGTTGGAGCATGTAGGATATCGCCAAAGTAGCAGAACTTGTGAATGTTCAACCAAGATGGAACTGGCTGATAGTATATATGAGTTTCTTGCCCCTAATAGCTACCATGATCCATTTAATCCATAATGCTCCTAACTATGACTGTCATCCACTTAACCCACAATCCACCGCTTCACAGTTGGCCCCAATAATTGCTGACCTGTTCTGCAATGCCCCTTGGGTGAGGGAAGATGTAATAGAGGCATGAGGGCTTTGGTTACCATGCTATTTGTAAATCAGAAGCATAGAGCACACCTTATGCATGGCATACAGGAAAAACTTTAGTTAGAGCGTATTGCATGTTCTGAATTTCATTAACAAAAATCTCTAGGTCACAAGAGTCATTGCCTCTCAGTGGTTCTACCTCTCCAAGATGCTCCTCCATGACCACGGGCAGACACAGCCATGCAGATCCAGTGGGAGCAATGTTCTTCACTGGCCACATGGTACAACTAATCTATGGACTGGTTCTCATGTTCCCAATGGGGTCAGATGACAATAAATGCAATAGCCAGGATGACAAACTGAATATTCAAGAGCAAAAAGAGTGTGGTTAGTGACCATTCTGCACTTAAAGAGTTATTTGACAGAAGGCTCCCTTTCACCAACTTTTAATTTATGCCATTTAATTAGGGTCCAACTTTGTGCCAGAGAGGAAGTGGGTTTTGGCAAACAATTATCAATCCACCCCTTTATGGGTGACCAGAACCCAAAGGGCTACTGTATTTTAGGTTGGGGTGCTGGCACGGGATCCAACCAAATCCCTTATTAGATGGACCAGCATCTCATTATTATGGGAGACTGCAGTCTGCAGAACAATCTCATGCCACTAATGCCTAGGTTTTAGTGAAGGCAGATTGTTGGTTATCACCCTACTCTCACTCTGTTTCTTTCCTAACAATGGCATACAGTGGCTATGAGCATCAGGCAAGCTGGAAGATAAAGTCTCTCCAATATCCCTATGAGCCCCAATAGTAGGGAGATTTTCTTCAACAGGAGGAATAGATCAAGCTGGAATTTTGCTCATTACAGCCTTGGGAATAACCCATGTTTTACCTTACCATATCACACCCAGGAACTTAACTTTGCTAGGGTTTACTGTTCATCCCCTTATGAAGAGAATATTTTGAAGTTGCCAAAATATTGCTGTAGTAAAGGCAAATCATCAGATGTTAACATAATATCATCAATCTGATGTTCAGGGGCTGAGATGGCATCCAACTCACTGTTGTCCATCCTGCATGAGCACAGTATGTTTTTGCGATTCCTCCGCTACATCCAGTACAACGTGTCATTGCCCCACTTTTCTGGTCAGTTTTTCTAAAATAGCAACTGTGTCTGGGACAGCAGCATATAATGGGGGACAGACTTTATATAATTCACCATAACCTACGGTCATTCTCCAAGTAAAGTTGGATTTTCTTCATAGACCACACTAGGTTACCAGAAGGGCTCTGGGTTTTCCTTAACATTTATTTTAGCCAATTCCAGAATGGTTTCTTATCTTTCTTGGGGTCTTCCTTGCAGCATGTATAGTCTAATACTCATCATCCTCTGTGGTAGAGAGGGAGAAAAGCAAAGGGAGGTTTGGCAAAACCCCAAAAGCTTGATTACTGGCACCCATAACTGGAATTCCCCCACAGTAAGACTACCCTATAATTAGAATTTTATTCCTTTAATATTTGTAGTGATTGGTGAAATATGCACAGTGTTTTCTT
Organism: Notamacropus eugenii; assembly: GCF_028372415.1. Lineage (NCBI taxonomy): Eukaryota > Metazoa > Chordata > Mammalia > Diprotodontia > Macropodidae > Notamacropus > Notamacropus eugenii. The sequence continues at coordinate 24,766,758 of NC_092876.1, forward strand.
AGGTTGGAAAATGCCTAATTTATAACACAACCTTGGTACTTTTTCCTGGAACTGCAGTACCCCTATAACCATCAAAGTAACCATGGAGCCAAGGAATCTATGTGGATTTCCATGAATAAGAATGCATTCAACCCCAGTATCTACCAAGGTGAGGACTGTCTAATTATTATGTCATGACTAATGTCAGATTACCTCCACATGTGACCTATGGGCTCCTTCAATTCACCTTACTCTTGGGGAGGTTCCCCACCTCTATCTCCTTATAGATTTGGGTGACTTTCAGGCAGTGGGGTTTTTGTCTCCTTCCTCATGTCTAGGGTTTTCTTTTCTTCAAGAGGAACTGATAGGGTCTTTAATTTATGTGGCTATAAGGTTTGACCATCCTCCACCTCTTTAATACTGCTTCATCGGGTTGCCTATCTATTTCTTCTTGTGGCCTGTATCAAATCAAGCCACATTTGCTTCCCTCTTTGGCCCATTGATTGTGGGAGTCTCTCTATGACTTCCCTTGTGTGGGTCTTACTCTGATGAGCTTTAGGTCTTGGATCTCAGTTAAATCAGTCAATCCTTCCTCCTAATCATTGACTGATGCCCCTTCCAGGGATGCTAAAACAGCTAACAGAGGTACCTTCCAATGAGCAGGAGTTAACCTTAAAAGTTTGCTCCTCCTCTCAGCTGTATCCAAGTTGCATCAGGCCAGCGTAACTCAGGGCCACAGACAACAGATTACGTGACCATTTACCTAATGGTGGCCTACATTTCCTCCACACTCCTGCAGGCAGTCCATTCTACTGGTATATGAGTGGGGCCCAGCCAAGAATCCCTACAGGTTCTAATAATCTATATAATCTAATAATCTATTCTAAAATGGTTTCCCTGAATCCATCTTGAGTGCAATCTCTGTCATAAGGCTGAGTGTGTGGTAATAACCCTTATTTTCTCAGTTTTGGACCCAAATAACTTCATTCCACTTGCTCCACTCTCCCATAACCAAACTATTCACCCAGGAATGGATTCCTTTTGTTTCTAGTGGGATCTGGCTACCAAATCTATTGGCTCTCCTGGAATATAGTCTCTGAGCCTCAGGATGGATTGTGCTGGAGGTAAAGGGCCTTGGTCATTCCCAATACTCCCCTGCTTTGTCTGGCTAATACCAGTCTAACTTGATGTGATTGCAAAGGACCTGCATCCTCTATCTCCCCCTCAAACCTCCCACCCTCATCTGAATACATTTTCTCAAGGGGCTCATGTCCTAGGGTCCCAATTCTTAGCTGTTAGCAGAGCTCTACTATTAACTCCTGATAACTGACATTCTCTAACCCTTGAAAAATGACATTCTAAAGTAGAGAGGTATTTTTCTCCTCTTTCATTCTATTGAGAGATTGTGATCTTCATACTTTTTTTTCTAATTCACACAGCTGAGCCTCAGCAGCTAACCGTCACTTGGTGATATAACGCAAAGCAATGAACAATAACCATGCTTCTCTTTAAATTGCTGGCCTAGCTCTTTTTCAACCTCTGGCGATTTCATCTTGGCTAGCAGAGTACTCTGCCCTTGTTGGTCTTGGGGGCATTCTCCCTCCCCTTACTGCCTAAGGGGCCCTCACGAATCTATCATTCATATGACTGATAGCCACATTGCTGTAGATGGCCATTGGGCATCTTCTTGGAATATTTCTCCCTTCCCCAGTCCATTTCCTGGGAATCCTGCTGACTATACCAAACGTTATGGACCAGGACACTGAGTTGCCCAATTATATCTGGTTTGGGTACAGGTGTTCCAAGGGAAAAGCAAGGCAGCAGGTGACAGGAGATTTGTTCATGCCATGGCTTTCTTCATTAGGCTTTTACATATCTTCTACTGAAACTGCTTGGGGGGAGGTGGTAATGGACTAAAATATGCAGGATGTGGCCAAAGTAGCAAGACAGAGTTAGTTGCTGGCCTGCCGCACACCATTTTCAACTTAGTAAGAATATGGATGAGTTTTATTCCCCTGACTGCACCAAGACTGCATTTAGCTCCTAATCTTGCCTAGAGTAACCATGATCCAATTGACTCCACACTGTCATTGTTGGTCATCTTTAGGACTTCTATCTTGAGAGGGACCCAAGCCATATCACCTCACTCTACTCTTGACTCAGCTCTCTGTCCCTCCACATTGATGCCCTATCCCACCCCACCCACTTTTCAGCAGCCTATTCTAGTGGAGAAGACAGTAGTTACCTGGAGACTAAATATTCGACTGTGATACTAGAAATGTTCACTATAAACCTATCACATCCTTTGGGATGACTGTCCTGATTCTCCCTCACACAGAGAAGCAGTCTCAAGAGCAAAGTTTATATATCCCTCCTAAAAGTTTTAGGGATAACTCTTAGGGCTTGGGATGGTTTTTAGTATTTTATGACTTAGGGGCTCCACTGATGTGTTTTCCCTCTACGATCTGAGGTTGATTATCAATTAGTCAGCCAGATTTAATCAGCTTTTAGAAAGAAATATTTACTAAACTTGTATAGTAGATACACTTGATAAAAAAATAACCTCCTTCAAACAAGGCAGATTCTCTCAACCATACTCACAGAATCCTGGGGAAAGTGGATTCAGGTTTAGACAAGTGTGGCAGAGGATAACTCACAGCTTCTGGAAAATTGTCTTTCTTTCTCAAAGCAGATGTCACTGTCGGGTGTTTCAGAGACACTACTGTTATTTACAAAGGAAGATGGGGAGTACTCAGGCCCCCTAATAGTGTGGAATGGAAAGTGATCTCCACTGAGGGTTAAGGTGAGGTACTCTCCTTCCCCTCTCATGGATTTCCTTACCCTCCCACACCCCTTTTCCATTTCATCCCATCTTATCCCCAAATAATTCCTTCTGGTTTGAGCTCACTCTCAATTCTCAGGCCTGAAACTGATATTTTATAGAAAACCTCTGGAGTTTGAGTATGTTTACTCCCTCAGTTGGAACACTCAGTGCAATATCACTTACTTGATCAAAGATTAATTTCAAATTTATCCTCAAGACTTAGATTGATTGGTTGTTGTGCTGAGACATGTTCTCTCCTTGTTAAGCTGTGACTTTAAGTGGGGGAGGGTGATTTGATTCTTTCATTCGATTGAGCTCCCATCTTTGCATAGCAATACATTTTTTAAAAAAGGAAAATAAGGCAATAAGCACCTGAAAGACAATGCAAAATGATTTCTATTTGAGGGAGAATGGTTTATTTAGAAAACTTTAGAAAATCAATGAAAACATCTAGTTGAGACAATTTTTTTTAAAGTTGCAGGACACACATATCTCTAGCAGATCTTTCTAGCAATGACATTTCATCTCTGTGGGAGCTGAGATGACTCAGAAATTTCCCTTAAAAGGAAACAAATTATGAGACCCTAGAATGTGATGAAAAATGTAAGCATGTGTAGAGAATTTAGCCTCCTTATTCCCTCTTACTTTGCCCTTGAGAGAGATTTCTTGTCAGCTATTCAGAGTCAGAGTGAGACTTCCTGCCCTGCATCAGGATGAGGAAGGCATAGATTGTGGAAGGACGGTTGGATTGTTGGCTACTGTTGCTTGGAACCTTATCTAAGGCAATGGGACTGGAAGCCAGAGAGCCGATGGGAAGGGCTAAGCACTTTTTCTAAATATTATTTTATATTTTTATATTTTTCTAAATATTATTTCATTTGATCTGAGACTGATAATGGACTTAAGGCCAGGAGGCCATAGACCAACCCTCTACTGACTGTGACCAATATTATGAATGATTCAAGATCTGGAACAGAAACAGGGACCAAATATGAGGAGGGTCTGAAAACCATCACTGTCAGCTGCCTCCAAGTCCAGTAGATCTGTAAGTCAGACATATGGAAATAGACTTGGTTCTCCATGCCTCCAAAGTCTTCCTTGTTTAAACTCTGAGATATAGAACTGGGACCATGGATGTCCCTTCCCTCCTCTTCACACGCGCACACACACACACACACACACACACACACACACACACACACACACACACACACACACACCCCTTATTCTCGCTCTGCGATCTTTAGGCAACTACATTTTGGAAATGGTCTCCAGTCCACCTGAGAGAGGGGAAGGCAGATATAAGGAATCCAAGGAGATCCCCTAGAGAGAGAGTTACATGTGGTCATAGTTTAGTTTCTGTTTCTTTTCTTTTTGCTACATCTAATGAACTTTGTAGCTTATGATGTACTGATTACCTGAGTCCAGTGAGTGTAGGTTTTGTTTGGAAATAACAATATGGGGTGGAAATGGAAATGGGATGGAAGCAGATGTGGGGTGGAGGTAGAAATGAGAATTTCTAATCAATATGAGTGTGAGATGGAGGAAGAAATAGGAATTCCTAATCCATATAAACCATGCTCTCTATTCAAAATTCAGAATCTGAACAGCATGAGTTTTAACTTTCCAAAGCACTCAGAACTGAGCTGTGTATCCTCCTAGGAGATCCTGAAGCACACTGCTTGACACATAGTAGGCATATTTTAAATCATCTAGCAACATCTGAGACTGATGAAATACTTAGCTGGTGACTTGATCATAATGCCATCTAGTGGATAATTCAAATAATACACCTTCTTACTGAACAATTCATTGGCAAACAAGAGTTTTTCTCTGAGTTTAAAATCTTTATATTGTCCATAGAGTCCTAAATTCCAAAAATCGTCAGCATTTCTTATGATTACTAACAAGAGGTAGAAAGAAAAAAAGAAATTCTATTAGGAGTAACCATGAGACACAAATAGCATTTGGAATTTTACATAATGGTGTTCAAAGAATTGAAACCATCAGATATGATATAACATACCATTATAAGGATATCCAATGTCCATGTCCAGACTGTGTCATATAATAAAAATTAGGACATTGTCCAAATTATTCTGCCAACTTCATGCTATCTCAATCCAATTACCAGGGAGTTAAGAGGAAAAATAATAACTCAATTTTTTTGGAGGAACAAAAGGTAAGGACTAGGGAAAGTGGAAAAGATGGAAGACATCAAAGAATCAGCAGATCTCAAATCACATTATAAAGTTATGATGATCAAAAACATGTGGTACTGGTTAAAAATTATACAATAGGAGAAAAATGAGGGCTGACTCCGTATTCTGATCAAACTAGAGAAATAAACAAGCATAGCAGAAAATTATCAACCAAACGCAAAGCAGAAACTAGAGGCGAGAGAAGAGACTCTTTCTTTGGTGTTTTATAAAACCAGACCTGTGATTTTATCAGCATAAGAAGTTTTTAGGGAGGAGCTTCCTCTACCAAGGCAAATTAGACCATTTCTTCTGGGGAAACTAAGCAGCAACCTCATAGAAATTAGGGTAAAGACCAGCTAGTAAGTGTCTAAGGATGAGGTTGAAGCTACTCCATTTGGCTCTTATTCTTTAACTAGGAACAAACCTTTTTGGGACTGAATCAACCAAACAGAACTTACACTTCCTGAAATTAATCAAATCCGTTGTGTGAGAAGCTGGATCATTCTCTAAGCACTTTGTGTATCACAGAATTGAGGAAGTAGAGATTCTGAGTACCCAGATTCCATCAGTCAAAGCAGAATGAATCAAAGGGAGAATTGAGAAGTGAGTTGTCCAGGTAAATGCTTGGCCGGGATGAGCATGGAAGAAAGGAGGGTACAGGCTGAGAGAAGTCTCAAGGAAAGATTGACTCTCCCTAATTTCCTCTCCAGACGCCTATCTGCAACACTATAATACAATCTACTTTTTCTCTACTCAAATTTTTCCCATCAGCTAAATTTTGCCTCAGCTACAGAGGTTAGTGCATACAATTCCTGTCCAGGTGTTAGGAATTTTTCTTAATGGGGGGCTCAGAACAGTAGTGACTGAACTCAAAACTTTTCATCTAAAATAAGCTCTCTAAAGCCAAAAAAGGAAAAGAAGAGGATGTTAGGGGCCATTATATTTCCCCTTAGACTTAAAATAATCTAATTATTTTAAATGAAATATTTAAAATGTAAATTTTAATATTTTTAAATTAAATTTAAAATAATCAAGTTATTTTATCAGAGTATTACATTTACAGAGGAAGTATCAGGTAATTTCAGGGATGATAGACTCTAATGGCTGTAGGTATCAAGAAACGCCTCATGTAGTAGAATGTTGTTGAATTTGGCACTGAAAAAAGTTAGGGATTCTAAGAGATCCAGGTAAAGAGAGTTCATTCCAGGCATAGGAGGCATTCCCTACCCTACAATATATTTCATACTCACATCTGCCATATAGAATCCTTCTTTTATCATGGTAATGGCTAGCATTTATATAGTAATATATTGTAAAGCACTTTACAAATATTATCTCCTTTGATCCTCACTACAATAATGTATAAGTATATAATACAAATATAGAAAATAGAAAATAGAAACGTAATAATATAAATGCTATAATAATAGCATTTTGCAGGTAAGGATACTGAGGCAAAGAGAGATTAAGTGACCTGCCCAGGGTCGGACAGATAAGTGTCTGGAGCTCAATACTTCTCAACTTCACGTTCAGCTTTCTATCCCCTGTATAATCTCTACATCTTGTTCATTATTTGTTTTGGAAGAAAACCAAAATAGCACCATGGGTGATATCTTGACTTTCATGCGAATTAGATTCAAATGAAGCAGAAATGCACAAAGCGGTCAACCTCACTCTGCCTTCTAGATAACATCAAAGTCAAGTGGTAAGACAAAAGTGAAGATGTCTGGCAATGGCCAGGATGCTGTGGGTGACCTTGGCATCATCAGTGTCTAAGTTCTAAGTGCTCCAGAACATCTGCTTTAGCTGCCTTCATGGTTATTGAAACAAATTGTTTTCATCCTCTCATTCTATGGAGAGAAGTCTTCACGTGCTTGGAGTAGACAAATCCCTAACTTACCGACAGATTTGGGACCCTTCAATTACCCTCATCCTGGTTTAACCCGTCTGCTGAGATGGTTTTACTAGGGTGTGGTCACTGCATATGCCATGGCATGGTGAGAGTTGGATGACAAGTGGGTACCAAGGGTGGAGAAACAACCCCGAAAAGGGCTTGGCAGCCCTCACACCAGAGGTGCCAGTCCCCCTGAACACCCCATACACCCCACTTTCTACGTAAAGCCATTCCTGATTCTCCAAACTACAAGGGCTCTCCATAGTTACCTTGTGTTTACTGTCTTTACTGTGTAGCTACAACTTGTCTCCCTTGTGATGTAAGCTTAGAGCAAGTAGGGATTATTTCATTCTTTGTATGGAAGTCCTCTGGGAGATGATAATACACCAAGATAGCAAGAGAAAGATCAATTGAATTCAAAATGATTCCCTACACCAAATATCCGAATCAATCTGACATGACACACTCAAGACATTAAAAATAGAATTTTTAAAAACACTCTATAGAAATAAAGGAAGACAAGTAATTGGAGACATATCAATTACTTACACTGAGAAGGAGGCAATTTAATGAAAAAATAATGATACTTCCTAAGTTAATTTGAAGATTTATTGTTGAACAATCAACTACCAATGGCTTACTTTATAGAGAAGGACAACATGTTAACAAAAGTCAGTTAGGGAAACAACAGCCTCTAGAATCTCAAGTAAAATTAGGTTTAATAACAAGAATGAAAGGGCCTCAAAGTATATTATAAAACATTAATTATCAACCCTATTTGGTACTGATTTTTTTTAAATGGAAAAGTATATCAGTGCCTCAAAGCAGTAATTTCTATTTATGTCAGCAAATTCCACCTCATATTGCCACCCCAATCTCCCCTTTGGAGTATAAAAAAACCTTTAGTACAAGAGGAACAACCTTCCCTTTGACCTGAAGTCTTCTGTCTCCTGCTGCACTTGCTCCAAAAGGGAAGAAGTAGAAGAAGAGGAAAATTGTTGGGGAGCAGGGGAATTAATTATTTTACTATGTAGGTTTGATGTCCAATCCCTATTATTTCTTTTCTACATGCTCTCCATCATTCAGAGAGAAGAGAAATAGTGAAGCAGGGCCTCCAAGCTAACCATCCAACCATGTGCCTCTCATCTTGGCTCCAGAATGAACTCCAATATCCTTCGGGAAAAGAAATGGCACCTCCATGCAACGATGAACATTCTCATCCCTGGTCATACTCTTCACATCCTGATACTTCTTAATTCCTATAGATCATCATTCCAAACTCAATCTACACTCCCATTATCTGATTCCTCATTCACATCTCCCCAACCTCCCCACCCCAAAGTTTCAACAAAACACAACCCAGCCCTACCACTGTGCCCTCTGGAATGCCTGTTCCATAGGCAACAAACTTTGTTTTGTGCTAAATCTTTTCCTCATCCGCTCTTTCCATCTACTAGCTGTTGCTGAAACCTGGTTCCTCATGTGACACAGTCTTCCTGGCCACCTTTTACAGGATTGGCTATACTTTGACTAATTCCTCTTGGTTCACTGGTCAAGGCAGGGAAGTTAGAATATGACTTGCTTCTCATTGCCGCTTTCAAGTTCACTACCTTCCTCACACAGTAGCTTTTCCTCCTTTGAGGTTCATGATGGTCAAATCTATCCCAGTGACAATTCTGGTAACAATTATCTATAAATCTCCCCTTTCTTTCTCAATGAGTTCAAGACATGACTAATTTTTTCTCTCTTCCCCAACTCCTGCTTCTCATATGAGGGTATGTTGAAGCATATATATTGACTCTGCCTCAAACACCCTAACTCAGTTGCTCAACCAACTCACTTCCCATGATCTACTTCTCCATTTCACTTCAGTCAAACACTTAACACAGTATCAGGCATATAGTAGAACCTTAATAAATCCTTATTTACTGACTGTCTTACTAAATAAATAGTTTGTAAGGCACAGGAAGTTAAAAGAAAAAACAGTCTAAAAGTTAAGAAAAAAAATTGACCATAAAATAAGTTGGTAAAGTGAATTAATCAATGTGCCAAGAGTTTGTAGTCCCAATGTCCATGTTACCTACTCGTTACCAAATTAATTCTCAACATCTCAAGTTCTAAGGTAATCAATGGCCATGCTTGAATATTTCCCTATTTTTAAAGAAAATTGCTATATCTTTCTCATCAAATGGTCAGTTATATAATAAATTGTTTATATTTTTATAATATACATATTATACATATAATTATGTAATAAGCCTCCTCAGTTTATTAAAAATGAACATTACCTATTCTATTAAATGTAGAAATATTTTAAAATTACCTGTTTTTAAAACTGAACATATCTCTTTTCTCATAAGTAGTTGTTCGTATCTTTTATGTATCAAAGTCCCTAATCACCGAGGCTTGAATAAACATCAAAATCACTGACTATACAATTTAACAATATTCAAGTAATTATTCAAAATTAAGTCAAGTAATTATTCAAAACTAAGCCAAGATAGATAATAATTTCCATAACAACTCCTAGCCACCACTTCTATTTTCACTTCTCTTTTCTGAAACAAAGTTTCATCGCTCCACTTCGCCAGATAGCTACCAAGTCTCTCAAGAATTCTTTTCTTATTAATTTGCAATCTGAGGATTAAACTAATTTTCCATAAGGAATCAGTTTTTCTTTTGTCTTCTCACCTTTTCTCTGAAGATATCACTCTTAAGTCTCTCCCAAACATGAGTTACACCTAGATTTCCTACATATAATAGTTAAAAGTCATTCTCTTTACAAGTGATAATCAAAACTTTTTTTTAATAAAGGACAGTTCCAACTTAAACCCTTTATACATGGCAGTTAAAAGTCATCATATCCTCACAAATCATATTCTCACAAATTCCTTATAGATCAAAGTTAAGACTCATACATACATGCATCGTTGACTTCTCAAGGAATGGTAGTTAAACTGGTCCAAAGTCTTGTAATGATAAATGGTTTACCATCCCTGAGGGAAAGACTATTGAAGTTGGTACTACATTGAAAAAAATGAGTCAAATTAAAAGAGTTAACGGGGAGAACGGGAAGGATAAAAAATCTAGCTCTAAAGTCTTTAAGAGAAAGACAAGGAAGCAGAGATTTTCTAGGTGATAAGAAATGATAAAAGCCTGCAAATACCATAATTGGTGTTTAAAAAAGGGATATATGAATTATCAACAGTTTTTTTTTAAAGGCTGAGAATTTCCATTGGTCTGGAGTGTAAAGTCCATTTTGCAGTGTAGTTTGGTATTTGTGCCAGGGACGAGTGACTGCTGTCTTCTAAGCAGAGATTTTCTTTATCGGAAAGGAGACAAAGTGACTCCCAGTTAAATCTCCCTGCACTCCAGATTAGAGGCAAGAAGAATCTTTCTACTTTCATTGCCTGAATTTTATCTGATATTTCTTTACCTCCCCCTCCCAGAGATCCATTCAATATATCAAATAGTATTTGTTTCAAGAAAAAGGGAAAACCAGTGAGCAAAACTGATACATTTGGTGTGCAAACCCTGTCCAGTCTTCTTATGTCTTACACACACACACACACACACACACACACACACATACACACACACACATACACACACACACGCACACACACACATACACACACACACACGCACACACACACACATACACACACACGCACACACACACACACACACACACACACACACACACACACCCCTTCATGATCCACTGATGCTGCCCTCTTTGCTGCTACTCAAACAAGACACTCTCTTCCAAAACCAGGCATCCTCACTGGCTACTCCCTATCAAGGGAATATTCTCCTTCCTTATCTTTGCCTCTTGTCTTCTTTCAAGTCCTAGTTTAAATTCAGTCTTCTACCAGGAATAATTTCCTGATCTCTCTTAATTTGAGTGCCATCTGTCTATTGATTATTTCTAATTTATTTTATGTAAAGCCTATTTGTCCATAGCTGTTTGCATGTTGCTTCTCCCATTAGACTGTGCACTCCTTGAGCGCTTGGACCATCTTTTAGTTTTCTTTGTATTGTCATTACTTAACACAGTGTCTGGCAGGTAGTGAATGCTTAATAAGTGTTGGTTGACTGATTCATCAATACACTGAAAGAAATTTGAAAATATCGGCAATGTTATATGTCTCCACACCTCCCATCTCTGCAAGGGGTCCAGGGCAGGGGAGTGTATATTCTCGTTTGTCTTGTTGGGGACATGGCTGCTCTTTGCCACAGTGAAACATTCGCTTTCCATTATTTTGTGATGGTTCTTCCATTTACAGGTTTACAGTCATTGTGTATGTTGTATTCTTGGTTCTACATGCTTCATTCTGCATGAGATCATGTAAATCTTCCCATGCTTCACGGTATTTATATCTGTCATTTCTAATAGCACAGGAATATTCCACTGGAATATTCCCATACCACAATTTATTTAGCCATTCTCTATTCAATGGGCATCTACTTTGTTTCCAGTTCTTTGGTATCACAAATGTGTTGTTATCAATATTATAGAGTATATGGTGACTTTCTCCTTTTCAAGAATTCCTTGGGATATAAGCCTAGCAGTGGAATCTCTGGGTCAAAATGTATGGACATTTATGTTACAGTTCAATTCAATTCAGTAAACATTTATTAAGTACCTACTATGTGCCAAGCACTGTGCTAAGCACTGGTGACACAAATAAGAGATGGTTCTCACCTTTACAGAGCTTTCAAGTTAATGGGGGATAAGAGAACAAAGCTGAGACACTAGGAAATGACTGGAGGGAGAGATGAGATGGGGCACATCTTGTTCTGAGGAACTGAAATCAAGCAGAGCTGCAGATGGAAAGTAGAGGGAACTGGAAGTACAAATTCTGCTCTCTATAAAAGAAACTTTTGAGAATAACTTAGTGCTCCACGCTCCAGCCCTCCAATCAGAGAAGAGCTGAGGCTGAAGGAAGTAAAGTCTTGTGTGTCCAAGGCTGAGTTAGCAGCAGGGTGATGAGATTCGAAGTGATCAAATTTTTAAATCACTTTATCTACATAATTTCAAATAGCTTTCCAAAATGGTTACACTGTTTCACAGCTCCACCAACAATGCACTAGTATTACAGTATTCTCGCAACTTCTCCAACATTAACTATTCCCACCATTTATCTTCAACAGTTTTCTGGATATGAGGTACAACCTCTGGGTTGCTTTGATTTGAATTTCTCTCATTATTTGTGATTCGGTGCATTCTTGAATATGCTTGTATTTGTTGATAGCTGGCAATTCTTTTTTGAGAACTGTTTGCTCATAACCTTTTTCCTCCTGGGGAATGACTTTGAGTGTGTGTGTGTGTGTGTGTGTGTGTGTGCGCGCACGCGTTGTCTAGATGGATACCATATCCTTGTCTGAAAAATTCCAATTAAAGATTTTTTTCATTCAAATTACCTCCTTCTTATGCTAGATGCATTAATTTTGTTTGTGCAGAGCTTTTCACTCTCACATAATCAAAACTGTGTATTTTACCTTTTGTACTTGACACTTATCTATCCCTCATTTGGCTAAAAGCATATCTCCCACAAATGGCTACATCATGAAAGATGTATGATTTCTTTATGATTTTTTAATGGTTTGATCTTTAAAATTCAGGTGATGAATACATTTTAAATGTATTGCTGGGTATGGTACAATACAATGATGTCAGCACGACTGAGTGGTCTAAAATATCAGACTCCAAGTTCTGCCTTCCTTTTGGGTGTTCTGATCTCCATATGGAGGTGGGGTTCAAAGATCACTTCTGAAGCATCACATCAACTTGGGGGCAGGTAGGTGGTACAGTGGATAGAATACTGGTCCTAGAGTCAGGAAGATCCATCTGATTCAGTTCAAATCTGGTCTCAGACACTTACTAGCTACTTACCCTAGGGTAAGCCATTTTACTTTGTTCGCCCATTTTTCTCATCTGTAAAATGAGCTGGAGAAGGAAAGGGCAAACCCCTGCAGTATCTCTGCCAAGAAAACCCCAAATGGGATCACAAAGAGATGCACACAACTGAAAATGACTGAATAACAACAAAATTGGTTAAAGCCTAATTTCTGCAGATTTAGATTTTCCAATAATACTTGCTTAATCACATTCCTACATGACCCTAAAGATTTTTTTCTTTTTTTGAATAATATTTTATTTTTCTAAATTATATGTAAAAATGATTTTTTACATTTGTATTTTTTTTAATTTTGAGTTCCAAATTCTCTCCCTCCCTCCTTCCTCTCTCTCCCTTATCTGAGATGGCAAGCAATTTGATGTGGGTTATACATGCGTTGGTTGCAAAACATATTTCCATATCAGTCATGTTTTAAAACAAAACAGACCAATTTTTAAACAGCACAAAAAAATTAAGTGAAAAATAGTATGCTTTGAGCTACATTCAGACTCCATCAGTTATTTTTCTGGAGGCAGATAGCATTTTTCATCATGAGTGCTTTGGGATTCTCGCAGATTATTATATTACTGAGAATAGTTAAGTCATTGATCATTATACAATATTGCAGTTGCTGTGTACATACAATGTTCTCCTGGTGCTGCTCACTTCACTCTGCATCAGTTCATGTAAGTCTTTCAGATTTTTCTGAAATCATCCTACTTATCATTTCTTAGAGCACAATAGTATTCCTTCACAATCATTTACCCTAATTTGTTCAGCCAGTCCCCAACTGATAGACATCTCCTTGATTTCCAATTCTTTGCCACCACAAAAAGAGCTGCTATAATATAGGACCAAACAAGATATAGAAAGCATAAAGAAATGTAAAACTGATATTTTTATTATATTATAATTTTTGTACAAACCAATGCTATCAAGATTAGGAGCGAAGCAGAAAACTGAGGAGAAATTTTTACAGCCAGTGTCTCTGATAAAAATCTCATTTCTCAAATATATGGAGAACTAAGCCAAATTTACTTGAGTACGTCATTCCCCAATTGATAAATGGTCAAAGGATATGAACAGGCAGTTTTCAGAAAAAGAAATCAAAGGTATCTATTGTCAAGTGAAAAAATTCTCTAAATCACTGTTGATTAGAGAAATGCAAATTAAAGCAACTCTGAGGTACCATTTTACACCCATAAGACTAGTTAGAATAACAAAAAAGGAAAATGATAAATATTGGAAGTAATGGTTGGTTGTTGTCCTTCATTTTCAAAGAGGACCAAAATGACATCACCATAATAAAGTGAAGTTTCAGTGTGTCCGATTGTGGCTGATCAGACCAATATGATCTCGGAATGCTCTACCACAGGCTGGGCACAGATAGTCCGTGTGAATTTTGGGGGTGCATACTCCAAATTTGCACATCCTATGTTTACTTTCTGCTATCTCAATTCTGCTTTGCTTATAGAGCACAGAACCCTTTCTGATATGGGCACGTCATGCTGAGCGGTCCTGTGCCAGTGTCTCCCATGTTTCACAGTCAAATCCAAAGTCCTTGAGAGAGACCTTGAGAATGTCCTTGTATCACTTCTTCTGACCACCATGTGATCACCTGCCCCATATGAGTTCTCTGTAAAATAATCATTTTGGCAAGCATATATTTTGCATTCAAACAACGTGGCCAACCCATTGGAGTTGTGCTCTCTGAAGCATAGGTTGAATGCTTGGCAGTTCAGCTCAAGCAAGGACTTCAGTGTCTGGTACCTTATCCTGCCAGGTGATCCTCAGAATCTTCCTAAGACGGTTCAAATGGGAGCGGTTCAGTTTCCTGGCATGGTACTGGTAGACTGTCCATGTTTCACAGGCATACAACAATGAGGTCAGCACAATGGCTCTGTAGAACCTCAGTTTGATAGTCTTCTCTCCCAAACTTTTTTTGGAGCCTCCCAAACACTGAGCTAGCTCTGGCAATGCTTGCATCAACCTCATTGTCAATGTGTACATCCCTGGAAAGCACATTACCAAGGGAAGTTAACTTATCCAAAGCATTCAGAACTTCTCCATTTGTTATAACTAATGGTTCCAAGTATGGATGTTATGGTGATGGCTGATGGAGCACCTGTGTTTTCTAGGTGTTAATTATTAGCCAAAATTAGCACAGGCAGCAGAGAATAGATCCATATTTTGTTGCATCTCAACTTCAGAGGCAGCATTGAGTACACAATCATCTGCAAACAGAAAATCCTGCACCAACACTCCTTCCACTTTGGTCTTGGCTTGTAGCCTTTTTCAAATTGAAGAACTTACCATCAGTACAGTAGTTGACCTTGATGCTATGTTCAACTTCTTTGAAAGTATTTGACAACATGACTGAAAACATCATGCTAAAAAGCATGGGAGCAAGCACATAGCCTTGTTTGACTGCATTAGTGACTGGGAAGGCACTTCCATTGTCCACTATCCAAAACCCGGGCAAACATGCCATCATGAAATTGATGTACAATACTGATAAACTTCTCAGAGCAACAAAATTTTGACATAATTTTCCATAAGCCCTCATGACTAACAGTGTCAAAGACCTTGGTCAGATCTACAAATGCTGTGTACAGACCTCTGTTCTGCTCCTGGCATTTCTGCTGGAGTTGTTGGATATCAAACACCATATCAACACCATGCCACTGCTCGTACAAAAGCTGACTGAAATTTTCCAGGTTATATGGCAAGAGGAAGTTATCCCCCAGGAATTCAAGGATGCCTCCATTGTCCATCTCTATAAAAGTAAAGGGAATAGATTGTCCTGAGACAATCACGGGGGGGGGGGGGGTCTCTCTCTTAGTCATTTCTGACAAAATTCTTGCTAGAGGCCTCCTTAATAGGCTGATCCTTCACCTGGAAGATGGTCATATACCTGAGAGCCAGTGTGACTTCAGAAAGGCCGAGGAACAGTCGATTGGAGGGGATATGGGAAAACTGGAACACTAACACACTGTTGGTGGAGTTGTGAACTGATCCAACCGTTCTGGACAACAATTTGAAATTCTGTCCAATGAGTAATCAAACTGTGCATACCCTTTGATGCAGTGATACAACTCCTAGGTCTGTATCCCTCCCAAAAATAATTTTAAAGTGAAAAAACCTATTTGTACAAAAATATTTATAGCAATTCTTTTTGTGGTGGCTTATTTGGAAATTAAGGGGATGCCCCTCAGTTAGGAAATGGCTGAAAGAGAAGTGGTATATGATTATAAAGGAATACTATTACAGTGTAAGAAATGATGAATACAATGATTTTAGAAAAATCTGGAAAGACTTACATGAGCTGAAAACAAAGTGAAGCAAGCATAATCAGGAGACCATTGCACACAGTAACAGCAGAATAATATGATGAACAACCGTGAATGACTTAGCTATTCTCAGTAATACAATGAGCCAAGACAATTCCAAAGGACTTATGATGGATAAATGCTATCCACATCCAGAGAGAGAATTGACGGAGTCTGAATATAGACTGAAGTATACTGTTTTCTCTTTCTTAGCTTCCTTCCTTTCTTTCTGTCTTTCTTCCTTGATTTTTCTAACACAAAATGACTAATGTGGAAATGTTTTACATGACTGAACATGTATAACCTATATCAGATTGCTTACTATCTCAGGGAGAAGGAAGGCAAGTGAGGAAGGAATAGATTTGAAACTTAAAACTTACTAAAAAAATAAATATTAAAAAAATTTTTACATGTAATTTAGGGAAAAAATAAAAATATTATTTTTTTAAAGCTACTATAAATATTTTCATACAAATAGGTCTTTTCCCATTTTTTGTATGTCTTTGGTATATAGACTTAGCAGTGGTATTGCTGGGTCAATGGGTATACAGAGTTTTATAGCCCTTTGGGCATAGTTCCAAATTGCTATCCAGATGGGTGGATTAGCTCACAGGAAGTGTTTTTTCTAAGTAATTTAGGTTTTCTGGTTTATTCAACACTGGGTTATTGAACTCTGATTCTCCTTTGTCTAGGCTATTCCTTTGATCTTCTCTATTTTAAAAAAAAATACCAGTTTTAATGACTACTGCTGTATAGTATAGTTTGACATATGGAAATACTGCTCTTGGTGGAAAGAGGTTAGAGAATGGGAATATGTCATCAAGAGGAGGATGGTAAAGAAACAAAAAATTGTACAATTGAAGTCAATAAGCAAATTTTTCTCCTTCCATCCACCCAAGCTAGGTAGTTGGGTGAACATTTTTTCCTCCCTTTTATTCTTTGTCATTATAATGGATCGCTGAATGGGGAGGATTGGGGAAAATACTGAGACATCTAAATGTTGATTTAAAAAAAGATAGGAATACAAATTTGGTTTTTAAATCATAATGGTGGACTAGAATGGCCCATAAGTGGTCTCAGGTGTTTGCTGAGTGATTTTGGCTTTGTCCTTAGCCTGTATGATTTCCGCTGCAAGAAAAGATTTGAATGGATAGGCAGAAGGACCTTCCATGAATTCTGAATGAGTTCTCAATCCTGAGAATTAGAGATGATACTTTTCTCATTAGCCTCAAGCTTATTCGCATTGCTGTAGAGGTGTGATTCTGCCTTGGTGAGAAGGTATAAAATTGAACTTTAGAGAAAAGACTGACTGAATGCAGCCATTTTCTTTTCAGACCTTCCTCAAAACAGAAAGGCTTCTGAATTATTCCTCTTCAACTTCTATGTAAGGAGAGAGTAGTATTGAAGTTCCTCAAACCTCTCTGGAAGAAGAGAGGGAGAAAAATTCAAGACACCATAATCCAAAGTCTCCTGTCTCTCCAACTGAGAGTCCAAGGGTTAAGAACCTCAATTAGCTAGGCAGGGTCATGAAAGGGGAAGGGCAACCTGGAATAAGAGCTCTTTCAGAACTACTAGAAAGCAATCCAGCTTTCCCTTTGACCTTCCCCCAGAACCAGTCAGGAAGACCCTCTGGATCTCTTTGTTGATCTACTGACCTGATTTTGCCCTTTCCAAGTCCTAGAACCATAGACTGGAATTTGAGATGTGATGACAGCTTCTGGGCTCCATTCTGAGGAGAGTAGGAAGGGAACTGAGTCCTGAGGGTCAGAAAGAGAGAAGAGAAGGTGTCTGACCTAAGGGAGCTCTTTGTTTTGATGTGGAACAGAGAAATAGTCTAGGATTGGCACAAATAAGGACAGCTCAGGACACAAGATCAGAAGATTTGGAAATGGAAGGGATCTTTGAGAAGTGAATTCTATCCCAGACCTAATACGTGACCATTTACTTCTCTAAGCATCAGTTTCCACATCTTCAAAATTATGAAGTTTGTCATCTCTAAGATGTGCCTCCACTCTGACAAGCTCCATTTTTAAGTCCCTCTCAGCCCTGACATCCCCTGTTCTAAGGCCCCTCCCAACTCTTCTATGTTCAAAGATCCCTTTAGGCTTAGATCCTCTAGTACAATATGAAAGTTAATACCCACAAGTAGCAATCTCATCTCACTTGCCTAGTGATATCAAAGCCTCTGATCTTCCTAACTTGTCATCTATCCCTTCTGAGGGCAAGGGGTAGATAACAATCCTGAGATCCTTCTAACTCTGAGATTCTATAATCCATGCCAAAAGGATGATAAGTGTTTGCTGAATGAATGTGAAAGCCCTTTTCTAGTCACTGGCTTTCACCTTGACATAATGGACTGTCCACCTCCCAGAGAGTAAAAGAAGTACCAAGCCATCTCCATCAGTGTCCACATGACTCCATACGGATGATAAGAAGCTAAGTAAGGGAGTCAGGGGTGTGAATGAACATCAAAGGGTTCAGAATCCTAAAGTTCATTTCCACATCTTAGGCAGATGGGAGAACTGAGACTGAGACTCAAGATCTCAAGAGATCTGGTCCTCCCTCCCCTAAGTCCCCAGTCCTGCACCTCGAGTACTGTGTCTTTTACTGCAAATGTTACAGTTAAAGAAACTGAGGCATAGGAAATAGAAGTCAGGCCTAGAGTCAGGAAGACTCATCTTCCTGAGTTCCAATCCGGCCTCAGACGCTTACTTAGCTGTATGACCCTGGGTGAGTCACTTAACCCTGTTTGCTTCAGTTTCCTCTTCTGTAAAATGGAGACACTGGAGAAGGAATGACAAACCACTCCAATATCTCTAACGAGGAAAATCCAAATGGGATCACAAAGAATCAGATGTGACAGAAAAATAACTGAACAACGACAGGGAATTAAAAGGCTTGAAAAGTGGGCAGGGCCCATGGAAACTCTTCTGTTTTCCCAAACAGAGTCCTGAGCACCAAGGTGGGTCTTTAGACACTCAGTGTGGGCCCAGATCTGATCTCAGCTTCTAAGGAATGGGAGCTGGTCATGAATGTCCTCAGAGGGACTGGTGCTATGACTGTTCGAGGAGAAACGTTCGAGCCTGAGGAGGTTTTCAAGGAGCCTTGGGGACTAGGGAAAGCAAAGGGAGCTTCCCACAGGAGGACTCACCTGCTAGGCCCTGGTGCACAGAGCAAGGGGAGGAGAGCTGGGAGCAAACTCCCCATCTCTATCCCTGTTTGTCCATCCCACCATGGCCTGCCCCCAAAGTCTTGTCTTCCCAAATCTTTGTCAACTCCTGTGTGACCTTGGGCAAATCATTTCCCATTCCTCAGTTTCCTCATGCTGTAAAATGATGAGGATTTCTAATCCTTTCTGGTTGAAAGTCTATGATCCCATAATCAAACCCAGCCACAAGGGCTTTAAGATCCACCTTGCTGAAGAGCAGACGTTCAAAAGGAAAATTAGGTGACCCAGGGCAGACCCCAGGACATTTGGGAAGGGCAGGGGTGATAAATGTTTGCTGACTGACTAGATGTGAAGGTCTATTTCAGGGGCTCCTTCTTTGGGGCTGAGTCAGTGCTGACTTGCCCCACCCTCACTGAGGGTAGTGACCTTCTGTGGTTTGAGAGCCACCTCCAGGACTCAGGCTCTCATAGTAGACAGGGATGAGTGAGCAGGGAATCTGAGGAGAGGTGGGAATACAGTTGCATTCTCCCATCATTCATTGAAGTCACCGTCATCTCAGAGATCCTATCTCTGAGGATAAAGAGGAAGCTGAAACAATCCCTGCCTTCATGGTGCTTCTTTTCTACTAAATTGGGAAAGGAACACTCCGAACCTGTCTCCTTGGTAAAGGCCAGGGTAGTGGATGGGGAACCCCAGTCCAAGATCTTTCTTTTTTATTATCATATACAACTTGCTTTTCCTTTTATCTTTTATAATTTTTTTTCAAAATTAGTTATTTGTTTTCAGTTTTCAACAATTACTTTCATAAGTTTTAAATTTTATTTCCCTCCCACCTCCCTCCCCAAGAAGGCATACAGTCTTATATGAGCTCTACACATACATTCTTATTAAGCACATTTTCACATTAGTCTTGTTGCATAGAAGAATTTAAATGAATGGGAGAAACCACGAGATAAAAAACATAACAGGAGAAAATAGAAAATAGTCTGCTTCATTCTATGTTCCAATTCCTTTCTTTCTCTTGATGTGGATGGCATTTTGCATCATGAGTCCTTTCTTTAATGCAGGATCCCAAATGGAGAAAGAAGACACAGCCCTCCTCTCCAGAGACAGAGATACCTCTTCCCTGGAGGTCTCGCCTGTGGATTTCAGCAGCTCTGATGATGGAGACACACAAGCAGGATGGACAGGAGCATGGGGAACCCTGGGGAGTCAGCCCAAGGGGCAGCAACATACCTACAGTCACAGAGCTCTGGTCACAATTTAGGCATGGAAAGGTAGGTGGGACCACATTCTGGGAAGGGGAGGAGAAGGGACAGAGGCAGACATTCAAACAGAAGCGAGCACCAAGACATTGAGATAGCCCCAAAGAGGATGCCAGAGTTGCAGATATTCTGAGACAGACAGAAAGTCTAGAGCTGGGTAAATAGAAGGACCCTGGGTTAGGAAAATAGAGACAGGGACAGAGACTCCAAAGACGATCAGTTTTCTTGAGGGACCTTGCAGACATCTGAAGTCCTGGTGAATTTTTGCAGCAACAGGAGCCAAGGGAGCATGCGAATTGCCTTTCTTCACCCTAGAGAGAAGGCAGCTGTCTACCTGAAGAATTAACCAATAAGAAAGTGTAGTTTATGAGTTGTCCACAAGGCGACAACATATTCAAACCACCAGCCAAGTGATACAGTCTCCAGTTGAGTCCTGGGAGCCTCCCAGGTGACTCTGCAGCATCACTCTAAGTACCTTGGAAAGTTAAAGTCCATTCTGGCTGAGTTGTGAATTTAGACTGGGG
Source organism: Notamacropus eugenii (assembly GCF_028372415.1). NCBI lineage: Eukaryota > Metazoa > Chordata > Mammalia > Diprotodontia > Macropodidae > Notamacropus > Notamacropus eugenii. The sequence continues at coordinate 24,787,846 of NC_092876.1, forward strand.
GCAGTTTGTACTTTCCCCTCCCCTCTAATGTACATGGCTCCAGCAAGGCAGCAGCCATGTCTGCGGGTGGAAGCTGCATCCAGATGCCCAGCTGGGTCATCCAGGTCACCTGGAGGGTGGCACTCAGTAACGGGGCACAGGTGTTCCATGAAAATTACAGCACCACCCCAGGAGACAGTGTCGTCCGCATCATTCCCAGGAGGCACCAGGATTGTCTATGACCGAAAGTTTTCGTTGCAATGTTGCCATTCTCCTGTGGCTAAAACACTTTCTTGGGGTCACTATTCCCTCTTCCTCAGGGATGAGCCCACCTGAAAGGAAACCAAACCATCTGCCCAACATGCATGAGGACGAGCCAGGAAGTGATGAGGAATCACAGTTAGAGGTGGACTTTTAAAGGGCTGGCCACTAGAAGCAAGGGTAGTGGATTTCAAGATCCACCAGTCCCACTCAGGTAAGGAGACACACCAGCCAATTACTTACAGAGGTGGCTTTTTTCCAGAGCAAGTGCTGGGGACCAGGCTACACATTTCACTCCCTTTCCACCAGTTGAAACAATTCCTTTCTCCCAGAGCCAACACCAGTATATACTTCCAATAATACTAAAAGCTGCTACAAAAACCAAGACCCCTGCTTCAGAGGGGTCTAAGGAAAGGGCGAGACAACTCTTGTGAACTTGTCCAGGTCTTCAGGTCTCATCCTCGGTGAATGGGCCCACCCCTTTTATATTTCAGCCCTGTGACCCACATATAAAATCAAAGTAATGTCCCTTTGGAAAGAAAGTAAAAGTTGATTGGCCAACTCTAGACCCAGGGCTAAGAACTGGGAGGAAAATGCATATATATGTGCTACCATCCCACATTAGGAATTTCCAAACAATCCCTACATTCATTGGATTCAGATACTTAGCACACCGTGACATCATAGTCTGTTAGACACAACAGCAAAAAAAAAAGTGTGATCATATGCTGCTCTCTGCCCATCTGTCTCCTGAGACTCCTTCCAACTGTCCTTTCCTCCCTCAGATGGGACTTGGGGTGATTTCCAAACTTTACCTCCTCACAGGTCATGGAGAAGAAGAAATGGGTGGAAGGTGTGTGTGTGTGTGTGTGTGTGTGTGTGTGTGTGTGTGTGTGTGTGTGTGTGTGTGTGTGTGCAGGGCCCTAGTTTCGTACTTGAGATTGTAAACTGAAGAAACATGGAGAGCAATTTCTCTATCTCTGCCCTGACTTGGCAGTCTTGTTCTCGATTCGTTTCAGTCATAGCTGACTCTCCATGACCCCATTTGGGATTTTCTTGGCAGAGATACTGGAGTGGTTTGACATTTCCTTCTCCAGTCCATTTTACAGATGGGGAAACTGACACAAACTGCCCAGGATCACACAGCTAAAAACTGTGAGATCAGACTTGAACTCAGGAAGATGAGTCTTCCTGATTTCAAGCCCAGTGCTCTACCCACTGTATAACCTAGCTGCCTGGTTGTCAGTCTCCATAGCAAATAATCAATATGTTTTATTCTCAGAGTTTGAAGTAACTGTTGAGGTCATGTAGCTGCCACAAGCTTTCCTAGAATATCAGAGGTGGCAGGGGGCTCAGAACATAGACTATCAGCTCTGTGAGGCTCCTAAAGATGGACCATGGTAGAGATGGAAGGAACCATAGACTGACAAGATAAGAAGGAAGGGCCTTAATACATAAAATATAACATTTGAGAGGACATTAAAATATAGAACATCGGAGCTGGGAAGGATTTCTGAACACAGAACATGCCGCTAGGAAGGGACCTAAAAGACAATTCTAGTCTAACACCATCTTTTCTTTTTTGTTTAGCAGACTTTTTTTCATTAAATTTTATGTAGAATGAGTAGCATTGGACCAAATGTTTATACTCCTCTTCCCGTTTTCTGGTGGGCTTTACTACCATGAGCTCATGGATGCACAATAGTAAGAGTGAGAAAAAGGACAAGCTTCCCTTTCCGCCTCTCCAGTAGGATGGCCAGGGGATGGGAAGTGCAGGTAGTCATGGGGATACTCTGAGGATATGACTCTTACTGCCTAGTTTTATAGCAGGAGGAAAAGGCATCCCCAGAAGAAAGGAGAGAGGTGGGTGGGTATAAGGACCTATTTTACCTCTCCCTGAAGAAATTCCAGCAGGTGGTGTGATGATGTGCAAGATCTCAGGTGAGGGAGTGAGTGAGGGCTTAGGCTGGGAGGAGCTGTGAACTCAGGGGTTATCCCTCTCAGCCTTAGTTCATACAGACTCTTCTGTCCTCACTTATAGGTACTTAGCATGTTCTGTTGGGCAGATCAGGAGTAGCCTTGGGGAACTGGTTCTTCCACTTATGCTGAAAAATGCTATCCATTTCCAGAGAAAGAACTCATGGAATTAAATGCAGATTGAAGCACAGTTTTTCCTTATTTTTTTTTTCATTTTTTGTTTTTGTTTTCTTCCACAGCAGGACTAATGTGGAAATGTTTTACATGACTGTATAAGTATAACGTATATCAAATTCTTTACCTTCTCCATGAGGAGGAGATGGTAGAGAGAGTGGGAGAGAATTTGGAATTCAAGACTTTTTTTTAAAAGAATGTTAAAAAGTGTTTGTACAATGTAATTGGAAATTAAAATACTAATTTTAAAAGAGAAGTGATCCTTTCTGACACAAAATACTATGGTATTTTGGAGACATGGTCCTTATCTATTGTTCCCTACATGCAAATGAAACCCCAGAAATCAGCATTTTACCTTCCCTACCAACAACTCCCCCTGTAAGGATTCCGACACTCAAAACTTCAGGAAGTTTATGTGTTATTTATACAAGCCAAAAGAACACAGAAAGTGCTGGTCTAAAGAGTCAAGACTCTTGCACAGAGATATCTGCAGACCCTGGTACTGCTCCTTCCTCAAAAGAAAAGGGGAAGCAATGCCCCTGCATCATTACTGGACCCCAAAGAGGTGGGACATGGATATTTGGAGAACTGAAATGAACAGGACCCTTTCCTGGGCCCTCTGGGCCACCTGGAGATGAGAGACTAGGGACTGATTCTGACCTTGAGAATAGTTTCCTTCTTCCCTCATCCCCAGCATCTCCCACCCTAACCTTTGTTAAAGAGACTTCAAACCCAGGTTGGAACCTAATCCACAAAATATGGAAAATTAGAAAAAAGCCTGCAGGTGCAGAGAGAAAGGGGGAAAGCATCTTCCACGGTTCCATTCTCTCTCGGTGAGGCTGGGTGAAGCATGGGAAAAATAGGGTCCTAGGAGATCTTGGGGAAATAAGAGTCAGAGACAGAAAGTAAATCTATGGCACTGCCTCTTTCAGAAAGCCCTCCGAGTTGGTCCTTCCTTATTATCAACCCCTCCCCTTCCTTCTTCAACTCTAAAGTTCTAAGGGACATCAGAGTTCCCCTTGTTCAAACCTCCCTTCCCTTAGCACAGAAGGTCACCAAGGTCTTGAGAGTCCAAATATTCTGTCCAATTCCATAGAGTTAGGGATGGCTAAGGATGCACAGAGTACCAGGCTGGGATTCAGGAAGACCTGAGTTCAAACCCTGCCTCAGACACTTACTAGCTAGGCGACCCTGTTTGCCTCAGTTTCCTCATCTGTAAAATGGGGATAACAGCACCCACTTCCCAGGGTAGTTGTGAGAATAAAACGAGATAGTAACTGTAAAATGCCTGGCACATAGTAAGCATTATATAAAATGAGTTTTTATTGCTGTTACTGTTATGCAGATAGCCTGGATCTGACGCCAGATCTTTGGATTCTGAAGACAAGATATGTTGATGGCAGACCCCTGACCACGTTGACTTTCCAGAATTATTTCTTGTCCCCTTTTTCTCGCTGCTCCAAAACTTTCTGTCCCATTATCCCCTAAGGAAAAGGAAAGGGCCCCCATGGCTAGGGCTGGTTCACGCTGTCCTTGTTTGGTTGAAAGTGTCCCACCTGAGGCCTGCGACTCCTCTCCTGGAGAAAAAAGCTCATTCTCCTTGCTTTTTTCATTAGGGGTGCAAATGGTGTCTTTGGAGCCCGATGAGCTGACTTTACTGGTTGCGTTCCCACTGGGTGACGGCGAGCAGCTTTTACAGGAGGCATTGTGACAGTAGTATTCGATATAACTTGCGAAGACTGGGCTGGCAGAGAGGGCGATTTCAAAGGTATCTTCCTGGTTGGCTGGTGGGGAAGATCAGACCAACAAGGACGCTGGAAGCAAATCAAACATAACATCAGTTCTTCTGAAAGACAGATCCCTATCCCACTCTCCTCCCTCTCTTGACCACTGGGAGTGGAGACAGATATATTTAGGAGCTAGGGCTCTGCACCTGGAGAGGTGTGGAGCCAGGACCCCTCTCCTCCCAAAGTCAATGAAGATACCCAGCCCAATGCCAGAACCACAAATTGGATCATCTCAGCTCATAGAACCAAGAGCCTGAGCTTTCAGAACTGGGCTGAAGCAGATATGCAGATGTCCCTGCTCTTTCTCCAGTTGAGTTAACAGAAAAGGAGTGATAGAATCATTCTCATGAATGAGAACATCTCTGTAGAATTGTGAAGTTAGATCTAAAGTAAATGACTGTGAGATGTAGACTGAATGATCAGGGCTGCGGTTTCCTAGTCCAAGAAAGCATTTCTAAGGGCACTTCTGACAACGATTGCCCATGTGCAAAGGGTCCTCCCCAAATCCCTAGCTTCTGATTCTCTGGTCATACTTACCCTGATACATGCAGAGGAGTCATTGATTTGGATACAATCGAGTTCTTTTTTCCCGGGTGAGCATTGTTCTTCCTCTTTCTCTTCCGGAACCTCCTTTTGCACCCCCAAAGGGCTGTAAAAGAGAATACCATGTCAATACCAGCCAAACACACAATGTTTTCCATCTCCCCATCCCAAAGCCTCTCACCTTTCTCCCGCTTTCAGTTACAACCCCCCTCCAATAAACAGTTGTTAGGGAACTCTACTAAGTCACCCTGAAGACAGAGTGGATAGGGCGTTGGACCTGGAGTCAGGAAAACCTCAATTCAAATCCAACCTCAGGAATTTATTTGACATGTGACCCTGCCCTAGTCAATTTTCCTCTGCCTGCCTCAGTTTCCTCAACTGTAAAAATGGGGCAACAATTATACCTATCTCAATAGGTTTATTATATATGAAAAACATTCTATAAACAATAGAAAAAGAAAGTGTAAGAATCAAAGACCATAGTCAAGATCACATAAGACTTAGTAGCAATAACTTTAAAATAGGGGGAGAGATGAAATACCATGTTCCAAAAGGCAAAAAATAAAGGTCTATAACCAAGAATAACTCTCTGCCAAATTGAATATAATCATGCATGAGGAAAATTAGACCTTTAACTTTCAAACGCTGCTGAAGAAAAGTCCAGAGCTCAGTAGAAACTTAGAAATGTAAACACAGGAATCAAGAGAAACATAGAAAAGAAAATACATTTTAGAAGAAAATACATTAGACCTGGAAAGGTCTAAACAATAAATTATATGTTTACATATGGAAAAAATAAAGAAAAAAGAAAAGAAGGTATCCCTAGCACCAAGGCCTCTTTCCCCATGGTTTGGGTTTTTGGGGGGTTTTTTTGTATTCATCTCTCCCTCCTGGGAAAAACCCCAACCTTTGTTTACAAGGGATGCCTGGTGACTGATAGCAACACCAGGCTCCCTTGCCAGTTTTATCTAGGTTCTTTCTTACCTAATTTTTGACCTCTTAAGTGTGACTTTGAGTTCCTCTATTCTGACCACACTATACTGGTAGATGATTGCCTGAAGATCCATCTTCTAGAAACCTTAGTCCACAAAGGAGGTAGAAGCCAAAGCACCTGAATGAAAGAAAATGTCATTGGTCATCGTATTCAGAGCTTCATGGGACCTGGGAATCACCCCAAACTACCCCTTTCTTGGACAGATTTAGGAATTTCTATCCTTGAAAGACAAAATAAGTTCCACATGGGCACACAACCAATCATTTCAATGAAGTGGGACTCAGACAAAGTAATTCTGATGTTCAGTCCAGTGTTCTTTCCACTAGATAAGTATTCCTTGGATTGAAAGAGAAATGTCAGAACCAGCTTATCCCCGGGGATCCAGGGCTTCCCACTGGGAACAATGGCTATTCATACCCTACTGGAATGAGGAGCTCCCCTTTATTTCATCTTGATCTTCATGGCCTAACATGGGCTCTGTCTTTCATGTTTTCACAAAGACTTCACAATTCCCTTGGGCTGTGCCAGGATCCCAATCTTTTTGGGTCTGAATGTTTGCCCTCCACAGCCTATCAATGACCCTTCTAAATGAATCTTTCATACTCAACATTTCTCCCTCCTTTTAAATCCCCCACTTTATTCCATGAGCGCCTCTTCTAGGGAGGCTTGAGGAACACTCAAGGATCCTTGCACCCCCAATATTGTTCCATAAGCACTTACCTGTAAGTAAGGGGGTCAAGTCAGGAGGAGAAGTCAGATAGGTCTGTCCTGGAGAGAGCTGTAAGTGGAACTGTTATTCCACAGTTGGACTCATATATACCTGTCAGATCCAGGGTTGACACCTGTTCCCAGAGAGGATTCACACCTCAAGAGAGGTATGAACTTGACACCTGCCCGGTCAGCTGACCCCTCTGAGACTTAGGATTTTCCTAGGTCACTCAGATAGTGATGGCAAGAGTAGAGTCTTTATTTCACTTCTGAAGTTTCCAGGTTTTATCTGCACCTTTATCCCTCAAAACCTCACTATGGTGTTGAGAAAAAGAGGTTCTGAATTCCCCAACTGCTCTATTTCCCTACTCTGAGATCTTGATTACATTACTCCAAAGGTCAGTGTTTCCAAATGCTATCTTGATACCATAATCAGGAATAGGTTAAAAAAGAGAGATAAAACTGTGCACCAACATCCCTAATGAGAATGTATATGAAAATTTCAAATAAAATATTATCGAGTAAGTAATGGCAACATGTAAAACATGTTTGACCAAAAAGGAGGGTTGATTCAACATCAGGAACCCTATGATAATCATTTGTAACACAGAAAAATAAAACTGTATGATTATATAATAAAGGTTGAAAAGTCTTTGACAAATCTAAGGCAGCTAGATGGTGCAATGGATAGAGTACCAGGCCTAAAGTCAGGAAGAGCCATCCTCATGAATTCAAATCTAGCCTCAGGTTCTTACTAGTTGTGTGACACAATCTCTGCTGCCTCACTTTCCTCTACTATAGACTGGGGAGTCATAATAGCACCTACACCTCAGGGTTGTTGTTAGGATCAAAAGACATAATATTTGTAAAGTCCTTAGAGCAGAGTCCGGCATGTAATAAATGCTTGTTTCATTCCTTCTTAAACTCAAACTGTCCAGCAGCCTCAACCCCTTGAGAGAAACTATTATTATACTATTATGTTAATAACTAATTATTAAGTTGTGATCCACCCTTTTCCTCTCATTTCTGTTAATACTGAACTCCTAAAAAGATCAGTCTCTGAAGGGTATGATTGAGTGATTAGAATGTCATTTCTAGCCCTTAAGGCACATACTCATTAAGCAGGTTGGTCTCACCTAACTGGGAAACCTGATTTCTGTTTAGAGTATAAACAGAATCCAGAGGAAGCAAGCCTCCTGACAGAAGAAACCCCTCTCCTTCCAATAGAATTTAGGGCCACCTAGCTCATGAAGGAAAAAACTAGCTACGGAGATCTGGATGGAATCGGCTTACCCAGTCCAGATGCTTTGAAACCACTGGGTCTCATTAATCAAGCCCACTTCCTCATTGACATATCCACAGTTAGGGTTGAGTTTCATTTGTCAGGGGAGTTCCCAGTCAGACGGTACATGATGTAACATAACTCAGGGCCTCCCTTTGGTTATGGAAGAAATCATTGATCATTAATTTATTGATTACAGACTAGTCTAATTAATAAATTGGTTATTAATTATCCAGAAACTGGGGGTGGGGGAGGAGTATATTATGCACCACAGTTGTCAACCTACACCAGATTCTCATCAGAACACTCCCCCATATCTTTTTGGAGCCAAGTGGAAACCGTGTCCACACACAGGAACTTTCTGTTAGCAACTGGCTATGGATTGACTTTCTTCCTACTATCAACAATTAAATCTTCTCCAGGTAAGAACATGTTCTGTGTCTGTTCTGAACATTCTCTATGTGCTGCTGTTTCAGTCTAGGGGTCTTGGGAACCCCAAAATGCGTGGACAAAGGGCTTGGGTCTGCCTTGAAAGAATTGGACCACTCAAGCTTTCTTTCAGTCAAGTAGTTTATTAAAACACTGCCTGGGGTAAATGAGATTCCTAGTGAGTCTGTGCTATTTGTGACACCAACAAGCAGAATCTGAACAATTTAACGAGGGAAAGATTGACACTTTAATACAGAAGGACTATGGGAAGATCTGGGTGGGATCTAGGGATGACAAGTAGTCTGACAAGTAGACAAGCAGACAATGAGGGTAGTTAAAAGGATTATTGAGTGAGAAGGCCTGGGTACCCCAACAAACGCCAGAGATCTGGGTTCAGGGGCTTTGGGGTCCCGGTGCTAAAGACATGGTCTTTTCCTTTGAGGGGTCCAGTTCAAATCTCATCCCCATCACTACAGCTTTTAATAATTGGTCACTCTCACAGTGGGACTGTCAATAGAATGTGTTCTAGTTGATAGAAGTCTCCTAAAGTATACTAGGGAGATAAAAGTGCAATTTTTGGCTATCTCAGGATGTAAGGTGTCATGGGTCTCTATCTACAAATTCCAAGCTACTTAATAGTGTATCCCAAATCTTTGCAGGACATTGGGCTTGAAAAGTGAAGTCTAGGCCAAAGATTTTGAGAGAATAAAGTTGAAAATTACTTTAAACCAATAAGTCTGAGTCAGGTCTCTGTGTAGAGACAGATTAAGTGCTTCAGCACAGAACTTAAAAAAAAATACCAGTTACCAGCTAGGCATCAGTGTGCAAACAAAAATTTCCTTGAGCAGAGGAAATAATTTTTAAAAGCAGTTTTTATTTCTAGTCATCTAGACTATCCCCTGGGTGGTTTTTTTCTGTCTTTGTGTCTTTTTATCTTTGTGTCTATAGTGTAATACATGAAGATCTGCACCTATTTTTTTCTGATGGGCAAAAGGAGAGAGAAAACTTTTTTTTTTTAAATCTCTGTCTTGTTTGTGGCCAAAATTGAGAGAGAAAGGGATCTTTTCCTCAATTTATCATAAACTAATTGGAAATTAGTGAGGTTTCTCTAAAGTGTGGCTTATACGCTAAAATTGTTGTGAAATTCAAAATGGCATTCTTTGAAATTCGTTTTAAGAAAGTAAAAACATATAGGCAGATTTGAAAGTAGTATGAAAGAATTTCAAGGGATTTTTCGTCTCCTCTGTAAAGAAAAACCAAGCCACTTTTCCGCTCTTCTGCACGATCAGTGAAGGAGAGAAGTGCTAACAGCAGCACCCTTGTCTATGGCTCTAAAGATGCTCAGTGTCGCTAGCAGGACAGCACCCTTTAATTCGTTTGGAGAAGCTCTCCAGGGGCACCTCCCCCTGTTCTTCTTTCCCATTAGTTCATGAACTGGTGTCCCTTTGGAAGAGTTGATGACGTGAACCCAGTCATAGAATGCAAGTGCTGATGAGGGCAATCTCCGTTTCCTGGGGAGGTTTGTTGGGTCTCAAAATTCTTAAAGATCACAGGTCTCAACTGGGATTAATTGATGGTCTCCCAGGTGCACTCAGTTACGTGACCCGAAGGGGGGAGAGGGGCTGTTATTCCAAAAGACTGAGTTAGAAGTTAAACTGAAAGATTTAAGAATAACAAAAACCGTATGGCCAAAGAAATTCCCTCAAATGGGTCAGAAAAAAAAAAAGCAGAAAATGTATCCAACAACTCTCTTTTGTCTAATCTGAGTAATACTGTCTTAAGAGACAGAGGGATGTTAGAAGTCAAAAGTGGAATGTCTGTAAGGGTTCCCTAAGGAACAATAATGCTCAAAGGGGGAGGGGTAAGGGCTGTGGATCTCAAAGATAGGTTTTCTTTTCTTCCAGACCCCAAGATCCCAGCCCTTACTTTTCTACAAGTGTTCCCTTCACCCCCTTCCCCCTACAAATCTTAGAAGTTGAATAACTACTTTTTCTATTGATAAGGTATCCAGTAGAGACATAACTGACTAACTAAAGCTGAGTATGGAAAGAAATATGTTGTGTTAACTCTGAAGCAGCCTCTAGAAGGTAAGTTTTTCTCCTACTTTTAATGCTAAAATTATCATTGGAAAAAATGATCTTGAATTCTAAAAGTTTGTAAACCCAAGTCTAATTGTATCCCCAAATCAAAGTTTATAGATAATGTTCAGTTTAAATTCTGGAAACTGTCTGACTGTAACACTCTGTTCCCTATGATTGCCCACCTAATATTTCACACCCCAGTGATGTGTTTAAAACTACAAAAGGAGAGGAGGGAGGAGAGAGGGTGGTCCTTTAAGGTACACTTTACTTTTTTTTTTACTTATTTATTTTTTAATTTTCATATTAGTCATGTTGTAAAGAAGAATTAGTGATGAGGACTGGAAGGGGAGTAAGACCCCCACAAAGACTGGAGAACCAGGGGCAGGTTGCCTGGAAGGAATTTGAGGACTCAAGCATTGTTGAGGTCAAGGTAAAGATTTATTATGTTTTTCAGCAGGCTACAGTTCTTAGGGAACCTGCACCTTTAGAGGGGTACAGGTAAAGTTTATATAGGATATTCTATAGTAAAATATGTGCCAAATATGCTAGCTAGGTGTTTTGGGCTGGGATTAGGGAGTGGTTATTTCTTAAAGGAACACACACTTTTGGTATCTACTGTGCAGGTGTTTTACCCAGAGTTCATCAGCAAATAGCCCAAGGTGGGATGCTATGTGGAGGTATGATTTTAGGTCTGAAACATCACTAAGTCAACTACCAGTCAGGACTGGCTCAGTAATATCAGGTTGCTCTCATCAATGTCTTGTTAGACAAAATAAATGTAAGGGAGTATATGTATATCTCAGTCTAGAATACATATGATTGATCAGTGAGTAGTAACTATCGTTATGACCCAGTGCACAGCCTGTTCAGTCAATTCACAGCTGGTTCAGACTAATAAGTTCTATAGGTACAGCTGGCTTACTGTAGCAAGAAAGGAGATAATGGTTGTTGCTGGGGCAGGCTGTGTCTTTGGGCTGGGGAGAAACTGCCAAGTATAGTGTTTTGAGGCTAGGGAGAAATGTGATTTTTAGAGAGAAATGTAATTTTAGAATTGTGGTTCAAGCACCCTATCATTAGGACCAATGGGAGGAGCACAAGAAAGGAGAAACAAAGCCACAAAAAGAGAGCAAATAATATGCTTTCATCTTCATTCAGACTCTATAGGTCTTTCTCTGAATGTGGACAGAATGTTCCATTATGAGTCTTTTGGAATTGTCTTAGATCCTTGTATTGCTAAGAAGAGCCAAGTTTGTGAAAGTTGGTCACCGTACAATGTTGCTGTTACTGTGTACAATGTTCTCCTGGTTCTACTTACTTCATTCAACATCAGTTCATGTAAGTCTTTCCAGGTTTTTTTGAAGTCCACAAAACACACTTTAACCAAGGTTTCTTATGATTTTAAATGCAATCAATTTAGAATTTTTAGCAATTAATGTTTAGAAATTTAGTTACCCTTGTTAAACTGTATAAGGAATATTGTTAAGAATTGAAACATACAACTCTCTTGACTTGTGAATTGTAAAATATTAACTCTTTCCAGATCTTGATAAAAAAGGTCTGGGGTAGTTATAGGTCACCTGGAACACATTCAAGCCATCTTCCAGTCAAGACACAGTTTACTGTAATGCCAATATAATTGGGTAAAGTCCTTTGGGGGAATTTGAAACCTGATGGGGGTGGGGAGATTTAGAGCTTATACAGAAAAGGGGAATAGGAAAGGAATGCCAGGGATGCAAATTGGGTACTGCAAAAGGTACTGGTGTCTTGGGAGCTATGGATGGGAAAGTGTAGGGCATTTGCAGATATAATTTTGTTAATACTAGACATTGAGGGGGTATCAGAGGCATAGACTTGGGGATCTGGCTAAGGGAGAGTCCTTGGGCCAGCCAGGGACAAAAATCCTTGGACCAGTATCCCTGTATCTGCTCTGATAAAGGAATTACAGAGTTAGACTGCAACAAGGGAAACTTTCTCACAGGGTGAGAGGGTTAGGTTACTTTCAGAGATATGGTCTTAGGTATTTTGGGGGGTACAGTTCCCCACCACTCCATCACTGAAAAGTGAAGAATAAGTAAGCAGAAAATTTGAAATTTTTATTTGAAATAAGCTTTGAGATGTGTTTTGTAGACAACATAACAAACTTTAATGGTTAATTGGGCAGTCTATGGTTTTAGAGGCTGTTAACAAGAGCTGGGACAACCCAAAACCCTATTGGTGTATTTCAACAGTGTGAGGAATGATTAAAATTTTTTTCCTACAAAAATTATGTAATACATGACTTATGAAATTTAGAGGATCCATATATACCAGAAGGTTTTCTGACTTGCAGCAAATGCAGGAAAATAAATTGATTGTACAAGATAGCAGTGGGAGATGTTGATTAAACATTTTCACCCACCAGGCTAATAAGTGTATCTAAGAGCAAGCATTCTATCCTTTGTTCTCTAAATATATCCAAGAGTTGCCTCTCTTTTGTCAACAATAAGGGCCAGATGCAGCTAAGAGCATTTCTCTGCCTGTGGCTATTAAGGATGAGGCCAGGGACACTATCAGCATAGATTAGTACTAGATTATCTTCTAGCAGAAAAAGAGGGAAATTGAAAGATATAATGGAGAAATTTGTTTCCATAAGTACAGAATAACAATTAGTAAAATAAGGAAGGAGTTATGTCTCACACAGAAGATAACAGATAAAGCAAGCATCCAACTGGTCTTATCTTGTTTTGAGATTAGAAGTCAGCTAAGTAGAGTAGAAGTTAAGTCTTGCTTGGATGGCTTGTGCATGATAAGCTTATGAATATTAACTTCTTTTCTGGGAGGACTAAAGTTTCATTTTAATGGCCTTATAATGCATGTAGCTGAAGGTGGAGCATATCAAGAGGAACTGTGTAGTAGGCATATCAGAAAATTGGGGAGACAGGGGAGGGACTTTTTGGTCGGGCATAGGTTTTTAAGGTTTACTTTTGTTTCTGGGGGATGTGTCTATTTTTTGAGACACCCACCACTGCTGTCGTGTAATAAACTTATTTCTTTTATCCTCACCCCTCCCAAGCCTAAATGAGTTATTTCTCACAACAGGAACATATAAACCATGTAGGCTTTGTAAAAGTTTTTGTAGTTACTAAGAACATCTAAATTGGGTTTTTAAAAATAATTTGTCCCACAAATTTCTCCTGGGACTAGGAATAAACAGTGCAGATTTCTAGCTTCTTTTTGAGAGAATGAGAGAGATTTGGAGCTCTTTGATCTGTCACAGAATACTTGGGTTGTAATTAATCAAGCAACAGAGTACAATTGTGATAGGTAAATTAATGAGAAAATCACCTGGGCTAAAATTACTTGTATGGCTTGGGAAAGCAAGGTTGTAATAAGTTGTTGGGTTTAACAACTAAATAACTAAAATTATGAAGGAAATTATCAGTGGAATAAATATAGTCTGGGACATAGTTGAAATGTAGGATTTTAGTAAGCAAAGGAAGATTGGGTAGTCTGAATAAAGGGTTTTGAGAATTGAGAGAAATAAAGTCTTGAAGGAAGAAAGAGCAAGGTAGTACATAAGGTTTGGGTTTTCATACCACAAAGAGATGTATAAAAATGAAAAGGAGGTTTAAGCATGTTGAACAGGTTTGAGGAAGTTTGGTTTTGTTTAAGCGGAAAGGTTATGAGATATGGTAGTAAGAAAAATTGTTGTTTGTCCTTCATTTATAAAGGGGACCGATGACATTTAGGGGTGATGACTTGTGTGTGAAGTGCATTTCAGTGAGGCAGAGTTGCACTAACTTGTCAACCTCGCTCTCTTTTTCTGAGTCATCAAATTCCAATGACAGGACAAAAGTCAAGATGTCTGGCAATGACCTGGGATACAGTGGATGACTTTGGCATCCTCCATGTCTGACTGAGGTCTAATTATTTTACAGTACCAGCTTCAGCCAGCTTTGTAACTATTGAAATACGTTGCTCTCATACTCCTATCTCATTGACAGTTTACTCAGGTGTGGCCACTGCACATGCTACAGTCTCTTGGAGTCTCAGGCTAGAGTTGAGTGAAAGATAGACACCAAAAATGTTGGAGCAGCCCTGAAAAGAGCCTGACAGCCCTCACATCAGAGATGCTAGCTCTTCTGAATACCCCATACCCCAGTAATAAAGATTACAACTTGACTTGAAAGCTAATAGATAAAGTTATAGAGAGAGAGGAGTAAATTGATAAGAAAGGGGTTCTTTTTGAGATTGTAGAACCCAGTTTTTAGCTAAATTATGGTGTGTTCTTAAGTGTGATAATTGGGATAAATTAAAACCAAATATCAAGCTACCACTTTTAAAATCTTTGGCAGTGGATTGGCAGGAAATAGTGGACCCTATAATATTAAATGCTTAGAATAAATATCCCTTGTATAAAATATAATACTAAATTATTGAAATTATAAATTGAGATTCTTTATGATATCATTTGGAAATATAGTTCCTGATAGTCCTGATGGAACAGTTGTGATCAATCAGACTTTATTTTGTTATTTGACATTAAGACAAAATATTGGGAAAATAAATGGATATGAAAATTTGCTAGCTATATGATCTTAAGCCAAGTTACCACTGATGATCAATTATTAACTGTACGAAAATAGTGCCTAACATAAATGTGATTAGAAGTACAGTTTAGAGGGGTAGCATCAAGATGGTGGAGTAGAAGCACATACTTGCCCTGACTCTTCCCCCAAAGCCCTTAAATTAACTGTAAAAATGACTTGAAACAAATTCTAGTGCATCAGAAGCCACAAAATGACAAAGTGAAATAGATTTCCAGCCCAAGACAGCCTGGAAGGGTCTGTCACACCCAGCTTGGAGGGGAACACAGCCCAGCACGGGCCACACTGGCACAGATGGGACTGGAGCAGGTACCATGGCACTGAATGGCAGGCAGCTGCTGTGATTTCCAGATTTCTCAACCTATAAACACCAAAGACAGCTTCAAAAATCAGTAAGAAAGCTCTTTCTTCTAGATGAGAGGAGGGTATGGTCCAACTCTGATCTCAGGGCTGTGGCAGCTACTGTGGCAGCAGCATCCACTTTTGGAACTCTCAGCCTAAAGACCCTGGGGGAATCAAGGGGCTGATCTGGGATTCAGTCCTGACTGGCATTCATAGAGTGAGGAGGAGTACTGGCATTGTGGAGCTGGTGGTGGCTGTGGAGAGGGAATCCTACTTGCAGTTCCAGGGCATAAAAGAGTGCTTGTGGTTGCTCACAGATCAGAGTGAAGGCCAGGAGAGGAGTAAACACCTCCCCCTTGACTATGCCACTTTGGAGGAACTGAAAACTCACAGGTCTCTAGAGATATCTCAAAGAACAACTTCACAAAACCACTGAAACCTGGGGTAGTATACCTTCCACTTGACAGAAGACTCAAGAGTCAAGTAATTGGCTGGGAAAATGACCCAAAAGGGAAAAAATAAGACTATAGAAGGTTACTTTCTTGGTGAAAAGGTATTTTCTTTCTTCCTTTTGGATGAGGAAGAGCAAAGAATACAATCAGAGGAAGACCAAAGCATACAACTGCAGGAAGACAGCAAGGTCAAGGCTCCTATATCCAAAGTCTCCAAAAAAAAATACGAAATGGTCTCAGGCCATGGAGAAGCTCAAAAGGGATTTTGAAAGTCAAGTATGAGAGGTGGAGGAAAAATTGGGAAAAGAAATGAGAGCAATGCAAGAAAATCATGAAAACAAGTCAACAACTTGCTGGAGACCCCCAAAATACTGAAGAAAATAACACCTTTAATAATAGACTAACTCAAATGGCAAAAAGAGGTCCAAAAAGCCAATGAGGAGAGCTGGCCAAACAGAAAAGGAAATCCAAAAGCTCACTGAATAAAATAATTCTTTAAAAATTAGAATGGAGCAAGTGGAAGCTAATGATTTCATGAGAAATCAAGAAATTATAAAGCAAAAGAAAGAAAAAATAGAAGACAATGAGAAATATCTCATTGGAAGAACAACTGACCTGGAAAATAGATCCAGGAGAGAGAGAGGCTAGACATCATCTTCCAAGAAATTATCAAGGAAAACTGCCCTGATATCCTAGAACCAGAGGGTAAAATAGAAATGGAAAGAATTCACTGATCTTCTCCTCAAAGAGATCCCCAAAGGAAAATTCCTAGGAATATTGTAGTCAAATTCCAGCCAGAAAGAAACAATTCAAGCATTTGGAAATATAATCAAAATAACACAGGATTTAGCAGCTTCTACACTAAGGGATAGAAGGACTTAGAATATGATATTGCAGAGGTCAAAGGAGATAGAATCACCTACCCAGAAAAACTGAGTGTAATAATTCAGGGAAAAAATAGAATTTCAATGAAATAGAGGACTTCCAAACATTCTTGTTGAAAAGAATATTTTCTTTTCAACTGAATAGAACTGAATAGAAAATTTGACTTTCAAATACATGAATCAAGACAAAGATGTAAAAGTAAACAGGAAAGAGAAGAGAAGCCATAAGGGTCTTATTAAAGTTGAACTGTTTATATTCCTACATGGAAAGATGATATTTATAACTTTTGAGATCTTTTTCAGTATTGGAGTAGTTAAAGGGAATACACACACACACACATATAATCTTTATATATATGTAGGTGTGTGTGGGTATGTATGTGTGTGCATGTGTGTGTGTGTGTGTGTGTGTATACATATATATACATATATATATATATATATATAAAATGTATATACACATAGAAGGCATAAGGTAAACCAAATATGAAGGGAAAATACCTAAAAAATAAAATTTACTGTTGAGTGGAATGTGCTAGGAGTAACAGGAAGGGAAAGGTAGAATGTAGCAAATCTCACATAAAAGAGGCAAGAAAGAGCTTTTACAATGGAGGGGAAGAGGGGGGAGATGAAAGGAAATAAGTGAGCCTTACTCTCATTGGATTTGGCTTAAGGAGGGAAAAACACACTCAATTGGATATGGAAATCTATTTTACCCTGCAGGAAGGCAGGGGAAGGGGATAGCAGAGGGAAGATAATAGAAGGGACAGCAAATTGGGGAAACAGATAATCAGAAGCAAACACTGTTGTGGGAGGACTGGTCAAGGCAGAGAATGGAATAAATGTAGGACAGGACAGGACAGAGGGAAAAGTGGTTAGTCTTTTGCAGCTTAACTATCATCGAAGTGCTTTGCATGGCTACAGATATATGACCTCTACTGCTTGCTCTCTCAATGAGGATGGTTGGGGAGGGAGGAAGGGAGAGAATATGGAATTCAAAGCTTTAATGATGAATGTTAAAAATTGTTTTTGCAACTGAGAAATAACATGAACAGACAATGGGGTATAGAAATCTATTTTGCCTTACAGGAAAAGAGGGGAGGGTAATAGAAGGATAAAAGAAGGGGGGTAATAGAAGGGAGGACAGGCTGAAAGAAGGGATAGATGGGGTGCATACTGTCCTGGAGTGGAGGTGGGGAGTCATAGGGAGAAAATTGTGAATTCAAATTCTTGTGGGAGTGAATGTTGAAAACTGAAAAATAAACAAATTGTATATTTAAAAAGAAATATGGTTTCGAAAAAATAAGTTTTTCTTTGTTGGGAGGGTTACAGATTTAATTATTAAAAGACTGGTGTAAATATAGTTTTTAAAACCCTTTATAAATATAGAAGATAGTAATAATGGTTTTCTGTGAAGTTGACATAGCAAGGACCCCTTAAAACATCCTTATCTATGAGAAGCAGAATGCTAAGATCATACCAACTTTATGAACAATTTGAAGTAATTAGGTCTGAGATTTAATTTTAGTTGAGACATAGAAATTACAAAAGGAAAGGATTCAATCCCTACCCATTGCACCACACAATTCAGAAATTTTTTGAAGCTTTGCCTTTTTAGTCTCTTGCAAGTGAAGTCAAATAAGTGTATGGTGGTCATGCCCACCAACCTTTCAGGATGGTTTGTAGGAACCTCTTGTTCATAGAGTGGCTAGTCTCAGACCTTGTCCATATTATACATTGAACACTATAAAAATATTGATTATTGTGATCTGTGACTCTTATATAGGACCTTAAATGTTTCCTATATTGTTCAAATGGAGGTTTATTTAATTAACTCCTATGAAAACGTTTTGTGGTTCTGTCTAGGCACTTTAGGAGACAGTAGAGGACAGAAGGTCCCAATGTCCTAATTTCTCCTTTTCACCCCCGGGTTACCCATGCCCAATTAAGAATTGTAACTCCCAAAAGATCTTCAACTGGTTGTGAGTGAGGACTCACACTCATCTTTCTATCCCACAGTTCATGAGAACTTTATTATACTCTTATGTAATATTTCCAAGGAAATATCAAAGAGGGGAACTCTGGAAAACTATTTGACTGTAGATCTCAACTTGTAATGCCAAGACAATTCAAGCAGTTGCTATGAATATACATATATATTTCAAGGATTGAACCACAAAGTATAATAAGCTCTCTTTATTCAAAACCAAACTAGCACAACATTTATGCTGAGGCAAATATGTGTGTGTGTGTTCGTCCTTCATTGTCAAAGAAGACCATGCCATCAGAGAAATGATGACATGACTTGCACTTGACTTGGTTTTGAGTGAGGGAGGACTGTGTAGGTCACCAGCCTCACTTCTCCTCCAGAGTCATCTGAATCCAGTGACCAGATATTTGTCAGGATGACTCGAGATGACTCAGGATGTGGCAATTGGGGTTAAGTGACATGTCCAAGGTCACACAGCTAGTGAGTGTCAAGTGTCTGAGGTGAGATTTGAACTCAGGTCCTCCTAACTCCTGCACTGGTGCTCTATCCACTGCACCACCTAGTTGCCCCTCTGAGGCAAAACATCATTATTGAAATACAAAAAGGCAAAATTTAATAAAATAACAGAAATATTTATACACATCAACAGATAAGGAGCACTGACATCTTAAGCACACTTCCCATAAGAAAGCCTCCCCTTAGGCAAGTTCCTCCCCAAGGCAATATATATCTCCCTGAACACACATGTGTGTATATGTGTGTGTATGTCTGTATGCACATATAGAGTTTTCAAACAAAGACTTAGCACCAAAAAGCTTGATTGCCTACATACTTATTGCCTAACTGACTCAGCACCTGATGAACTCTATGTGACTCAGCATGGAATGTATCACAGCTGTGAACTGGGCCAGACTTCAAAGAAGCAAGACACCTGTGATTGAAATACCTGTGCCTCTGTTCCAAGGAGAAACAGGAACACATGTGGTCACATAGGCCTATAAATGAACAGGGAAGATCTTATATTCTCTTAACCTTTCACAGCTGTGGAGGTTACTCTTGTTATTCTACATTCAATACGTTGAAAAATGTACACATCCTCTTTCTTTGGTGTGGCAAGATAGCTTGTTTTAGAAACATTTCCTTGAGTTTAATCGCATCTACCTATTTCTGATTTTCTCTGATATACTCTTAAATTATTCTTGCTAACACTAAAAAATGCTGCCTGGAAGTGGTGTATAGGAAAAAAGTATATTTTCCCTCCGATCAGTGTATAGGATTTATCTAAGTGTCTCTCTCAGGCTAAACGAATAAGTATCTTTTTTTTGCTTTATCTCTGGACTCATGCTTACCAAACCTCATTCTCACCAATCCAATGAGATTCGTGAGCAATGACTCCTTTGGGTCAACTTCTAATTGAATTCCACCACGACTGTTTTGATTTTTAATTTTTAATAATGTAACAATCTTTACTTTGAAAAAAGCAACAAGATTAGACCGTTATCATTTGAGAATTAAGTTACATGTGATTGACTTCATGTGCTTTCCATTAAAAGCAATGTCAAAAGGTTAAGTAAACAAGATAGTTCTTGATTATTTTAATTTTGATCCTTCCAATAATAATAAATATCAAGAATGAAAAATAGAACAAAGTAATGAATTTCCTTCAGGTCTATTTGTATATACACTGATGAATTTTATTTACACAATGCCTAAATATGCAAACTTTTATTATGTTTTATTAATTGCCCATAAATTCCCAAATTGGATTAAGGAGTTTACATGAAATATTATTTTAATCACTGTAAGGAAATGCTTTAATCATGCTTCTCCCTATTTGAAACTTCTCTGAAAATCATGACAGATGGACTCATTTTACAAATCACTTGCTCAAGGATTCTTTTCAATATTTTTTCCTCTAGCACGTAAATCACATTATCCATAGCATACGGAGTATCTAGGCAAATTAGAAAGAACAAATAGTATATGACTATTAAGAACCCTCCAAACTTCCAATTAAATTACTAAGCTAATACTCTTCCTATAGCCTCGATGTTTAAAGGTTAATTCCATAAGATATTGACTTTCTCCATGTAACTAATTGCTTGAAGGCCAATATAATTAGATTTTGTCAGATTCTACTAAACTGTATTGTCTTACCCACTAGCCAGTTAAAGACAACTTCCTAGTAATCTTCCCCCATGACCTGGAACCTAGGAAGGAATCAAGGAAATACCTCTGCCTACTTTCCCTAGAAAAAAGGGGGGAAATTACCAATCCAGGTATTGGTAACAGCTAACGTCTTATTTGAAAATATCAAGTCCCTGAGTTCTCTCAAACTGTATAATTTGTGGACAGTGGGCAAGGACATGCCTTTTAACACAAAATTTCCAAGAGAAATCATTTACAAGAAGGAGATGACTTCATGAAGCAGGCATTCAAAATAAAGATAATAAAGAAACCTGTTTAAAGATGGATATTAAGAGGCATTTCCTTTATGTTTGCCCCCTCATTAGTTGTTTCAATTGTTCACTTCGTTGATGAAGAAGACCATGCCATCAGAGAAATAATGACATGACTTGCACTTGACTTTGTTTTGAGTGAGGGAGGGCTTTGCAGGTCACCAGCCTCGCTTCTCCTCCACAGCCCTCTGAATCCAGTGACCAGATATACGTCAGGATGACTGGAGATGACCCAGGATGAGACAGCTGAGGTTAAGTTTAGAGTATTCTAACCTTTGGGGAAGTTATTATGATGTTCCAACCGTACTAAGAGGTTTTGTTTCAACTATTTAAAAAATTGTATTACTTATCCCCCCTCAGATTTATAGTAGTACAATTGATTGATTTTATTGATTGATGTTTGATACTTAGTTTTAGGGAGAATATTCTAAATTTGTGTGCTTTGTTAGTATCATATTTTTGTTTTATAACAGCAAGAATCCAACTTTCAGCTAAATTGTCTCATTTGTCATATAAATAACTGACTTATTGTCTTATCCTTAAATTAGATGGCCCAAGATAATAGCTTCATGTAATGCAAAAGGAAAATTTTCAAAAGTTACTCCATTTTGTCCTGTATTCCTCATTTTGCTGTGTATTATAACTGCATGAATTGCAGAACTAGACGCTGTGTATTATAACTGCAATAGCGTCTCCCCTAATTGGCACAAAACATTCAAGTGCTTAAAAAAATGAGGGCTCCATGAGCCACTTGAATGCTCCCTCCCTTATCTACCCTGACAGGTAGTTCCTTTTGATTTAGTACAAATAGCTACACTAATAAAGACATCCTTTCTCGATCTTGTATATGCATTCTCTTTAACACACATTTTTTTCCCTTGAATGACCAACTGCATTATGAAGATCAATCCATTTTTGTCATATGTAATATGAAAATATTACTAGCTAAATTATGAATGAAACATATCTTTACCAAATGCTGATGTGGTGTGTCACACTCTGAATGTAATAAACTACAGTAAAAACCCATTTCTGAATCATTCTGGTTTATTGGCATCAACTAATTAAATGAATAAGAAAATTCAATACAAATAAAATCCTTTAATGAACACTGAAATACATAAAGCTTCAGAAATAGAACAGTTTTATTTATACTTTAAAAGATTTTACAGATACCAAGGGGTCATGCCTTCAGAGCCATTGTTTTATTGTTTACCATTCATTCCTGAAGAGGACCCAGGATGTCAGGAGGATGATGTCTTGACTTGCAAGTGAATTAGATTAAAGTGAGGTAGGGCTTTACAAAGACATCAGCCTCACTTTCTCCTGCAGTCACCACAGTCCAGCTGCAAGACATAGGTCAAGATGACTAACAATGGCCCCAGATGTAGCGGGAGACCTTGGCCTTTTTAAGCTGAGGTCTTTTTCAGGTCTCAGTTTTGTCTGAGGCAACACCCATTCAGTAATTAAAGGCTAGGTAACAAACAACTGAGGAAAAAAAGATAATCTGTATAACAACTGAGGTTCCCAAAAAAAAACAGTCTGAGAGGGGAAGACTTTTAGAATTTCTGGCCAGAAAAGAAACAGTAGCTATTTACACACACTTGGAGCCATCAAAACCCAAACAATAATCAAATGAGGCTTGTGCTGGGACCTATTACTGGCAATCAGTGAGAGCCAGAGAGATTTGGGTTTAAAAGCATAGTCAGTTAGCTCCATTTGAATTTCAAAGGACTTTATCAAAGCCTGGTTTTCCAGAGCTATACTTCAAGAAATCATAAATGAAAACTACATGAGAAGAGAGTTAATTGTCACAGTTTTGGGGAAAAAAACAATCAGAGGTATGAAGTAACAAGGTGATGCCTCCTCCCTATCCCATAAACTCTTTCAGGAGAATATATACGACTAGGGACTGCTCCTGGTACAGGCTAATCTTGAGTAGAACAGCCCCTTCTATATTAATTTCCCCTAAGCCCCAAGAACAGAGTAACTTCTCAGTCCGCAATTGTACACAATTTAACTGAGTAGAATGAAATCATCCCCTGAATGATAAGTGACAGAATCATAAGAAACCATTTGTAGTCTTGGCTCTGGATCTAGTCATATCCCCTCCCATTTTCCATTTCCTGCTCACAGGACCTATCCCCCCACAACACTAAGAATGGGGGTTAGAGACCAGGTGGTACAAAGGAGGGAGGCAAGGGTAACTTCTCCCCTGCAGTTCTCTCTATGGTCTCCCTGGGATGCAGTCTTGATCTTGGTCATCTTCTTTCTAGTGACCCAGTCCCTAATCTGTCTGAGGAAAATGCTGATCTTGGTGGGGCAGAGCCAAGATGGTGGAGTTAAAGCAGGGAATTGCTTGAGCTCTCCCCCAAATGCCTCCAAAAACCTGTATGCAAAATCTAGAGCAGCAGGGACAGAGTTGAAGAAGA
The DNA here is from genome assembly GCF_028372415.1 of Notamacropus eugenii. Lineage (NCBI taxonomy): Eukaryota > Metazoa > Chordata > Mammalia > Diprotodontia > Macropodidae > Notamacropus > Notamacropus eugenii. Next base: position 24,811,206 of record NC_092876.1, read on the forward strand.
GAATAGAATAAATGGAGGGTGGCACAGGATGGAGGGAAATATAGTTAGTCTTCTACAACATGACTGTTATGGAAGTGTTTTGCATGACTACCCATGTATACCAATTTGCTTCCCTTCTCAATGAGTGTGGGTGGGGAGGGAGGAAGGGAGAGGATATGGAACTCAGTTTTAAAAACAAATGTTAAAAATAGTTTTCACTTGCAAATGGAAAATAAGATATACAGACAATGGGGTATAGAAATTTATCTTACCCTACAGAAAGTAGAAGGGAAAGGCATAAGAGAACTGGGGGGGGGGGGGGGCAGGGGGGAGGGAATGATAGAAGAGAAGGCAAGTCTTGGAATGGGGGAAGGGAAGAAATGGGGAGAAAATTTGGAACTCAAAATCTTGTGGAAATGAACGTTGAAAACTAAAAATAAATTAACAAAGTCAAAAAAGTGCTGATCTTGATTCCATACAGCTCCTGAGAAAAAATAAAATTAACAGAGACCTCCCTCCTATAGGAAGACCTCAAGGGCTGACTCTAACTTATCTATAACCCCTCACCCCTCACCATTCCTCTAGTCTAGAACTAGAAGACCCTTAGAGAACATGTTACCCAATGCCACTGTCTTAGAGATGGATAGGAAAACTGAAGATCAGAACTGTTTAAAAGTCTAAGGCTTCATGTGTGGAAGATCCAGAACTTAAAATCAGATCCCATGGTCCTAAATAAAATGCTTTTTCCAATACAGCAGGGCTACAAGGTCTCTTCAAAATTACATCTTATCTGCCCTCCACCTGTCAGCATCCTTACATCCCTATATTTCGAGAGGGCAAAACCTTATACTCTTCGCGTTTCTTCATTTATGCAATACTTCCTCTTCCTCTTCCTCTTCATCCTCTTCATCTGTGTCAGAAACTTGGAGATCCTCATACAGAACACTAGCCTGATGCTTCTGGGTCAGGCCTTTTGGGGTTCTGTCCTGAGAAGGAGCCTGGTGTACCTGGGTTGTTGGAAGGGATGATAAAGATTCTATTAGTGATTAGGGACAGGGCACAATCACCAGTTGGATATTTTGGGGGAGGTGAGGCCCAACATGGGGAGGCTTGGGATTTCCCTTCCTCCTCCTATGAATGGGGTTATGGTCTTGGTAATAATCTTCCAATGTTCTTGATTTCCACAACATTCCCTCCCTTTCCAGTTGGGGCCCACTATCTCCATTCCACACTAGAGACAACACTAGGTTCTCCCTCCCACCTAACCCTGAGGAATTTTCCACTTTAAGCCCATGACCCCCAGTGACCATGTTCCTGACCCATGCTACTTACCCCTGTACCTGATTTCCATAGGAGGGCTGGCTGTTTATCTTTGTCCAATGGTGGTCTCTGAAGTGATGTGTCTAGTCCATTCTGAGGAATTTGTTTGGAAACAACTTTGGATTCCTGGGTCAATTCCTGGCCAGACTGGCACAGAGGGTTTTTGAACCTCTTGGACTGATGGCCTGATGAATCTTCAAACAGTGGCTTTGAACATGTTGGGGGATCTTGAGACTGTCTAGCAGGATGGGTCGGATGGCTTGGAAGAACTAAGCCTGCCTTGGGTGGAGGGATTGCTGGTTTCTGAGTCTGGGCCATGAACTCTGGCCTTTTTTGGCAGGGTTCAGTTAAATTTCTGTCTTTCTGCTTGAGACAGTTTTGGAGATTCCAATCTTTATGTTTGGGATATGAGAGGGTTTCAGTTTCGCTCTGAGCTAACTGGACTGGAGGTAGCAGAGTTTTCTGAGGGGATTTGGCTATGAATGGCACAGAAGGACTCTCAGTCTTTTCCAAAGGAACCTGGGGAGACATCATTGAATGAGAAGAAGATGTTGAATGTCCCCTGGATGGAGGGCAAGGAGCAGCAGGCTGGCATGGATGCTGCAGAGAAAATAAATATCACTTGGTTAGGTCTATGAGATGTGACCCATGCCCTATCTCCTTTCTGTTTCCTAGACTATTTGAAGGCTTGGAGGTGGGGAGGGAAGGTTCAGAGTTTGAGTCTCTGGACCAGGTCAGGAATGGAGAAAAGACGCCCTCCCATCTATCAAACGGAATCATGGAATCACTTGACATATTAAGCTACCCAGCACAATTACAGACATTAGCCTAGCTTGGTTTAATCTAGAACACTGGTTTTCAGCGCTGAGTAAAAAGACAAAAAATCCACTTCATTCTTCCCAGCGCTATCATTTCGAACATGGAGAAAAGAAAATGCTGAGAAGGAGCAGCCAATGAATTAGAGCATCTCTATGGAAACTTGTCAACCTCAGATTTGGAATAGGAGACTTACTCCTAAAGATGGGCCAGAAAGTGACAGTCCAGGGTCCCTAGAACCAGCTGATACATTCATCTTACTGTTTATGCTGAGATTTCTTAGAACCTGTTGATTTGGCAGCACTCAAGGACTAAAGGCACTGTGGATGATGTTCCACAAGTGTGAAGGACCTAGCCTGATGAGGGAGGAAAGTGAGTAAAGGCTGGGATCCAACAATGAGGAAGGGTCACACTGTGAGAACTACCTCACCTTATCCTTTCTGGTTCTTAACTGTCAGGGACTCAGTGAGCTCCTCCAGGAGACAGTGAGGAGAAACATGGGGGAATAGGCAGCATTTACATTTCTATAGTGGAACTCAGGAATTTGGGTCAGAATCCTGACCCAATCTCCAAATTTCTCATTTGGGGATCTTGGGTAAATCAATTCCCTCTTCTGGACCTTAGTTCTTCATCTAATAAATGCTCCCAAAGGCACTCCAAGCACAGATAGCTTATGTTCTAAGGAGCCTTCTAGTTCTCCAGCCCCTGGTTCTATGATCAGTCTTACCCGGACACAGCTTAAACTTTCATCAGAATCCACATGCACAGATGGTCTCTTCTGGGGAGGGCTGGACCAGCTCTTCCGGGGCAGGGTCCTTTTCTCAATTCTCACCTTCAGTGTCTCCCTTTGGACCTCACTCATGCTGCAAAAAGCATAGTCATGAGACCCCTTGACCACCCTGAGCTCCCCTCTTGTTCCAAATTTTCCCCCACCCCAACATGATTTCTCCAACTAATTCTGGGTCACTAAACTTCTCCACTATCAACAGTCTGGTATTAAGCCTCTGAGGGGAAGGAGACTGACCTTCATATCCACATTCCAAGCAACACTACACCTTCCCTTCCCATCTAGGATTCTCCTCACCATGCTTTGATGGTCCTTATTCCCAAGTGATTGGAGAGTAGCCCTAGGTCTCTCACAAAGAGACTCAAGCTCCCTGAACTCATGTCCCAGAATCCCATTCCTCTTGTTTGTACTCATGCCCCCCTCCCCCTCACCTTGTGCCCTGATATCTATCTTTAGGTAAACCATTAGGGAGGCCCACAGATGGATTCTAGCCACTTCTCCACTCCCTCTCCCTTGTCCTACTTACGTTTCAAATAGCTTTTTCTTCATGAACAGTTTGGTTTCTTGGACTTTGATAAGAGATTCCTGAGGGAGTCTTTTCGCCAGTTCCTTCTCCTCTTGCTCTTGGGTCATGACTCTGAGCCTGGGGGCCAGGCCCTTGGGTGGACGGTACTTAGGACACATCTTGTTTGTCTTAATGTGTCCATGAGATCCACAGGAACCACATATTAGCTGCAGAAAAAGGTATCAGAGATTGGACCACTTTGATATGTTGCCCTCTCGGAGGTCACAGGTCAGATTAAACTGGTTCATTAGCATCACCCATCATAGATATAAAATTTGGGGGCATTAGAAGTCAGGCTGCTACATAGTAGGTCGAAGTTTAGGCTTGGGAAATGTGGCTTATACCAAGACTCCAACTCCCAGGTAAAATCAGAATTCATGGTGCAAGACCAAGAAGAATAAGTGTAGACCAAGGCTTAGGAGAAAGGCCCAGTGCAGCTGGTCACTTCAATCAGATGTGACCTTCCTACTAAAATAGGGAGAACCCATTCTCCCTCACTGCCTCTGGAAGGGTGATGGTTGAGGACACCCCGGGGGGACCTCTTGAACCTTCATCCTGATATCTGACTCTCACCCAGAATTTTCTGCATTCCCAGAGGACCCAGGACAGTTCCTTTACTTACATTCAATTTGGAGGCCTCTGGCTTGGAAAGCTTCTTTGAGGAAAGGTGTCCCTTCTGCTCCTTCCTTTCCTTCGCTATGCGGATTCGGCGGAGTCTGTCTTGAAGTCTTTTCTTCTCTTTTCGCAATTCCTGCCGCTTCTTCTCATCAGACTGAAAGAACTGCCGGCTGTCCCAGCAAAGAGCCCAGAGGAGGCCCTTCAGAACCTATGTTCCAGGCTTAGCCTAGAGGCTACCTTCTAGGATGCAAGACCTGCCCATAACGCATCTTCAGAACCCGGCAGAGCTATATTCCTTGGGTACCTCCATACCTACCAGACCCATGTGCCTTGTAGCCAGACCTCATGGAACCACAGACCCCTTGGCCTCCCACCCAATCCCTAGACTGCCCCTTCCCTCAAGACTCTAAACCTCCTTATGACCAGTTCAGAGAGGCACAGTGAGCAAAGACTCTCACCCCCTTTTATGAGAAATAAAAGCAAAAAAAATTGGAGTAACTTGCAACAGTTGTGGCCACCCTTCCACTATAATTAACCCCATTATCTCCCCCCATTTTTATTATCATTTCAGTGACGTCCAACTCTCTGTGACCCCATTTGGGGTTTTCTTGGCAAAGATACTGGAGTGGTTTGTCATTTTCTTCTCCCATTCATTTTGCAGATGAGGAAATTGAGGTAAATAGAGTGAAGTGACTTGCCCAGGGTCACACAGCTAGGAAGTGTCTGAGGCCGGATTGGAATTCAGGTCTTCCTGACTCCAGACCCAGAGCTCCATCCACTGAGTCACGCAGTGGCCCTGAATTTTACAGAGGCAGAAATTAAGGTCCAGAGAGGAAACGATTTGCCCAACATTATATAGCAGACCAAAGGTTGCTGTGGAATCCTCTCCCCAAACCATAAAGTCTGGGGTCTTTTGATAACTGAGGATATAACCCTCCTGGGTAAACCTGTAGTCACTCTTGATAAATCTTTTGCTCAAATCAATAAGACTCTCTCCTCCTGACCTCTCCTTTAACATTAGTCAAACCCCCTCTCCCCACACAGCCCCGGCCTACTCTCAGGTGCCTCTCAACACCACCCACCCCCACCTCCATCCTCACCCTACCCTCAGTCATTCCCTTGACCTTACATGGAGTCCTCATCTTTGGTGGTCTTCACATGGATGTATGCTTTGATCACTGCTGGTTCCCGGACTATCTCACTCCGCACGTACTCCTTGCCAGACTCATCAACATACGTTCGATGGATAACCAGTGTTACAGGATTCGAGGTGGCCGAGCCCCGATCTGTGAGCAACAGAAAGAAAGTGAAACATGGAAACAGGTAGAAAATAAAGGATAATGAAGGTGAAAGACAGACAGACAAACAAAGAAAAACGTAGAGAAAAGGAGAGAGAAAAAAGGAAACGCGATGACATTTCAGAGGTGGTTGTAACAAGCTGTGGAATGTTGAACTTTCTATGCAGGAACCTTGTCCTGCTGCAACAAAAGATTTTAGCCATCCCACTTCCCACTTCCCCCATGGACATGGCCCCCTGGCATCCCACGTTTCCCTTTATCACATACCCTGCTTCTCTGTCTTGCCTTTTTCTGGGAGATGAGCACCTCCATCTCTTCTGAGCATCAGCTGCTGAAGTTCCCGACACTCTCGCTTTTCCTTCTGTCTCTTCAGCTTCTGAGGATTAGTCTTACCCTCCAGCAGGTCCTCAATATCACGACACATGCTGTCCATCATGTGCTTATTTTCTTCATCTGATGTGCTGCTGTCTGTATCTGTGGACAGCACATCAGTAGAAGACAGGACCCTGACAGGGACAGAGAAGGGTGGTTGGGTGGACTTGAGAAAGTAGCTTGAGCATCATGCCCCAAATCTGTCCTCCACCCATAAGCAATATACCTTCAGGTCAGATTTTCTGAAAAGCTTTCATCCAGAGGGGAAGATGGAGCAGGCTATAGCATTAGTCAGGCCATCACAGACACACCACAGAAGTATTACAGACTCTAGTGGGGTCCTGTGAGGGCCAAAGCCTAACTCCTAGATATCAGTCTGATCAGTGCCCTTGGGCCCTAGGACCAATCTCTCCCAGCAGGGAACAAAGGCACCTTGGGTCATGCAGGATCCAATGACATAGGTGGGTGGGGGAGAGGGAGAGACAGCCACCCAGAGATGTGCAGAGGGGAGGGAGCAGAAGCTGTGTCACATATGTGATCTTCTGGAACTCTGGGGACACTCAGAGAGACATTCATATTCACAGACACACTTCAGGAACCCCAGAGACCCAGAACTCTCCCCAAAAGAAACAGAGTCACACTCAGTTATCTTCAGAGAGACAGAGGGGAGGCACAGACACTGAGGCATGGGGAGACACAGAAGTCCACCGAGACCCTCCCTAGAGAGATACTGAAATTTTCATTGAGACAGATGCACCCAAAGAGTGCTAGAGACTCAGAAACACAGAAAAACAGTCTGGAAAACACAGCCATAGAGGTATACATAGAAACACACACACACACACAGATGCATCTGGAAAGTCCTGGAGACTTGCGACCACAGAAAAACAGGCTGGGAAACACATGCCGCCATGGAGATATATACAGAAATCCACAGAGACACAGACTCAAGAGATCCTCCCAGGGAGTCATAGAGACACAGCAAGACAAGGCTTGGCGGAAACCCAGAGGTCTTCCCATGAAGGTATGCAGAAAGAGACATGCATTGAGAGGCTCTTCATTTATAGTCCCTTCCTCCGGATCCCCTCCATAGCCCTAGACTCCATCCAGAATTGCTGCCTCCCAACAAATCCCCCATACCTGTTCTGGAGGTCAAAAATTGTTTGGACCTCTTGCTCAAAGCGTCTCTGCTGTTCTGCTGCTAAGGACTGGGACACTCTTGCAAATTTGGTAAGGTCTCTGGAATTGGTCCCTGAGTTTAGCTCCTTAGTAGACAGGGTTCGAACAGCTGCAATCACCTCCCAGCGAGAGAGCTTCTTAATCTGATGGAGAGACATGGGAGAAGACACTCATTCTGAGGTTACCCTGGGAGGGGACCTGCTTGGTGGCGGGTGGCTCCCAATCTTTCCTGAATGCCTCTGGCCCTCTTCTACCTCCTTAACCTCATTCAGACTGCCTGTCCCCTGACCCTTTCATGACTGGAATGGAATCTGGCCACATCTCTAGAGGTGGGAATAATTCTCTTCCCTCAAGCAAGGCATCATCACCACTTTAGACACTAAAGTCTTCATCTCCTCCACCATCTCCCACCTGCCTCTCGCCCACAACTAGAGGCAAGTCATCCCAGGCTCCCAAAATCCACCCATAGCCTTTCCTCCTCACTCTTAACATTTCTTAGAACCGATATGAATGGATGTCCTGGATGCCATTAGAATTTCAGCCACTGGCCCTATAGGATATGGTCATACCTGAGCTGAGATTGGAAGACAGCTCCTTGAATTAGACAGGTGGAAAGGCCTTGAAGACCACATGGCACAGAGGAGGAATGGAGAGTAAAGGAAAGGGGTGCTAAGACATCGGGCCTGACAGGGAGCTGGGGGCCAGATTGTGGAGACCTATAAATGCTTCATCTGAAATTCTGATGAGTGTAGAGGAGTCTTTCCCTGGGTCTGTAGCCCACCAAGAACCTGTAAACGCTAGGTGGCCTGGGCCAGAGACAAGGGGAAAGGGCCTGGCTGAGCCAAGCAGCCTCCTTGCTCCTTACCTCACCAAGGAACAGAGAGAGCCATGGCCCCTATGCCAATGCCTCTCTGACACCAGAGAGACCTACTCACCTCCTCCTCTGAGATCCCAAGTATCCTTAGCAACTTCTGGGCTTTCTTTAGGGTGAGACGTCGAAGGTCTGCATCAGTACCCATTAGCCTCCCTCCTTCCAAGCGGGTTTTGTTCTCCTGCTACAATATCAGACAGTGAGATCCAGACATCTGGGGTATGCCTCAACCACCTGAGGTACCTCCACATCCCCACTAAGTCTCCTTGCATCCTCCTCCAACTCACACCTTCCACACTCACCAGCCCAATAACTCAACATGGCACCATAGCCCACCAGACCCTCTCTACCACTTCAGTTGTTCATCTCTACATGCCTCTCCCCCAAATCCTTCATCCTTCACCCTCTAGTATTTTCTTTCTCAATCTCTTTTCATTCCTCCATCTCCTACCCCCAATCAGTTCATCCTTGATCTCTAGTACCTACCAGTGTCTTTGTTCCATCATCCATACACACCATATTTCTACATCTTCCTCAACCCATCATTCCTCTATTCCAAAGATTTGCTGTGTCCCCTGCCCCCAATCCCACCACCCTTACACCCAATGTCTTCTTCATTCTCTTCACATCTCTCTATCCCTTCCAACTTGATATCTCCCCCTGGCCCATCTTTCCTCTGCCCAAGGCCCATTGAGCTCACCTTGAGTTTGACATAGGAAATGGCCTCCCCACAGCCTGTGGGGTCAGCTGTTCCTCTCACCTCCAGCAGACACTGTCCCTTGGTGGCTGCCAGGAAGGCCCTAGTTGTATTCCATGGGGCAGCCTGGACCTAGTGTTCAAGGTAGAGGAGCCAAGTTAGTCTGAGTGGAGGGCTCAGCGTTGAGTCTCTCCCTTCCCCATCCCTCCAAATTCCCTGCTTTCTCCAAAATGGTGACTTTTCCCAATGTCAACAACCAGTGGCACTTGGCTCAGTGCATGTGTAATGGTAAGGGAAATGGAAGATCTTCCCTACCCCTTAATAACACCATGTGACCTACTTGGAGCTCTGGCCCAGCCCACAACTTGAGTCACATGGAGCTGATGGTGGAAGGAGCTTGCTGAATGGGTAGGGCAGGAAAGGCAGAGCTGGGAGACAGCAGATAGGGCAGAGCAGAGCAGCTAGTAGGAGTGAGAGATGGAGTGATTTTTGTCTAAGGGAGTTTGTGGGGAGGTCTAATGGAGGGAAAGCTTAGGGATGGGCGTGCTCCTTGTATTGATAATGTGTACAGATTTCTTTATTACTATGGTGGATTTGGCTTTCTGGTGTTTGAATAAATGACTTGGTTTCATCTTTGAGGAAGAGAGTTTATATTTTGTGAATTCACCCTGGAAATAGTGGCTGCTGTGGGTATTGCACTGATGTTACAGCATGCCAGACTACTGAAAGCAAGGAGCAGTATTTGAGAGGAAACGGTACTTAGGAATTTAATCTTTATCTCTTCATAGATTCAGTCTTCCTTTGGGAATATCCCAGGATAGAACCTCCCCTCTCCCTCTCAGACCAACAGTTCCAGAAGGTCAGAGTTAAGTCTCCCACTCCAGACCAGGTGACTCATAGTTACCTCATCTTCTAGACACATGCAGTCATCACTGGTCTCCTCTGTGTCCAAGAGAGATACCTCCCCATAGCCAGCATCCTAGAGAAATAAATCCTGTCACAATTCAGTAATTCAATCATTCCATAAGCATTTCAGGCAGTGTGCTTAGCCAAAGACAGATCCGTTCCTTCAAGGAGCTCACAATCACAAAATGGGAGGGTCCTAGGAGTGATGGAGTAGAGAAGGAGGTCCCGTTTGAGCAGGGCTATATTCTCCCCACCCTCAAGATAAAGGGCTACTGAGAGAATCTAAAATGATAGGATCTCAGAGCAGGAAATGTCCCCAGAGGCCAGCCAGTCTGACCTCCTCTTTATACATTAGAGGAAACTGACTCCCATGATTTGTCCAACATCCCAAAGTTATGACACAGTAGAATCAGTCTTCAAACTTAGGGGCCCTGATGCCCAGATCAGCATCATTCCATGACCTCACATTACTTCTCTCAGCTCCTCTCACTCCATGCCCCATTCACCAAGCAAGTGGACATACTCACCTTGAGACGCTGCTGGGCGGCCATCATGCTATATAAAGCGCAGCATTTCTCTGGCGTCAGCATGACCCTCAGCTCGTCTTCACTTGGCAAGCGGAATCCAGCCTTCAGCACCCACCAATTAAAATACATTCCTGAAAGATACAAACACTCACTCTGGGGAGACAGCAGGGACCTTGCTAAGCTTCTATCCTACCTTCATGCCCCCTTCATCATCCTGGCATTTGAGGTCCATCAACATTCCCTCCCTTATCCTCCTGTCTCCCTTGATAGGCCACTTCTAAAGCCTGCCATCTGTCACCTTGCAGCCCTTCTTCTTCTACCCCTGACCATCCCTTCTACCATTCCTGGTCCCTCTGAGTTTGGCCCCTCACCTGTCCGATGGAAATCAGAACACTTAGCGAGCCTCCTTCGAATGCTGCTCTCAGCTAGTCTGGGGAAGGCCTTTCGGATGTACTCCATTCGAATCCTCCGAGGCCTGTGAGGGCTTCTCCAAAACTGCCTATATATAAACACCTGGAGGAGAAAAGAGGAGGGAAAATGAAAGCGGACCTCTGGTCCTCTTGTCCCTTATCCCTGAGGTCAACCCCTAATCTTTAACCCTTGCCTTGCCTTCCTAGCCTGACTTCCTAGGAGCCCACCTCCTTCTCACACCCTAGCCTCTGTGACCTGATTCTGCACTCATGTTCCCATGGCTCCCAGGAATCAGAGTCAGAGCAGGAAAACCCTGAGTCTCACAGACTTTCCAATGTTGAGCCACTGATATTTCTTTGAAAGAACAGAACTGCATGTTGAACCCAGTCCTATACCTGAGACCTCCCTCCTTGTCCAACTCCATACCTCCCACCCACCACCACACACATACATATGCATACTACCTGGAGAAATCCATGGATGTAATTCTTTGCCATTTTTGAGTTGGGGGCTGGAACTTCATCCAGTGGACACTGCTGCCCAACAGTAAACACATCCTTCACTTCCCTCAGAAAGTAACCTGCTTTGGTCACCACAATCAGGAAGTCTGTGTCTGGCATGTGATGGAGGTAGATGGGAGCCCGAAAAAGTTTGTTCTCCAGAGCCTATTGAGAAATGAAAAAGTGTCTTCCACCCACTTTTACAGATTGGCTAACTGATACTCTCATTCACACAATGGACTTTCCAGCCAAACTGGTCCCCTTACAATTCCCCAAAAGGGACCTCCTTTCACTTCCATTCATTTGTATTGTCTGTTGAAGACAGACACAGAGATAGATAGAAACAAAGAAAAGGAAGAGGAATCAGCGGAGACAGGAGAAAGAGAGAAAAAAAACAAAGAAAGAAAGGATGGAAGAAAAAAAGGAAAAGAGATAGAGAGCTACTTTGAGAGATATAGAGTGAGAAGAGAGACAAAAGGAGAGGGAGAGGAAGGGAGGGAGGGAGAAGGGGAAGGAAGAAAGGGGGAGAGAGAGGGAGAAGAGAGAGAGTGAAGGAAAGATAAGCAAAGATAACAGAATTGCAGGAAGAAAGAGGAGAGACAGGAGAGTGGAGATGATGATACAAGACTCAATTCATCTAGCTGCTGGAGTCCTGATTCAGATAGATCTAGGATCAAAAGGGGAAGACATTTTACCTGCAAGAACTGTCCAGCATGGAGTTTCCCCAGGAAGGGTGAGGATGAACAGAATACAAGGTTTCCATATTTGCAGGCAGGAGGCCCAGGGTCCTTCCCAATTTTCTGGAGAAGAGAAAGGAGAAAGTTTCAGCAGGGAACTAGCCCCAGACACTAAGGTGGATGCCCAACTGCCAGGATCCCCTCAAGTCTGCTAATCAATGCTCCACTCAATTCATGTGTCCATTTGTGGTATCTCTTCCAGCATTTCAGTTGAGTCCAACTCTTCATGACCCAATCTGGGGTTTTCTTGGCAAGGATACTGGAGTGGCTTGCCATTTCCTTCTCCAGTTCATTTTACAGATGAGGAAACTGAGGCAAACAGGCTTAAGTGACCTGCCCAACGCCACATAGCTGCTTAAGAGTCTGAGGCCAGATTTGAACTCGGAAAATGAGTCTTCCTGACTCCAGGCCTGGCATTCTATTCACTGCACCTCTTAGCTAGCCATCCCACTTGAGCATTACTGATTATAAAGACATAAGGAGGTCTCTCTGGGAGGGATGAGCCTTGAGGTATGGAAGCATGGGAAAGGAGAGATGCAGAGGAAAGAGAGAGAAATCTGCTCAAAGGAAAGGAGAAGCATTAGGGAGGAGGATGATATCGGACATGGTGATGGTCTGGCTGACTCTAAAGATCTATTCTAGGGAAGTGCGGCAAGGTACCTTGAGAGAAAAGTCAGTGCTGATCTGTGGAGTCCCTGAAGTGCAGGGTACAATAATCACTATGGAATTCAGAGGAGAAACAGTAAACCTTTTCTCCACAAAGTACCAGTAAGTCACTGAGAAGAAATGCCTTCAGAGTTACTACCAGATTAAGAAAATAATAGAATCAGTTTGGACATGGTTGGTGAAGAGGTAAGTTTACATATCATTCTATTCATCTACCTATAATATTTAGAGCACAGAAAATCCAGCTCCATTTAGGACTCAAGGCTTGGGATGAAAATTATGATTCATAAAATTGTGACCAGAAAAGGGAGGGAGGGACAGAGGAAGAAAGTGAGCTAGAGAGGCTGAGGAAGAATGAGAGGGAGACAGAGAGAGAGGGAGGGAGGGAGGGAAAGGAAAGAATGGAAGGAGACAGAGAGGGACTTGAGACAGAGAAGAAAGAGGGAGCATATAGAGAGATAACCAAGAAACAACAAAGGAAAAGAAAAGAAAAAGTAAAAGAACTGATGAGATAACAAGAAGGACTAAGGAAGAAAAAAAGCAGAGAAATGGGAGGCAGAGTCAAGACAGAGGGACAGAGAAAGGGGAATAAGGTACAGAAAGATTGAAATGCATAGAGGGAAGCCAACAGAAAAATATGAACATAGCAACATACCTCCAGAAATGGTTAGACACATTACCTTGGAGAAACACAAAGACAGAGACAGAGAGGAAGGCCCTGCCAGAGCATCTACTGAGCATGGCTACTGAAGTTATCTAAAATACTGAGCCATTTCTGTACTACTGGGCAAAGAAAGAGCATCTCCTCCTACTCTGTGCTTAGGGAGTAAGTAGCCCTGTGTGTCTCCTTCATGACCTGGCAGGGGGCAGACTCACCTTCCCAACCCATCTCCCTGATTGGTAGTTAGGACTTACCCTTTTGTAATAGCTCTGGATCTGGGAGGCCATTCCAACCTGGTTCAAGAATGGTGGATTTTCCTCACTCCACTCAACCAGAATAAGATGTCCATCTAGCCCACTCAAGTCCCGGATTGTTTTCATAAAAAACATGTGACCTCCCCCGGAAGCCTGCAGCTTCTGCTGCCGTTCCTGGGGGAAGAGGCAGGAATACATTAATGCCAGGCAGGTGGCCCCACCTCAAGGTCCTTTCCATAACTTAGAACTCAAAACATGATACTTCAAGGGAAAAAATGGTCATTCGATGATGGAGAGGACTTTCAAGCATTCATGATGAAAAGGCCAGAACTGAATAGAAAATTCGACTTTCAAACGCAAGAATCAAGAGAAACATGAAAAGGTAAACAGGAAATAGAAATCATAAAGGACTTTCTAAAGCTGAACTGTTCACATTCCTACATGGAAAGATAATATTTGTAACTCTTGAGACTTTTCTCAGTATTTGGGTAGGTGGAGAGATTACACACACACACACACACACACACACACACACACACACACACACACACACAGTACAGGTTGAGTTGAATCAGAAGAGATGATATCCATAAAAAAGAATAAAATTAAGGTGTGAGAGAGGAAAATATTGGGAGAAGAAAGGGAGAAATGGAATGGCACAGACTATCACTCATAAAAGAGATAAAAAAATCTTTTTCAATGGAGGACAAAAGGGAGGAGGTGAGAGGGGAAAAGTGAAGCTTACTCTCTTCACATATGGCTTAAGGAGGAAATAACACGCTTACTAAATTTGGTATGAAAATCTATCTTACACTACAGGACAGTAGGGGAGAAGGGGACAAAGTAGGGTGAGGGGGATGATAAAAGGGAGGGCAAATGGGAGACATAGTTACTAGAAGTAAACACTTTTGGGAAGGGATAAAGTCTAATGAGAGAATAGAAAAAAAGGGGGGGAACAGGGTAGGATGGAAGGCAAAACAGTTAGTCTTACAAAACATGCCTATTATGGAAGTCTTTTTCAAAACGACACATGTATAGCATGTACTGAATTGCTTGCCTTCTCAGTGGTGACGGGTGGGGAGGGAGGGAGGGAGAGAAGTTGGAATTCAAAGTATTAGAAACGAATGTTGAGAATTGTCACTGCATAGTACTGGGAAATAAGAGATACAGGTGATGGGTATAGAAATTTATCTTGCCCTACAAGAAAAGAGAGAAGATGGGGATAAGGGAAAGGTGGGGTGTGATAGAAGGGAGGGCACACTGAGGGAAGGGGTAATCAGAATGCAAGGTGTTATGGGGTGGAGGAAGGGGAGAGATGGGGAGAAAAATTGGAACTCAAAATTTTGTGGAAATGTATGTTGAAATCTAAAAATAAATAAATAAATAAAACAAAAAAAAAGTACTCAAAGCATGGAACCATACAAGTTTATCAATATAACATTGCCTTGAGACCACCAAGTCCACGCCCCCTTAATATATGCTATTTTACATATAAGAAACCTGTGGACCAGGGTGGCCCAAGGGGATTGTCCCAAGTCCCACAATAAAACAGGGACAGAGCTAGGTATCCTGACTTCCACCTTCTCACTCAGGGCAGGGCATCTCCTCTGCCTTTCTACCTAGCATTTTTGACCCCAAAATGAGATCTCAGAAAAATATGAGGACAGATCAGAGGACTTACAGGTCTTACCTGGGCTTTCTTTCGGATGTGATGGATTGAATCGTGAATAGGGTAGGGCCCTCTGCCCAGCCTCCTGAGTGGGGGTCGATGAAACATGCGGAGTTGTTCAACTCCCATGTGGGTAGGAAAGAGTCTGGGATGTAGCTTTAGTGCTGGTATTGAATGCTAGAAAAATGAGATCAGAGTTAAGAGAGCCTTCCCCATGACCACTGGGGGTCTCCTCCTCTTCAGACTGTCCAGCCTTGGGCTTGGAATCCAAAGATGATTCTGGCCACCGACTGCTCTATTTCCCTCCCTCCTCCCCCCCATCTGTCTCTCTCTCTCTGATTCTGGATCTCTGGTTTTGTCTCTTTGTCTCTCTGTTTCTTCTAATTAGCCTAGTTGAGCCTGTTGTTTTCGGTTTTGCCTCTGCCCCTATAGCCCCATCTTTATCGGTCTCTTCTTTTGTCTGTGTTCCCATCCCCCTATCTGGCTTTGTGCGTTTCCCTCTCCCTTGACCTTTCTATTTCTATCTTTGCATTTGTCTCTATTGTAGTATCCCTCACCATGTCTCTCTATCTCTGTCTTTGTTGGGGGGGAGGGGCGGGGAAGGAAGTCCCTTTCTTCTTTCTTTCTTTCTTTTTTTTTTTGTCTTCAGGGAATCTGGGATTGACCTTTGGATTCCAAGTCTGGCTCCTCCCACTCAGAGACACAACTTGGCACAGACTACACTCTGATGGTCTTCCCTGGAAAAGTTCTTGGACCAATATAAGAAAGATGGCGGGGGAATGAGAAAAATATCTGGTAATCTCACCTGGATTATAGGGACTCTGAAGGAAACTTGGAGCCCATGCTGCTGGGGGAAATAAAATTCATCATTGGACAGGTTCCAGGGGTCCTTGGCTTTCAGTTGAACTGGATTCTGGGAAGAGACAACAGGATGACAATAGAATAAGCAAAAAAGACCTTGAGATTAATCTGAACCCTCAGGCATTGCAATGGCCAATCCCCAGAAGGGGAGAGATAGAAATGAACTTCCTTCCTTCTGTGGAGAAGCAGGGTCCTGTGGGCCTCTCAGGATGTATACAGTGTCCGCTACAGTACCTTTGTCACAGAATCTCAGAGTTGCAGGAGACCTCAGACATTATCAAGTCACAAACATCCGTGAGCAAGGATCCCCTTTCCAAAATGCCCAACAAGAAGGCATCTGATTTCTGCTAAAAGATACCCTAGTGATGATAAACCCAATCCACTTTGGGGTACCAAATTGTTAGGACACTTAACCTGACATTAACCCTACATTTGTCTCTCTACACCTTTTATCCATGGCTCCTACATCTGTCCTTTGTAGCAAAGCAGAATAATAGTTAATGATTGCTTAAGTATTTCTGTGTGAATGTATATGTGTGTGATGGGGGATGGGTAGAAATGAAAAAGCAGAAGAAAAAGAAGGAGAAGGAAGAGAAGGAAAAGGAGAAGGAGAAGAAAAAGAAAAAAGGAGGAAGAGGAAGAGAGAGATAGAGTCATCCCAACCTTGGTAAGCTAGAAGCATCCAGGAGGATGACAGTGATGGGAGGGCACTTCTGGAAAGTAGATTCTAAGAGAGTCAGTTGGTGGGATCTACTGATGTGTAGCTAGGGAAGACTTCTGAAGGGCTGGCCTGTGAGTAGGGGTTAGTGTTGTTCTGCTTGACCACAAAGGGCACAACTGAGACTGGTGAGTGAAAGTTGCAGACGGGTGGGTTTAGACTTTATGGAAGGAAAGAATCTCCAACAAAGGAGCTTTTTTTTTTGTCTCTCAGGAGATGATGAGTTTTTGTCTCTTGAGAGGTCTTCCCATAAAAGGCTGAATGAGCAAGAACACCTTGTGTGTGTGGTAGGGATGGATCAGCTAGCTAATTTCAGGACTCTTCTAGCTCAGATTCCTTCCTTCAGCTATCACTCAGTAGTAACCCCCTCCTGAAATCCTTGGAGCCCCAACACACCCACCTGCTCAGCCTCATCCTCTCCCATGATGCCACATCCTAGCATGACTTGGCTTCTCTTTGAAGATTCCTTCTGAGTCAATGGTTCAGGAGCTGGACTCTCTACTTCCACAGGCTCTTTGATATTAACTGTGAAAAAAGAAGAGGTCAAGGGATGATAGATTTATACCTGGCCAGGATTTGAGCAAGGTGACTGCCAGAATTTGAGACTATGTCTTCTAGACTTTCCTCTGTTGCCTCTTGAGCTAGGTGACTCAATCTTGGGAGCTCAGGGAGTTCTCCCTAGTACCTAAACACATAATCTCTCCATCTTACAATGAGAACTGGAAGGACCTCTAAAAGACATCTATGGCAACCTATAGCCCATGAACACAACCCAGGCAAATGGTCATTTAGACTCTGCTTGAAAAGCAGAGTAATAGGGAGCCCACTATCATCAAAGAGATCCCCATAATGCCTTTTTGCCCTGAACTCATTCCCCACCACAATCATTTCCCCAGGACCCAGAACCACATTAGCCAGTTTGGAGGTATGTCAAGGTTCTTCTAGGATTCCCACAACTTCCCCTTCCTGCTCTCACTGATGCAAGTAAGGCAATGGAGCTAAATCATAAAAAATTCATACCCAGCAGGAGGTTCTCATCATCTTCATCAATGGTAAGGACTGGAGGATACAGTGGTTTGGGCATGGCTTGAGCATCCCAAATAATGTTGTCTTCCCATCGGCCATAGACGAGGTCTTCACTCTCTGGGATGAAAATTGACCCACCAGGCTGAGAAGGGTCATGGACACCTGCAGAGCGAGCAAAGAGTGGGGTGAAAGTCAGGATAACTAGATTAGGGTCAGCTCCAACAAGACCTAGGATCTAATCATCCAGCCCTATCACCAATCTCATACCTATTACTATTCTCTCACCTTTTTTCCCAACACATTCTCATACCTGTTTCCCTACCCATATTTATCCCTACCCAAGACTCTGTCTCCAAACCGACCCCATCTCCATCTCCATGCCCATCTACTCCTATCTCCATCTCCAACTCTATCCCCATGACCATCTCTAATTTCATCTCCTCCTTCATCTCCACCTTTACCCCATCCCCATTTGTATTATCATATCGAGTTTCAGCTCCATCTCTATGTCAACATTTCTTCCCCTCTTCATCCCAATCACTATACCCACATCCATCCCTATTGCCATGAACCAAACCTATTCCCCCTCCCCCATTTCCACCATTTCCCAGTTTTTCCAGGACTCTCTGACCTGTTTTGAGCAATCTGCTCTTTTCACAGGGAATCCACCCTGCCTGAGATACTTTCTGGGCATCAGGGAAGCACCCTTGGATGTCTCTGTTATCCCAGATTATGTCATCTTCCCAGGACTTCTGTGTGACCATCAGGAAGTTTTCATCCTTCAGCAAGGGCTGGTCTATTTGGGTTGTCTCCTCCTCCTCTGGTGACTTTTCTTTAAGTTGAAATCCATAATCAAAACCTCTCCCATGGGGAGGGACATCCAGCATGTCATACCAAAGCTTGGCAGGGCCATAACGCCATGGGGCCACCTCCTCTGAGGGAGGGTCCTGGGAGCAGTCAGACAATTGAGAGCCAGTCTGTGGAGCCACTGGAGCCATCATTTTTGTCTAGGGTGAAACAGAGGGTGTGAATTAGGTTTGGGAACAGAGATAAAACTTTGGAGAGGGAATGGTTTGGCAAAAGGACTAAGAGTGGGAACAGAAAATAGAAGTGGGAGTGGGGATGATGGTGGTGTCAACCTGAATGGAGGGAGACTTGGGGGTGCTTACAATGATGGGCTGTTTGGGGACTGACATGGTATTTGGACTTGATAATGTAATTGGAATGGAAATTTCCCTCCCCCTCCATTACATCATTACCTCATCATCTGTTAGGCATTCCTCAGGGCCTGGTGGCCTTACTATCTGGGAGCCCCCTCGGGTAGATTCTGAGGCACACTGTCCCTTCTGTTGTTTCCTCCTTCTCATTCTCCTTCTGACTTTCTCCCACACAGATGGTGCCTTCTGGGACTCAAACAGTCGGAGGAAACGAAGAGTCTGGAACAGAAAATGGAAAGGTGGGAAAGGGACCTCTCCCATCAGAGTGGCCAGGTGGGACTCAGATAAAAAAGAATCTGCTCTCTTCATCTCCCACCCACCTTCCTTTCAAGACTTAGATACTGAGCCTAAATGGGTTATCTAGCCCATTCTTTTCAGGAGTCTGCCTGGGATCTCTCTTGGTCAGATGAGCTCAGCCAGAAGGCAAAGAGAGGGAGAAGTGAAGAGGACTGGACCTCTGGTTGACCTTGGAGGGTTATCCCCAAGGGGCTTCTGCTACTCAAAGTGACGGGAAGGAAGAAGGTGGCTCTCCCCAGCCCCAGCAGCTCACATGCTCCCTTGGCTCCTGTTGCTGCAAAAATTCACCAGGACTTCAGATGTCTGCAAGGTTCCTCAAGAAAGCTGATCCTCTGCATGTCCATGAGTCTCTGTCTCTGTCTCTATTTTCCTAACCCAGGGTCCTTCTATTTACCCAGCTCTAGACTTCATCTGTTTTGGTATGTCTGCTTCTCTGGTGTCTTCTCTGGGGCTGTCGCAATGGCTGGGTGCTGGCTTCTGTTAGGATTTCAGCCCCTGTGGCTTCTCCTCCCCTGCTGTTCCCTGCATGGGGGCCCACCTACCTTTCCATGCCTAAATTGTGGCCAGAGCTCTGTGACTGTAGGCATGCTGCTGCCTCTTGGGCTGACTCCCCCGGGATCCCCATGCTCCTGTCCATTCTCCTTGTGTGTCTTCTCCTCCTCATCATCAGAGCTGCTGGAATCCACAGATGAGTCCTCCAGAGAAGAGGTATCACTGTCTTTGGAGAGGAGGGCCATGTCTTCTTTCTCCATTTGGGATCCTGAATTAAAGAAAGATCTTGGGCTGGGGTTCCCCATGCCCTACCATGGCTCACCCTTTACCAGGAAGACAGGTTCAAGGTGTTCCTTTCCCACATCTAGTAGAAAAGAAGCACCATGAAGGCAGGGATTATTTCAGCTTCCTCTTTATCCTCAGAGATAAGGTCTCTGAGATGACAGTGACTTCAATGAATGATGGGAGAATGCAACTGTATTCCCACCTCTCCTCGGATTCCCTGCTCACTCATCCCTGTTTCCTATCACAGCCTGAGTCCTGGAGGTTGGCTCTCAGACCACAGAAGGTCACTACCCTCAGTGAGGGTGAGGCAAGTCAGCACTGACTCAGCCCCAAAGAAGGAGCCCCTGAAACAGACTTTCACATTTAGTCAGTCAACAAACATTTATCACCTTCCTTCCCAAATGTCCTGGGGTCTGCTTTCGGTCACCTAGTTTTTTTTATGAATTTCTGCCCTTTAACAAGATAGATCTTAAAGTCCTTGTGACTGGGTTTGAGTGTGGGATCATAGACTTTAGATCAGAAAGGATTTAGAAATGATGTGGTCTCACTCACCATTTTACAGAATGAGGAAACTCTGAGGAATGGGAAATGATTTGCCCAAGGTCACACAGGGGTTGACAAAGACTTGGGAAGACAAGACTTCAGGGGGCAGCCATGGTGGGATGGACAAACAGGGAAAGGGATGGGGAGCTTGTTTTCAGCTCTCTTCCCCCTGCCCTATGCACCAGGACCCAGCAGGTAAGTCCTCCTGTGGGAAGCTCCCCTGCCTTCCCTAGTCCCCAAGGCTCCTTGGAAGCCCCACCCCAAGGCTCGAATTTTTCTCTTGCACAGCCATAGGACCAGTCCCCCTTAAAGCATTCAGACCCAGCTCCCATTCCCTAGAAACTGAGGTCAGATCTGGGCCCACACTGAGGGATCTCTAAAGACCTGCCTTGGTAGAGAGGGCTCTGTTTGGGAGAATAGAAGAGTTCCCATGGGCCCTGCCCCCCTCCCCCTCTCAAATCTCTTCCATTCCCTGGGCCTCAATTTCCTCAAATGTAACATTTGCAATATGGACACATAGGTTAAGTGAGTTTGGGGGTCTTAAAAGTCTTTCCCACCCCCCTCCACAATCAGCATTTTCTTGTAGGGAACCTTGGAGAACTAACCTGCAACTCTGACCACGTGTAGAGGAAATCAAGAGATGGGAAGCCTTCAGCTCTGGAGAATTCTGCAGGACAGAATAATTGACATCAAATTAGATTTACTCCAAACCTTCCTTTTATAACTTAATGCTCAGGGAGGGTTCACACCTCTACAGAATGACAAGGGTTTGGCCCTTCATTCTCAGAGATGAGAACTCACTCAGAATTCATGCAAGACCCTGGGGGCTCATTCAATCCAACCCTCCCTGGCAGTGGAAGTCATACAGGGTAAGGGTCAAGTCAAAATCAAGCAGCAAGGGTCCTCCTAGACCATTCTAGAACACCATCATCATTTCTAAAAACCAATTTTCATTCCTCTGTTTTTTGCGCCTAGATAGTACAATGTATAGGCCCAGAGTCAGGAAGACCTGAGTCCATTTCCAGCTTCAGACATGTATTAGCTGGACAAGTCACTTAACTGCTCTTTGCCTCATTTTCCTCAACTGTAAAAGGAGGATAATAACAGCATCTATTTTGCAGGGTTGTCATGAGGATTAAATGAAATAATATTTGTAAAGCATTTAGCATGTAATAAATGCTACATACACTTATTCTCTTTACCTTCTCCCTCCTCTCCCCACCAATATCTGTCTCGTCCCTCCCCAGCTAGAGAGCCATCGTAAAAAACAAACAATGAGAGGAAATTATCATTATATTATCATTCTTTTACAAATCAGCTATTATGGGCAGGTAGAAATTTGACTTGTTAATGGTAAATGTACTTATTTTCTCCTTTATGTCTCTATGTAATCACTTTTTACTGTATCAACTGCACAGTCAGTTATTCTGATATTGACTAATCTTACATATTATGGACTTTGATACGTGAGTGATGAGCAATTATGGGAACAGAGATTCTTTTAATTAATTAAATAGGTAACATTTAATATTTTAATATATAGTTAAATACAAATTGATGTTTGTACTTACAAAAAACTGGGTAGGTCTCACAACTAACTGTTTAATTAATGAGAAAGAAGTCCCAATTTTCTTTAAAAGTAGAGAACTATCCAAACATATCCAGGCATTGCCTTAGAACTTGAGATACTGAGAATTAACATGGCAATGAGTCGAGTATGAGCCTAGTACATGATCACCCACATACACTACATGTGAATGTGTTCCTTCCTACAAGCCTAGTACTCTATTGCCCTACCTAGCTGTTCCTACAAAACCTTAGCCACTCAACAAATTCCCAGAAAATTAGAATGGACAATTTCCTCCCATAATCAAGGTAAACAAATAGCATTCTACAAAGAAGGAGGAAGGCAGTAAAGGAGTTATTCTTATTCTTATCTGAATGACCAAACGAAGGTAGAAGACATACACACAGACTTTCATATATATAAATATATTTCCCAAAAAGGAGAATCAAGAGGGAAAGGAGAGAGGGAATAAGAGGGAGGGTAGATTAAGGGAAGTACTAGTCTTCCAAAAACATATTTTAACTCACTATATACAAAAAATGTTTATAGCAGCTCTCTTTGTGATAACAAAATTAAAAGTCTCAAAATGAAGGACATGACCATAAGTTGAGGAATGTCTGAATATATCATGAATGTGAAGGTGATGGAGTACTAATGCGCTTCACATTAAAAAATGAGGAAATAGTTTCCAAAAGACATGGAAAGTCTTATATGAACTGATACATAACGACATGTTTCTGTGAGCTCCTGGAGGGAGTAGGGGGTGTCTTTTTCTTCTTTTTATATACCTAGCACTTAGCACAGTTTCTGACACTTAGTAGGTGCTTAATAAATGCTTAAGAAGTCTTACCAAATCAGCTCCTGATTCCTACTCAGTGAACTCCAGTAGCTCTTTGTCACCCCCAAGATTAAATAGAAAATTTCTTTGGCATCCAAAGCCCTTCACAGTCTGACCTCTCCTACCTTTTCAATCTTCTTACACCTTATTCCCCTCCTCCTCCCACCATTTCTTCTATGATCAAGTGACACTAACTCTGATGTGCCTCACACAAGACATATCTCCCAGTTCTATGCATTTTCACTGGCTGTTCCCTTTGCCTGTAATTCTCCCCATCATCCTCACCTTCCAGATTCTGGCTTTCTTTCTTCAGCTAAAATCCTAATTATCCAAGAAGTCATAATAAAGGGGATTAGACTCTCTACTCTCAAGTATTATGAATCCCTATATTAATTCTTCAAATGTTGTTGCTTTCATTTGGAGAGTGTACTTCCTATTTCTTATTCATCCCAATAAATATTATGTATTTTAACTATTTTTGTACAGAGTGCAAGTGGTTGGTTGTTAAAGACAGATAGTTCACTAACTTCTAACTCTAAACCAAATGTCTGAAAATATTCCAGAAGCACTTACTATGAACTGACTAGACTCCCCTGAGGGTTTTCAGCTCCCATGCACTGTGGACAACAACCCAACCCCTTCCCAGGGTCTGTGAGTCAGACCCTAGATCCCTTTGACAGACTCAGAGGCATAGAGTGGCTACCCTCCTGACCTAAGTACCTGCAAGCATAGCTGTATGGCCATGGACCAGAAGGAATTCTTGATCTTTGTCCTGAGAGACCAAGGGAGATGAGAGCAATCATTATGGATGATCCACAGCTGGTCCTTCAGTAATGACAGAGCATATCTCCTACCCAATGGAGGATCTCAGCTCATTAGACCATCTTCCTCATAAATGAGCAGAGTCCTCATGTTAACTGCCCAGTGCAGAAATGATGTGAACCTCTCCTAAATCCACCTGAAGCTGATTCCATTAGCCTCCTGCCATAAAGACAGTGAGATATTTGTAAATGCAACATGGCACCTACTATACACTTGTCGTGTTCATCCTTCATTTTTGAAAACCATGCCATCAGAAAAATGATGACATGACTTGCCCTTGACTTTGTTTTGAGTGAGGGAGAGCTGTGCAAGGGCACCAGCCTCACCTTCTCCTCCCAGCCATATACTATGCAGTTAATAAATGCTTGCTCTTTTTCTCTTTCTTGTTACCCATTGTCTTGACTTCCGCCTTGCCACTGAATTTTGATGACTCTGGAGGAGAAAGGCTGTTGACTGCACAGCTCTCCTTCACTTAAATCCAAATCAAGACATCACCCTCATGATGTCACTGGTCCTCTTGGAAAATGAAAGACCACCACCAACACCAACAATTGTATAACCTAGCATTCTGTTTCTAGGTCTGTCTGTACATTCCAGACTGAATCTTCACTGATTGGTTCTATAAGTAAGCACAGCTAGCTATTCCAATACTTAGCCAACAATAGATTTTACCTTCCCAGGAGAGTCTTTCAGTTACTTTCTGAAAGGCACTCACTCATCAAGAATTAACGTACAGCACTTTTCCCTGAGAAATGAGAGACACACTAACCGTGAGAGAGTTTCTTTGCTCTAGATAGGCAGGTCCTCTTCCTTCAGACAAGGGAAGGGTTGCTAGTCCAGTCACTCTTTCCTTCTGCCTCAAACTCTGTGAAGCAAAAGTTCATTTATAGATGCAAAAACCAATGGCTACTAACTTATTTTGTTTCCAGTTGTTTTTTCCCACCACAAAAGTGTGGCAAGGAATATTTTGGTACATTGGGTCTTTATTCTGTCTTTGAAATCACAGACCTGTACGTGTTGCAGGGGATGTCTGGGGTGGTGAGAATGGACATTTAGTAACTTTCTTGCAATAAGTTAAATTGTTTTTCCTAAGGGCTGAACAAAGCCATAGCTCCACCCAGAGAGAATTAGTTACTGTTTTCCAACAACTTTTCTAACATTCACTATGTTGACTCTTCTTTCATTTTCACCAATTTGCAGGCATGAAGGGAAATGTAGCAGGGAACACGTGAAACCTCCTAGAGAGAGGAAAGGGAGCCCGCAAAGAACTGAGCAGGTGGAGGGATCCTAGCACCGCTGCCAGGCTCCCTAAAGTCCAGCCCCAGCCTCACTGTGTCAAAAGTTTCTTTTCAGATCACGCTGTCCTCGAACCCGCACCTGCCACAAAAAGTACTCAGTGTTCCCTCCCGAAAATGCTCCTTTCACAGCAGTCTTAAAGTTTGCTGCAGAAGAATTTAAAGCTCCTGCAGCATTAAGTGCTAGAATTACAAATAATGAAATAGGAATATATCTGCACAGACTAAAGGGAATATTTCCCTAAAGCATGGCTCAGAAAGACCAATAATTCCTAGAGATCGCGTAGGGAGTTTTTCATTTCTGCAGAATGGAAATTTACCATCATCTTTGCGAATAAACACTGATATTTATTTTGTAATATTGCATTCAGACTACACAATTTTATGTACCTACTCTTAGAAGCACACTGACCCTTTATGTTAAGGAAGGAATACATCCCGTGAATAAGAAAGAAGCCCACTTCGCCTCTGCTACCTCACTACATATGAAAGGAGTTTTGATTTCGTTTTAAAATAGAAAATTGGTATTACTGAGAACTAATTCTTTACCAGTAAAATAATAAAATGAAAATTTCTTGTTTAAAATGATGTGTCAGCCATAGATTAAATTATTTGTATGAGTTACAAATAAGAATTGCCAGAGAACATGGAAAGAGGTGAATAAATGTGTATTTTACATACAATTTAAGATAAGAATAACAGATGAATTGATTAACACATAAATATTTGTGTTTATTGTCATTTTGGGTTTTCTAGGTTTCAGCTGACTTCAGTATTTCATTTGGATTTCCAGTTAACTCAGAAGTACCATCAGCTGAATAATATGAACTTATTCTAATTATGGAAAATGACATCTTACACTAGGTAGTCTACTTAAGTTCCTGTAGAATTGAATGGTTAGTAGTGGAAATTTAAATATATCTACTGCTGAGTTATATCCCTACATGAGTATATTCTAAGAACTCTCATGAAATCATGATCTTTTGATGTGATTCATTCCTCACTGAAATCTGAAAGGGAATGAATTCCATTGAGAAGACACAGCTCCACATTATGGAAGTGCCATAATCTACCCTTTAGTATATTGAACTCAAAGTTCAAGGGGGCTGGCAGGGGGAAAGGAGACAGTTTAAGCATGATGATCACTGTTTAGAAAAGAAAGAAAGAAGCAAGGCATACAAGAATAAGAAGTCACATCTCAGTGACTCACAAAATCCAGAAGGATTGAGAATGGGTACCCAAAGGGTCAAAATGAAAAAACAAAGCAGCAACAGAGTGGAGGGGGAAAAAGGCAAATATTGTATAAACAAGCAGCAGGAGACAGTCAAGTATGTACTTGTAATTACTGTAGAGGATAAAACATCTATGCCTTTCCAGAAACCTATAAAGAAAAGAAGAGAGAAACTCTTAAAAGAAAAAGGAAATAGGTTATGATAAGAAAGTGTTAACACAGTCATTATGCTTAGTATGTTGGCTCATGTACACTGTATGAAATCAAGGCTCAGAAAAAAGCACCTTAAATTCTTTGTAGTCAAACAGCTGGTGTACACAGCTGTGTTTGGCAAATGCAAGAAATTAGCACCCCTAAACCATGTTTTCTATGATTTGTTTTCAGTGATATCATCCCATGATGCTCCAGTTTCTGACCTAATGCTTGTTGAAAAGGCAAAAGATTCTCATAAAAAATTCAACTTGTCTAGCCATGTGTATTTTCTGAAGGATGTTTCTGGTATTCTAAAGTTATACATGATATTAGAAAGCTAGATTTAATTGATCTTAATTAGGACTAAGGCACAGCAAGATTCCTAGCTATCACAAGTAGTAAAGGCAATAAAATTAAGGCAAAAAAAGTGAACTATTATATTTTTGAAAGGTGTTTACCTGGCAGAATTAAACATTGGCCATATTTACACAGACCCTTACCCTAAGCATTCCAGTGAATCAAGGTTATACTTTAATATTTTTCATAAGTCAAAATATGCTTATATTTATGTGCCACAGAAAAATAAAATTGTGCAATAAATTAACAAATTATTAGGTTTTAATTTGTTAATATTTGCATTACCAAATTCTCATTAAAGGTAAATTATTTCAAAACTTGTGGGGTTTTTTTCATTAAACACATTATTCTTTAATAAGATGTTATAAGTTCCCAATTTTAAAATTAAGAAAATTTAATGCTTTCTGAAAATGTTATATCTACCTTGTATTCCAGCAAAGAGTACCCTTTTACCTGGCACATTTATCAAATTGTTTAGGCCTACTGTTGAAAAAGAAGTTATCTCTGGCTAATATGCCAAAAATAAAATGTGTTTAGTATATTTTTTAAAAAAAGATGAATTCCAAGAGTTATATTTATTTTCATTTTTTAGTGGTGAGTGGTTTTGGAGTGGCCATTAGAGGTTTGCTACTCTCTTCTTTTGAGAAAGATTTGCTCGTTCCCTTTACTTTTTTCTCTTGAGAAATAGTTATTGCTCCTACGTATCTCTTTTAAGTCCCTATCAGGAGTTATCAGGATTTTGCGAGAGACTTCTGAAATAAAGATTTTTTTCTTAGTTTTCTTTTGTCACCTGCATTGATTTTTTTTGTTAAAATCATTTTAGATTTCATTTCACTGTATTGAATTTTCCACTGTGACTGCCCCTTTCCCTCACGTGATTAAGAATTGTCCCCCTTGCCAAAATTGTGAAAGGCGCTTTCTCTATTCTACACCATTTAAAAAGTTGAGTAATCTTATATATTTAAATAGAGTTTCTGAATTTTTGAGTGACACTTTATTTACAGAACTCATGAACATTTTGGAATGTATAATGCTGATGGTATGAAATGTTAGTCAGTGTATTTTTTTTTACAAACATCTTCCCAGTCTTTCCAACAGTTCTTGCTGAATAGGAAGTCCTTTAGAAAAGAGTTTACTTTCTTAGGTTTGTCAAACATTGGGATTGTTGTTCAGTCAATTCAGTCCTGTCCAATTCTTCATGATCCCATGTGGGGTTTTCTTGGAAGAAATACTGGAATTATTTGCACTTCCTTCTGTAGCTCATTTTGCAGATGAGGAAACTGAGGCAAACAAGGTTAAGTGACTTGCCCAGAATCACACAGCTATTAAATGTGTGAGGCTGGATTTGAACTTAGGAAGATGAGTCTTCTAGAATCCACAGAGTTTTACCCATTTGACCACCTAGCTGCCCTAAATAATTCTGGAATGTAGGGGCTATTATCATCCCTAATTTGCAATTAAGAAAGCTGAGGCAAATAGAGGTGACTTGTCCAGGTTCACAGAACTAGTAAGTCTTGAAGCTAGATATGAACTTGGTTCTTCCTGACTACAGATCCAGTGCTCTATCCACTCTGTCACCTAACTGCTAAATACAGGAATAGTGAATCTAGTTTTATCTGATTCTTGCTTATCCAGTTTGTCCAGGTGATCTACTTTTCTATTTTTTTAATTACTACTATATCACATTGATGATTACTAATTATTAATTGCTAATAACTTCGAGTCCCCTTCATTTCTACTTTTTGGTCATTTTTCTTGAGATTCTAGAATTTTTCCTCCAAATAAATTTTGTATTTTTTCTTTCTATATGAATTCATTAGTAGTTGATAATATAACAACAAATCTTCAAGTTACTTTAGAAAGTATCCTAATTTTTAATTGAATTGTCACCTCCAAACAAGGAAAATGAATACATCTCTAATTACTTAAGTATTCCTGGATTTCTATAAAGGATTTTTTAGATGATGAGTACATTGCCCCAAATGGACTCTCCAATATTTTATGTATTTTGTAATGATTTTGAGTAAATTTTTCCATTCTAATTCTATTTAGGATGGTATCATTGTGTACCATGGGTTCAATTATCTCTGAGAGTGTGACCAATACATTTATTCACTCAACCCTAGTCTCCTGACCTCTACTCTTGTATTACTTTCTACTGTACATTTTGAGTGGTATGAATCATAGGTGTCTCATACTCAACCTGTCCAAAATGGAATTTACTTTCTAACAATCTCCCCCTCAACTCTGTTTTCTAACATCTTTGCCCTGAGAAGGCATGACCAACCTTCCACTTAGCTAAGTTTGCAATCTCAGATGCATCCTTGATTTGTCACTGTCACTCTCCACCAGTTGCCAAGTATGGTCATGCCTACTTCCACAATATCTCTTTGCATTCTTCTCACTCTGTCCACCCATGTAGCCACCACCCTAGTTCATACCATGAGCACTTCACATGGACTACTGCAATAGTTTTTTAATTAATCACTGTACCTCAACTCTCCCCTCTTAAATCCATTACCCACACAGTGACCACAGCGATATGCCTAAAGCCCAGGTCAAACTAGGCTATCCCCCCACTCAAGAAGTTCCAGACAATTCCCCAATTGATAAATGGTCAAAGGATATGAGCAGGCAGTTTTCAGAATAAGAAATTAAAATTACCTATAATCATATTTTAAAATGCTCTAAATCACTATTGATTAGAGATATGCAGATCAAAACAACTCTGTGATACCACATCACACCTACCAGATTGGCTAACATGACACAACAGGAAAATGATAAATATAGGAGAAGATGTGGGAAAATCAGAACACTAATGCATTGTTGGTGGAGCTGTAGATCCACCCATTCTGGAGAGCAATTTGGAACTATTCCCAAAAGGGCTATAAAACTGCATACCCTTTAACCCAGCAATACCGATTCTAGGTCTGTATCCCAAAGAGATCTTAAAAATGGGAAATGAACCCACATATAAGAAAAGATTTGTAACAGGTCTTTGTGTAGTGGCAAAGAATTGGAAACTGAAGGGGATGACTATCAATTGGGGAAAGGTTGAACAAGTTGTGGTATATAAATGTAATGGAATACTATTGTGCTATAAGAAATGATGAGCAGGCAGACTCCAGAAAAACCTGGAACTAAGGTTTAGTGAAGTAAGCAGAACCAGGAGAACATTGTACACAATAACAACATTGTTTGATGACTAACTTTGATGGACTTAGCTCTTCTCAGTAAGGCAAGGATCTAAGAGAACTCCAAAAGATCCATCATGGAAAATGCTATCCACATTCAGAGAAAGAACTTGAATCGGAATGCAGATGGAAGCAGACTACTTGCTCCCTTTTGCTGTTGTTTTTTTGCTTTTGTTTTTTCTTTCTCGTGATTCCTCCCACTGGTTCTAATTCTTCTTTACAACATTACTAATATGAAAGTATGTTTAATCTGAATGCATAAGTAGAGCCTATATCAGATTGCATGCTGTCTTGGGGAGAGGGCAAAGGAGGGAGAGGGAGAAAATTTTAAACTCAATCTTATGGAAGTGAATATTGAAAACTAAAAATAATTCATTTAATTTAAAAAAAAAGAAAAGTTCTACACAGTCCCTATGGACCATAAAATCATAAACCATAAAATCTTCAGCTTGGTCTTTAAAACTCTTCCCAATCGAACTTTATGTTTCAGACATGTTGAGTGTAAGATGTCTACAGGGCATCCAGCACAAGATTTCTAATAGTTGAAGATAGTTCTAGAGAGGGTTGGATAAGCAAATTCAAGAATCATCAACATAGTGATGACAACTGAATCTATAGGACCTGATAAGATCACCAAATGAAATAGTATAGGAGTTTATTACTCATCATTTCCCTACACACATTGTAGTTCCAGGAAAATTAATTTGCACGCATTCCTCATGATCCTGGCTTGTGCTAGGTATTGTATATTTGAGTACAAAGGATGAAACAATCTCTTCTTGCACAAAGCTCCCATTAATGAGAGAAAAAAACGTATATGTGAAATAAGTATAAAAGGACAAAGAAACACAAAGTAATTAGGAAGGACAGACTAGCAATTTGGAGTATCAGGAAAGGCTTCTTGGAGGAAGAGGTGCCTGAGCTTAATCCTTAGCAAAGGATTTTCTAAGGCATAGGTGAGTGCTGGTATACATTCTAGATGAGGATGACATCTCCCATGGCTGGAATGGATTTCCTCCCTTCCTGTACTTCTGAGGATCACTCACTTTCTACATAAAGCCTTTTCTTGTATCAATAGTGCCTCCCATCCAATCCAAGAAGTGACTTGGAATTTTCATTGTATATTTTTATATCATATATTAATTTGTACATACAGAGTTTCCTCCAACAGCCTGGGAATTCCTTGAGGCAAGGGAATATTTCATATTTGTCTTTTCATCCACTATAACTATTCTGATTCCTGGCAAGTATATAGTGACTACTTTTTAATGGTCTGTTAACCAATTTATTATTTTCTGTCATTTCCATAGGGTTTTGCCTTAGTATGGAAAAGTAATAATGACTTTTGTCAATTTGTTTTATATCCTGATAATTGACTGATACTGTTAACCCTATCAATTAGTGTTTTTGCTGATTCTTTGGAGTTTTCAAAGCAAACTATTCTGTCATCAGGATTTCAATAGGATATTATTCCAATTCAATAGCAGTTATTTCATCTCCTTTTTCTGATAACCTGTTTAATTTCTCTTATCTTATTGCTGGATCTAGCATTTTTTAAAAGAATTATGTATAAAACCACAGAGGAGAAGGAATATCTTAATTTTACCTCTGTCTTTATTGGAGAAGTGTTTATGTTTATCTATTGCAAATATCTTAATAATTAGGTTTAAATATATACTTTTTAACATTCGAAATGTCCCTCCCGTATCTACTCTTATTCTTTTCCCATAAACATTTCTGAAAGATATAACTTTCTATGCTTCTGTGATGTATAAAAAGTTTATAAGACATAATTTCTGGATAATTAGCATTCTATTTATTATGGTGAATGGATAATTAGTAAAAAGACTAATTGGTCATGTCTATGAAAAAAAGATGGATCATGGTGACCTGTTGACTCTTATATGTCTTTGAAAGAATGGGTTTTCCTGACAGATGGCAATCAACTCTGATTGGTTAACAATTAATGAGAATGAATATTATAATAAGAGGTGGACCTATTCTAATGAGGGGCTGAGTTAGGACTCTGATCACATAGACATTCAGCCACCTAGGGCAATTTTGACAAAGGGGGTGCACCTGCATTTAGACCTGTCTAACTAAAGCACAACCTGGGCTGGATTTTCCCTAGACTAAAGTCTCTTTTATCTTTTGATCAGATCTAAACTTTCCCAGTTATGTGGGGCCTGAACAAGATTGAGGAGAATGTTAAATCCTGATCTCATTATCAGACCTATTCTTTAATTGCTGATTTGACCTAGTAGAGAATGGGATAATAGGAAAGGGTTATACTATTTACTAAGAGTAAATGATGAATATAAGAAAGAAATAATAACCTCTCTTTCTCTCTTTTGATTCTATTGATAGACATAATCTCTTCAATGAATACTAACTGATATGACACATCATCAGGGTTTTCTAACTATGAGGCTTGTGAGGGGAAACAATATGAGGAAAGGGAAAGAGAGCAACCATATTGACAAAGTCAAAGGAGGTGCTCCCCTCTGTTAAGCAAATCTTACAGATAAAAGATGAACAGGGAAACTACAAGTAGTAAAAAAAAATAAAATAAAATAGTCCATTTAAGGCTCAGAAGTCTCATCTCATAAAACTGTCTTGGTTCATGGAACACCACATGATGCAGCCCTTTGGTCTAGGTGTAGTCTCAGATGAGTGGCTTCTCTGCTTCAGGTATCTTGTAGAGATCCCTTTCTCTGCTAAAAAAATCTCTTACAAAATTGGTCTTAACACAATTTTAACTTTATTTTGACAGTAACTAGGTCAATTTAGAGTTAGTTCAAATCTTGGGTCTCTACTATTGGAAAATCAGATACAGAAAGCTTTAGACCAGAGAATTTACATTTTTAGGTTAGTCAATTGTCATGTTGATATATCTAAGAAATACTGATGCAAACCAAAAATTAGAGCCCAATATTTATCCTTGGCAATATTCAATCCCCCCTTAGAAAGATGAGATTTTGCTAAAGAACTAATACTTCAGTGAATTCTCTCAAGAGCTGCTATATTAGCTAAAATTAACAAAAGATGTTGGATTAGAATGTATATATACATAACTTAAGAAGGGTATTTATTAAATAAATTATTTACAATAAATCATTTTCAATTTCTAGATGTAATCAAATGAATAACTCCTGATAAAAATAGATCTCTATAAGTGGATGTCTCTCTAAGATACTTATGAAAGATACCACAAACTACTTTTCTTTTGAGATAACTAATAGTCTTTTCATTAATACAGAACTGAAACAATTGTAATATTAACCTCACTAAATAACAGAATTACATCCTGGTTTCACAAGTCTTCACATCATAGCTGAAGTATCCCCATACCATGATAAGAAATTAAGGGACCTTATCATATACATAAATATATAACTAGTAATGAACAGACAACAAGGCTATATACTCATCTACTTAGCTTTTTTAGAATATAGAAAGGACTAAAACCCTAGGCTAAATAGCGCAAATCTTATACCTGTATCTTATTACAGCAACTGAGATGTGCTCCGGTATTAGCCTAAAAGATGTTATGTTATATTGTATTGTATTATATCATATTATATTGTGTTGTACTGTATATTATATAACATTATATATGTGTCATACTGATCACCTAACATGATTACAGAAATTGGCCATAATAGAAGAACAGGGACATAACGACGCAGTAAAGGCAAAATGTTCATCTATCTTGGTTGCCAATTCCAAGCTAGAGTTATCTAGCCAACTGCATTGAGCCAAGCACAGATGGCGGAGTACTTTCCATTTAAGAGAAAATGTCATGTTGGGGAAATTGAGTCAGGGCAATCTTATCTCAGTTCATGTCAAGAATCCTTCTCCCAGCCTTTCCCATAAGAACATCTCCAGTTCATGGATGTCAACCTCATAGGGTTGCTGGCATCATCATGGATACTTGGCTTAACGTTGGCATTGATGTTTATACCTGGAGTCAGAGTCAGAATAATATCAGTCCCATAAGGTCTTAAATGGCAAATTCCAATAATCGTAACTTTGGGTAGATTCAGTTTTCAAGGATCATGTATCCTAGATAATATCCTATAATAATATAATATCCGAGATAATATATAATCCATCATTATATAGAGGTAGTATAGTTTCACATGGGTAACAGAAAGAGATTCATCATTTAAAATAATTATAACATCTTGCCTTAGTTACAGGAATTTTCTATAAGAAGAAACAAAGACATGAATTTAACATATCCATACTGGTCCTCAAGGCCTACACCACTATAAGTAGCCAAGTATATGGAACCAGGTGGATAGATTTCTTGGATGGGAAAATAAATTAAGAGAGGAACCTTAGCCTTCCCAAGGTTGCCCCCCTTAACCATCTTTCCAGGGACAGCTATTCACTATTGAGCTGCTGGTGCTTTTATTGAAACCCCATTTAAGGTTAGCTAAAGGACACAACAAACCTAAGAAGGAAACTCAAAAAGAATATTTAGGGTCCCAAAAAATGTTTCACCTCAAACAGTAAAGTCTCACTAATCACAGTGGGGCTGCACATAATTGTTATCAATAACCATCAAATAACTGGAATAAATTAGCCTACAAATAAAATTTGGCAGGCCTTATAAGAATCGCACAAAATATTTTTAAATATTCAAAAAAATCAAAAGATTTTTACTTAAACAGTCTTTCTAAAAGTATTTCTCTTTCTTAAAAATAGCTTAAAATTTATCCTGCCGTTCAAAAGATAATCACTAGACTTTCATGAAGTAAATTAGTTGGAAACCTCTAAACTGTTAGTATCTATCTCTTATTCAACCTTTAAGGCAAAAATCAGAATTTATCCAAACTAAGTTGGTGTAAAATGTCTTAGTATTATAAATCTCAAATTATTATAAATAAAATGAATTGCTAATTACCACTCCCCTTAAGTCAAAAAGTGTTTGTAGTGGGAAAGGACATTCAGTTTTCTGACTGAAACAATACCAAAAGTATACTCAATTAAATTATCCTAATAACCCCTAATAATTCAACCAATAATCTTAAATTTTTATAAGTGATAGCCAAATAATTTTAGTTAAAACTTCCCTTTAAATACAGGTGATCTCGGAAGTTCATAATTTTTTAAAATTACAACACGTCAGAATATTACAATACATGGTTACAGGGATGATAAATGACTTAATAGTTTTCAAACCCATTTTTGCCTTCTTTAAACAGTAATAATTCATAATCCAACATCCAGATTATAAGAGAAGTTGCTTTTCTAACAGTATATCTGATACAATAGTTTACCATATTTCACAAAATGAGAAAATTTAGAAACATAACAATACCACAAACAAAATTATTTATTGGAAACTTAAAATAAACCCCATTACCAATCAGGTGGCCTCAATTCTGTTAAATGTGGTTTTAAATTACCTTACACAGAAAATCATTCATCTAAGCTCATCTCCACTGTCAGTGTATACTGATCCCATCTAAAAGCCCACATAGAGATATCAAGTATGAAGCAATTACATCCAATTAAATAACAAAAAGTTAACATTAATATAGCGTTTGCCCTATGCCAGGCATAAGCCTTTTACAATCATGTGATCCTCACAACAACCCTGAGAGAAGGGGCTATTATTATCCCCTTACAGATTAGTAAACTGAGGCAAACAGCCATAAGGTTAACTTGCTTGACATAACACAGCTAATAAATTTCTTGATATGGCATAATAATAGATAATAATAAAATTCACACAGAACAGAAGAACTTCAATTAGACCTGAACCTATTTTCCAAATAGTATCCTATAGAACCTCAATTTTTAATTTCATTGATTTAGTATCCTATTTCACACAAGGGTTGTATTTTCTAAGCACTTCATTCAAGTTACAAAATTTTCATTCTCAATTTGCTTACACAAAAGTTAAATTTGCCTATACTTTCTCAAGAAGCTCAGACCATCTGAAACCAGCACAATGTGTACCCAGAGAAATTGTCCAGACACAAGAGGGGCTTGAAGCACATGACCTCAATACTGCCTATGTCCCCTATTTGTCTCCAAGTCTACTTACTACTTTCCATATTTTCCCTCCAGCTGTTTCTCTTTCCAAATCTTTCAAACCAATTACTCAGACAGACTACACAACTTTCCTTCACATTTCA
Source organism: Notamacropus eugenii (assembly GCF_028372415.1). Classification (NCBI taxonomy): domain Eukaryota; kingdom Metazoa; phylum Chordata; class Mammalia; order Diprotodontia; family Macropodidae; genus Notamacropus; species Notamacropus eugenii. The sequence goes on from NC_092876.1 coordinate 24,847,129, forward strand.
ACCCTATTACAGACTACACCCACTGTTGTTAAATCTTCCCAAGCAATAGGGTTAATTTCAAGTCAGAAGATTCTCTAATTTAATTACAAAAATTATAATCTATTGTGTGATTAGCAACACTTCAGCTGTTATCTATTAGATCAAAAGAACTCCAAACCTTTCTCATTCTCCCAAAGGATAGAAACCTTCACTGCCCATTCCTCCTCCTGGGAGAAGTTTATGGGACCAAGTTTAAAAATAATATCCATTAAGATGTAATTACAAAAAAAAACAACCCAACCTTTTAGGAGGCCATGTTGCCTACAAAACAGTTTTTCAAGTTAAAAAATTATACTTTTCTTTCTTTCCAGCTAGTCTTTACTTTTCAGAATCTGGAGAGAGTTAAATCTAACAATAACTCACAAATCAAGAGAGTTGTATTTCTCCACAATTTTCACCAAGATTCCTTATACAAACAGCTTTTACAATGTTAATATACATTTTAAACATAAATTGCCAAAATTCTAAAGTGATTAAATTTAAGACTATGACAGAAAAACCCTGCTGAAAGTGCCTTAAAAGACAAAACTTATTTTTGCAATTTTAAACACATTGCCCTGATCTCAGATACACTGAGTGGACAGAGACAGATTTAATTAAACATAATATACAAATTTTAGCTTTGGGATCCAATTAAACCTGAATTCATAAACTTTGAAGTGACCAAAAAAATCCCTTTTTGCCGAGTGGCTTTAAGTAGCTACTTAAGTAATGTTACCTGAGGTGATGATTTACTCACTAAGAATCAAAGGTAGAATTAGTTCATCATTCCTTGCAGGTGATGGATGGGTTAACAGCCTCACTGTCTACAATCCAGCTTGAAGTTATCGCTAACACCTCACCCACCTTGGCATTTTTATATATTGGAGAAAGTTCCCTCTTCCCTCTCTGCCTTTTGATTTTGGCCACAGTCAAGAGACAGAAAGAGAACTCCCCCTTTTTGTTCCCTTAAATTATATCCTTTTTAAACTTTATAACTTGTAGCTTTCCTACAGTAAATACAGACTAATCTATGCGAATCTTATAGAGACAAAGGGACAGACACAGACAAAAACCACACAGAACCTTAGTGACTAGAAATCAAGTTGAGATGTAAAAGTTACTTTTCTAGCTTGAGAATACTATCAACTCTGCTCAAGACAATTTCCTTTACTCCCCCGTACTTAGCTTCCTACTGTGCTCATAGCACAATTTTACTCAGCACAACCAATCCTGAACTCAGACTTAGTGCCACACCCAATGCTACACTCAAACTTACTACTCAAGGAGTTACCTACTATCCCAGGAATTCCCTAACTTTTAAATAGTTGGGATTCTCACAGTCTTGATTTCCTTTATGAAATCTTAGCTGCAAGAAATTTTGGAGTTAACCTGACTCTAATAGCAGGACTGAAATGCCCAGGCAGCAATTTCAAAATGGATCTCAAATTTCTCAGGTGATTCCCCCACATTTCTGCCAGATCAACCTCCCCAAAAGAAAACAAATAGCTGTCAAAACTCTCTTCAATAGAAGCTTCCTACCACTTGTGAACCCCCTAATATATCACCCCGCACCCAACCTTGACTTGAAGAGTTTTGCCAATAGACCTTTCTTCTATTGACAATTCTTCTGCTGTTGAGAGTGAAATTCAGAGAGCTACAGCACAAAACCAGATAAACACACATTGAACATATAAACTTACCCAGAGAAAATCTACTTACCGGGGGAAAAAAAAAGAATCAGATCACAGTCAGAGCCCTGAGAGCTTCCCCTTGTGGAGAAATTCTCTCTTGGGTTCCAAAAGATATAAGGGAGTTTTTGTTAAGAATCTGGGGTGCAGAACTCTGGTCCTTTCCATGAGTCACCAAATTGTGACAAATGAAAAGTTGAAACAGAATTTATGGATAGGCATTTTATTAATTAGGGCTAGCAAATAATTAATAAAATGAATAATAAAATTGTCCATCTCTGGGACCAAAGATGGATCATGGTGGCCTATTATGTCTTATATGCCCTTGGAAAAGTGGGTTTTCCTGACAGATGAAAATCAACTCTGACTGGTTAACAGTTAATGAAAAAAAATGAATACTATAATGAGAGTTGAACCTATAAGGGACTGGGGGAGTGACTCTGACCACTCAGACTACCCCCACCTAAGTCAATCTAGATAAAGTGGGTCCACCTTCATTTAGACCTCTCTGACTAGAACATAACAGGCTGGATTTCATCTAGACTAAAATTTCTTTACCTTTTGATCAGATCTAAACTTTCCCAGTTGGGTGCGGTCAGAACAAGACTGATGAACATGTAAAATCATTCCAACCCTATTCTTCAGGGGCTGATTTGACCTAGTAGAGAGTAAGGAAATGGGAAAGGAAAAAATCCTGGATCTCCCAAATAGTAAATGGTTATTAATATGAGAAAAGTAATCATTTAACCTTTTCATCAGGTGACTTTTTATATTTATGTAAGCCTAGTCCCAAAGCCCACTGGTACAGTATACTCTCTCCTAATTGGTATAGATCAGCATCCCATGCCTGTGTGAGAGGTAAGGCAGAGTAGTGAAAGTGGGAAAGAGGGGAACTCTTCAGATCGCTTCAAGTATTTGTAGGCTTGAGGATCTCCTGGCTTCTGGCTTCAAGAGACAACTCCACTTGGGGTTTCTCAAGGAAATGAGTGTGGGGAGAAGCAAAAATGAAAGGAACAAGCAGTCTCCATCCTGTCCCTATTCCAATGATATTACACTAGAGACTGCAGAGAACTTCCCTTTGGATGAGATCTTGGAGTCTGTCTTGTGGTTGAACTGAATAACCTCATTTCCAATGGGAGAGCTCCATCACTTTGTATAGTCTAGTATATATTCTCCTATCCTTTCTTTGACTTCTATTTTGTTACTGATTTGGATAAATAGGATTCTTGGTTAAGTGTTATGTGTGTTCACTGTAGAGTTAGCATTCAGTGGGAAGGAAGCCAATCCTTGGATATAAGGCTTCTGCTCCTCTTTTCCCCTATTAATAAACCATTATCAAAATTAGCTTGAACCTTAAAATCACACCCCATAGACCAGTATTTAAGAGAGCAGATAGATAACATTCTAGCCTAGTGAAAGGGTGATGAAACCTAGATCCTTAAAAGGGAAAAACTATCTCTTTAAAAGCAACCCAGTCCTTGAATTTTCCTATATATTTGAGGAGTCCAGATCACTGATTACTTGATGTACCTTTCACTGCAGCTCTTGGCCCACTCCAGACTACTTGCTTATACTCCTTAATCCTATCTAGATCACCTAATCAGACTAAATGTTCCTTTCACTATTGCACCTGGCCCATCCCAGACTACTTGGCAGTCCTTAATCCCATCCAGATCTTTTCACTGTCCTTTTTGTATATAAGTATCAGTCTCACACCCATTAAACTGCAGATTCCCTAAGAATCTCACCCATTTCTACTGGTGTTACAATAAACCTTGCCACTTTGGCTGGAAGATGGTTTGAGTGCTTGAATTCTTTCCAGGCAGACTCCCGTGTATCTTGACATTTGGGAGTTCCCAGCAACCCCAAACCGCATCGCTAATGCTCCCTCTCTCTGAGGAGAGTAGAATTACCTCTGGCTCCAACTTTCTGCCTCCCTTTCTGGAAGGTGTTAAAGTCTCCCTTAGAGAAGAGTGGGGAGAAAAGAAACTAGAGATATCTATTCTGTCTCCCTTCAAGCCACACAATGATACCCTGGTGCTACATATGAGTGATAACTCTTAATACATTTAGACCATTTACCCATTTGGAATTTATGATTATATATGCCATTATAATATATGGTAAAATAATATATGCCATTATATATATATGGCCATATATAATTATATATATATATGGCAAAAGAGGAGGCAGTATTTTGAAGCAGATAGAGGTCTGTCCTTCATGTCAACAAGCCCTAGATTCAAGTCTTCCTTCTGGTACTCCTTGAGGGAAGGGACTGTCTTTTGTCTCTTTTTGTATCAGTAGCACTTAGCACAGTGCCTAGCATAGAGTAGGCATTGAATACGTGCTTATTGACTACACATTAATTGGTGCAAATCATTTAGCTGCATAGTGCCCCAGACAGTGGGAAACAAGTTACAGATGAGTTGCCAATCTTCATGGGGAAAGAAGTTTCAACAACAGTCATTGTTGAATGTCAATGTCACTGAAATTACAAATCTGGGATATTCTCACAGCTAAATATATGTTCATGCTGATTTTCACCTAGTTTCTGCCAAACTGTTGTCCAGTTTGTCATTACCTAATCTATCTTGGGAGAGGAAGTTCCTCCCATGGAATTTACCTACACTGATGAAAAAGGAGGAAGAGGAAGAGAAGAAGGAAGAAGAATTTTTAAAATTAATTGACAGAATGCCAAAGATTCTTTGCAGTTGCATTACCTATGAACAATGGGTACACTTCATAGGAGTCACATTTTGACCACCTACTACAGAGACATCTACTGCTGTCTTTCAGTGTTACTACCTGATGAATTAACCATTATGAAAGTATGTTACATGAGTTGTCTCCAAGGTGACACTACACTCAGACTACCAGCCAACGGTTCTCAGACTCTTGGGACATGATGGCAGGAATCTCCCAGATGACCATACAGCATTGCTTCCAGCTGAGTTCTGAATTTTAGATTATGAGTGTCAAGGTATTTGGAGATACCCTGTTTCTCAGAGCTTGGCATGTCAGTAATTCTTTATGCTCTGGATGATCTCACCCTCTGGCAAAATGTATGCTTTGGCCAGCATCTGGTGTTCCTTGAGGGATTTATCCCAAAGCCATCCATCACAATCTCTGTTGTTTTGGTTTTTTTCTTGTAACAGCCAAGTGAACCAAACCAGATACTGCACTCCTGTTCCTGCCATACTAACTCCATTTCTGTACCTCACTGAGTAATCACAAGGCTCAATGACCCTTAAGATTTAAAACAATCACCTTAACTGTTCCCACTAGACCCAGGAACCCCTGCATGAGGCTGCTGTGGAAAATGCTATGGATGATTGTGTCATGGTCCAGCCTGCTTGTGGTTTTTTATGTATGTAAGACCTGCCTTTGCCCCAGCCTATTAAGCCTTCCTTCTTGGGGGGCTTCTGCTTGCAAGTATTTTCCTCACTCTAAAATTAATTAAACTTCTGTTTAATTCCTTGGAACTGGAAGAAGTTAGTTCTGATTAAGGAGTAAAGACAATCTTATCTATGTGAATTAGGTTCTAGGTGAACTGAGTTCAGCTACATAAGTAGTCTGGGGGAAGGATAGATTCTTTTATATAGATTGCTGAGGCAGAATGATCTGGGTGTGGAGATGAGTCCTGTTCAAGAGTGATATGCTCAGTCACATCCCCAACCCCTCATTATAATATTCATTCTCTCATTAATTATTAAACAATGAGAGTTGACTTCCACCTGTCTGCAACAACCACTTTTCAAGGGTATTTAAACCTTCAGGCCTAAAGACGATCTCTGTGGTTTATGAGAGAAAACTACTGACCCCAATCTATTAATTATTTGCTAGCCATAATCAATAAATTGAGCTGTGCCAGGAACTATGAATCTTGGGTTTTCCATTCATCACAGTTTGGCAACCACAGAAGGGACCATATCTCTGCACCCCAGATTCAAAACAAAAAACTCCCTGTATATTTTTGGGCCCAGGTGGAGGATTTGTCCACAAGAGGGGAGCTTTCAGTTAGGACTCTGGCTGTTATTTGGCTCTCTCCCTTTTACCAGTAGTTAGATTTTCTCTGGATAAATTTATGTTTCTATGTCTGTTTCAGCTCTCTGAATTTTCACTCTCAAAAGCAGAGGGATAATCAATAGAATATCGTCTATTGGCAAAACCCCATCAAGCTGGACTACAGGGGTATATGATTTGTGCTCACAAGTTATGGCTAAGAGAAGTTCTGCTCTTGGGGGTGGGGGTTCCAGGAGAGGTATAGTATTTGGGTGTCTCCATGGGAAATCTGGAATTCATTTTGAGATCAGGGCCTGGACATCTCAGTCCTGCTATCATAAGCAGGTATGACCTGTCAACTGGACTGGAACCAGTCTCTAACAGGGGGAGGAGGGTGACTGGTACCAACCCAGAGCAGGCTAGAGACAGGAGAGTCAGAATACAAACAGAAGTTTAATTTCAGAGGGAAGAAAATCATACTTTCAGGAGAAAGCCCCACTCCCTCCTAAGAAGGCTGATAAGGTTGGGGCCATTGATATATATTTAAGGGGTTGGCCCACAACATAATCAGTCTTAGATCATGCAGTAGCTCTCATGGTTAGCATTTCTTGGGACAATAGAGGTGTCTTGGGCCCGTGGGAAACAGTCATTGTCTCAAGTCTTTTCCTCAAGTAATTCATGATTCCTATACCTGGGTCTCTCTTCCAGGTGACTTTTGGGTGATTAGAACATTCAACCCCAGCTGGATGCTGTGGTCTTTCCCTTAAGCATAATAGAGTGCTACGCAATCTTCACACACAATGTTCTGTCCCACTACATCTATTAAAGATATCTCATTTTATTTTGCTTTGCTTTACTGAACTTCACAGATTTTGCACTTTTTTTTCTTTTTACAAATTAAAGGTTTGTGGCTATCCTATGTCAAGTAAGTCTATGGGCACCATTTTTTCAGTGCATGCGCTCACATCATGTCTCTGTGTCACGTTTTGGTAATTCTCACCAATATTTCAAACTTTTTCATTATTACTACTCTTGTTGAGGTGATCTGTGACCAGTCATCTCTGATGTTACTATTGTAATATAATTTTAATTACTACTGTAATTATTGTGGGCACTATGAACTGTGCCCATAGAAGAAAGCAAAATTAATTGATAAATACCATATGTGTTCTGACTGTTCCACTGACTAGCTATTTCCCACTTCTCTCCCTCCATTCAGACCTTTCTACCCCTAAGACACAACACTGAAATTAGGCCAATTAATACTCCTACAATAGCTTCTAAGTGTTCAAATAAAAGCCAACCAATACAACAAACTTCATTGTCTTATTTTAAGAAAACTGCCACAATCACCCCAAACTTCAGCAACTATCCGACCAGTCAGCAACCATCAACATCAAGGCAAGATCCTCCACCTACAAAAAGATTATAACCTACTGAAGGCTCAGGGGATGGTAGCATTTCTGAAGCAATAAAGTACTTTTAATTAAGGTACGTATATTGTTTTTTAGACAATACTATTGCACACTTAATAGACTACAGTATAGTATACACATAATTTTTATTTGCAATGGGAAACAAAAAAAATGACTTACTTTGTCATGGTATTCATTTTATTGTGGTGATCTGGAACTGAACCCACAATATCTCCAAAGTGTCTCTGTACTTGTTTCTGCGGCCCGACACTGGTGTTTTGGAGCTTTGCAATGCTGGTGCTATGAGGCTGAATGCCCCTGCAGAAACTATATATAATGGTAATTTGAACTGGAAAATCTTTCCTATTCATTAATGGGTCCATTGAGTCACATGGAGTCTATGGTGGGAGGAGTTTGCTGAATGGGTGGAGCAGGAAGAGGCAGAGCTAGAGCAGAGCTGAGAGGAAGTGAGTCTTGAGATCAGTCAGAGCTAGAAAGCATCCAGGCTCCTGGGTAGCTTGAGTAATTTTGATTCTGTTTAAGAGAGCCTACTTGTGATGAGTGTAATGGATCTGGTTTGTGGGAAGCCTAGCAGGGGGAAGTTTGGGAATGGTGTTGTCATCTACACTGTTATTGTGTATAGATTTTTTTGCTGTGATGGGTTTGGGTCTGAATAAATGTTTTGGTTCTGCCTTCTGAAAAGTCTCTTCATGGTTGTGAATTGTGCTGTGATATTCATGGCTGTCTTGGGCGCTGTGAATATTGTATTGGTGCTACAAATGGCGACAGGGATGGGATCGTGAAATATCAGCCCTCTGTTTGGAGACAGAAAGGCAGAGGAGAAAGAGGAAGAAATGAACTCCCAGGATGGGAAAATTTTTGTTCCTCCCTAGAAGGAAAATGGGCTAAAGGTACAGGGCTTTGTGAAAACTGGGAACAGAGACTACAGAAGGGAGAACTCAAAGACTTAGAAAGATACTTCAGGGAATAACCATGGGACCAGGGAAAGAAATGGAAGGGTTATATGGAAGATGGCTGGAGCCTTGTGAGCCAGGGCACAGTGAGTGCTGGGGAGACTCGGAAAAGGAAAAGCCATGTGTGCTTCCAATTGCAGAGACAGGCTGCTGGAGAAGGCTCAGATGGAAAGGGGGTTGTCTGGTTTGCAGGAGAGGCTTTTTGGGAGAGGAAGCTGGAGGGTTTCAGGTGGTAGAAGGGAGCTCTGTTATGGTTTGTCTCACAGGAGGCCAAAAGTTAACAATAGGAAAGTGAATGCAGCCCTTGCACAGTCTGGGCTTGATTCAGGCCTGAACACGGGCCAGGAGGATGTGTGGGAGGATAATGAAACAAGTGAGGAGGGTGAGGTTGGGCCAGTACTAAGAAGGAATCAGGGGCCCCCACAGTGTTTGGGGAGGTAATAGGATTTTGCTCAGTAGGTCACAGATGTTTTGAGTTGGTTCACCCCAAAGATGGGAGAATCATTGGTACCTTGGATGATGAGAATTAGTGAAAAAGATAGGTTTTCTCGAGAGAGAGAAGAATGAATAGCCAGTGGATTCAGGATCAGACTGGATTGTCAAGGAAAGAATTGTTTACTGGTCCACTGAGAGCAGGTGTAGATTTTGGAAGCATAGATGGCTTTCCAGCTAATGAACTATATAAAATGTATCAAAGAAAGAGGCTTGATTTTAGACTGAGCGTGGAGGTAGGAGCTGCCCCTGCATATCATTCTGAAACATTATATCCAGCTTCATCACACCTGCTGGGAGAATGGGGGGTTGGGCAGGCCCCAGCTCATATTAAAGAGGGTGTACCTCTAGCCAGAATGATGACCCCAGCACTGTACATTGGAAAACAGTAAACAATAATGAATGAGGACGCTATGATGATGGGTTCATGGACTCCAGAAGCCTGGTTAACCCTGTATCTACCCTGTTTCAGATTTTCTCCTTCTTTCTGGCTTTTTGTCTATTCACCTTGTTTGTCAGATTTGTTTTCTGCGGGCTTGATACCAACCCTCCACCTGTCACCCCCCTATCCATAACTGTGCTGTGTCATCTCTGGACCTGAAGTCAACCAAACTCCAAATGCCAGCTAAAGAACAGATCTTTCAAATGGGACCTGTAGGGGCAGGGACAGCTCTACAGCCAGCCTCAGCTATGGAAGAGACTTTTGTCCCTTACCCCAAGATTTTGTGCCCCATTTGTTCAAGGAGGGAATGATGGGGTGCTTGTGCTCAAACACCACATACTGTTTTATGTGCTTATTTTGGGTGATCCCTATTAAATTGTTGTAAAGTTCTGTTGACACCAATTGCCCCAACAACCTATGTAATGAATATGAAAGATCCTGGGGCCTAGTGGAATGATAATTTGAATTGGGAAATCTTTCCTATTCATTAATAGATCCATTAAGTCACTTGGAGCCCGTTGTGGGAGGAGTTTGCTGAATGGGTGGAGCAGGAAGAGGCAGAGCTAGAGCAGAGCTGAAAGGAATATTTTTTTGCTATGATGGATTTGGGTCTGAATAAATGTTTTCATTCTGCCTGTCATGTGGAGAGTCTTTGGTATTTCATGATTCTGAATTGTGCCATGATATTCATGGCTACTGTGAGCTCTGTGAATTTTGCATTGGTGTCACACTATGCTACAGAGCTTTGCAGCAATGTTGCTACAGGGTTGTGGCCCCTAGCAATCTTTTGTTCCTAAGAAACTAAAACCACTCTGGCTGGCTGTCATAACCAGAGAAAATTTCCACATCTTGGAGACAGGGTCTCTGTGGCTCTGGAAAGGAGGGGAGACTGGAATATGGAGGTTAGCTTGTGTCATATCCTTGGGTCTGCTAGTGCAGCTTCAGTGTTGGTAGCATAGGGGATAGCTACCAAGTATACTCAAGTCAGTGAATATCAGTTCATGAGTTTGGGCTTTTTAAATCTTCTTTTAAATTCTGTATTTCCTAGTCCATGGAGACAACTGAAGTTGCCTTGTCTTTGGTGTATAATTTCTGTTTTGGAGAGGTTTAAAAAATCTAGGGCATCAGAGAAAATATCTCATCCTCCACTCTTTTGCTCCCCTGACCCAGAAGTCCTTGCCTGGTGACCAAGTGACCAAATCAGTCTGGTTTTACGGGCTGAATTGGAGTCCCTTCTCAGGGTCAAAGTGACACAGGTGATGTTCACTTCTGTTCCTGCTCCTTCCTTTCCCAGGGCAAAGCCTCATGTCATATCTGAGTAGAATCATCGAGTGAGCCCAGTACATAGCTGCAGATCTATGTATCTGCCCTTTATTCTAAATCTCTGCATTAGTCCACACGGGATCCGTGACACAAGACCATGCCAATTCACCATTCTAGCCTTGTTAGATTTGAAGATTTGAATCCCCTTTCTGTCCCCTACAGTGCAGCAAAACTGGCCTTTTGGATTTTATTCACCCAAGAAACTTCACTCCTCATCTTTGGGCTTTTGCACTGCTGTCACTCCTGCCTCTTCACTTATATCTCATCCAATTCCTTACTTCCTCAGATCAACCACTGCATTCTATGTGAAATTTTTTGTTTCCTTCCCACTTTTTCCCCTTCCACCCATAATTACCTTGAATTTAGTGAGTCAGCCATGGAGCCATGAACAAACATTTTCAGATCCCACCTCTGACTCTGGGTAAGTCAATCAAGATCTCAGAACTCTAGACAATTCACTAAGATAATTAATTACAGAGAAATTGCTAACCTGCATTGGTAGAGGGTTATTTCCTCACCCGGGGATTCCCTGTGCAAATGAAGACAACTGAGGCAAGTAAAAGTTAAGTGACTTGACCAGGATTATGTAACTAGACAGTGTCTGAGGACAGATTTGAACTAAGATCTTCCTGACTCCATATGCAGTACTCAATCCACTGTACCAGCTAGCATCCCCTGAAGTCACAGATCTGACCTCTCTATTCTTCTTGATTTTGTATTTATCTTGGTATGCATGTGTTTTATTCCTGATAGAATGTCAGATCCTTGAGGGAAGGGCTATTTTATTTTAATCATTTTGTCCCCAGTGCCTGGCACATGGGAGATAGTTAGTGCTTATTGTTTGGTTGACCAGTCTCCTGAGTAAGAGTTGACTTGCTAGCTTCTGAGTCAGTGTCTGAGGAGGTTGGCTGCATCACACAAGCTCTGGTTCAATTGGTCCAACCTCTTGAGGCAATCACTTATACTTTTCCTTCCCATTCTCCAAAAGATTGGACATGGGAAGAAAGTGTTGCCCCCTTGACACTGTTAAATACTTCCATCATAACATGTTTGTGACTATTTCCTGAAGTAAGAGGCAGATTCAGGATCTACTGTGTGTTTGTGTATATATATATATATATATATATACACACACACACACATATATACATACATACACACACACATACATACATACATACATACATATATATATTGCTCTGGGGGAATCAAAGAGGATAAGCTTCTGGCAACCCAAATCTCATTGTCTTTGCTCTTGGTGAAAGAGAACAGATTGTCACCTTGATGAGCGGGTGATTGAGGTAGTGAAAGACTGAACTTGTCCATCAAAGAATGAGCCAAGGGAATGCAGCAAATTGGCCTGATTAGGGGACATACCATGCTCTTAGGAGAAGTCATTGGCTTTACAACCCACCTGACCTATCCCAGCAGCATGGAGGCCTGTGCAGCCTTGTCTGGTGCCAGGTGGCCATGAGAATCCAGCCCAGCAGCAACAGAGAGACTCTGGAAGGAGTCAGCTCAGCAGCCCAATGACCCACCTGATCCAAGCTAGCAGCAAAGTTACCCTTCCATGATTGTGAGAATTCAGCACAAGCTGAGCAGAGAATTAACTCCGCCACCCACAATGGCATATCTTGAATCAAATTTCAAGAGGACCCTCTGGAGAAAGACTAGACTTGGAGGCACCATAATTTCAGATCTCTGTGTTGCCTTTGGCCAGATGTGCTGGCTGTACTCTAAGATGACACTGTACTCTAAGTTGGTGCCCACTGTTCTTCCCTCCTCAAGGACTATGTATATGTGAGAGAATGGGCCCCAGATTTGGGGGGAGGATGCTTTTTAACTACTGATCTTTTTTCACCATGCTCTGCCATGCCTTTGATTAAGAAAAACAAATCTACTGACTCATTTTTTAGGGGAATTCTGTTTGTGATAGTTTATGAGTTTGTGTTACCCATTGGATTTTTACTAGAATTAGATTCCACTAGAAGAGCAGTAGCCACTGATTTGTAGACCCAAACTGATAGGGCTAGTGTGAGTGGAAAGTGAAACCAATGAGGCATGTTTAACTTGTATGTGTACATCATAGCTCCTCTCTCAATTGAATATAAAGTGGGGCCGATAGAGAGGATTCTGGAAAGATGGAGGAGTAGGTCAGAAAATTCCAAGCTCTCAAGATTTTCCACCACAAAAGAGTTAAAACAGCACCTTAGGGCTAACAAAGTGTGGGTAGAGATAAATAAGAATTGGGTCACAACTGGGATCTTCCTGGGATAATTTGAGAAGATCAGAAGAAAAATCTCAGGAAGAGGTTTGGTCCCAGTGAAGCGTAAATACGTCTAGGCTAGGTTCCATGTTAACAACAAGCTGCAAGTGGCTTAAACAACAAGAGACAAACCCTGGTTGGTTTGAGAGGCTGCCTTGGCCCCAGTCACAGAAACTTTCACCTCCAGGATAGTGGGGGAAGTTGGGTGTTTGATCCTGGCAGGATTGAGGGAACCTCTGTCCACAAAGAATGCTGACCCAGCTGTGCTTTGAAGAGTACCAGGGCGAGAAGGATCCAGGACACGCCTGGTGAGTGCAGAAGCAGTGGGGCAGAAAGCCTCTGGCTGCAGGCACTTACAGGAGGTTGGAGGTTTGACTTTGGTTCCAGGCAAAAGGGGAGAACTGAAGATGGGCAAGAGGCACCATTTCCCATACCCCAAGGCTAGAAGTGATTACAAAACTTAAACGATAACCACAAAAAAATACACAGGCAAAGGAGAAAGAATGCAACCACAGAAAGCTATTATGGGAATAGAGATGACCGGGGTTCATTTTCAGAGGAAGATATTGAAGCAAAGAAACCACCAAAGAGTAACGTCCAATGGTCACCTGGCCAAAAGGAATTTATAGAAGATCTTTAAAAAGACTTTAAAAATCAAATGAGACAGGTGAAGGAAGAACAAAGAAACAAAAAAGAATAATCCAAGAAAAAACAATTGGATTATGAAAGGAAACCAACCAATTAGAAAAGGAGATTCAGAATCTTAAGGAAGAAAATGACACTTTGAAAATTAAAATTGGGCAAGAAGCCAGAGAAATTATAAGAGATCAAGAAATAATTAAACAAAATATGAATAATGAAAAAATAGAAAAAGTGGAAGATCTCATAAGAGAAACAACAGATTTGGAGAAAAGATCAAGGCAAAACATAAAAGTAATTAGACTAACTGAAAGTTATGATCAGAAAAAGAATTTTGATACACAAATACAAGAAATAATTAAAGAAAATTATCCTGAAGCATTAGAACAAGGGGGAGGGAGGAGTAGAAATAGAAAAACTCCATGGATTACCACTTAAAAGAGATTCTATGAGGAAAACTCATAGGAATATCACAGTTAAATTTCAAAATCCCCAGCTTTAGAATAAAATGTTAAAAGCATCAAGATTAAAACGTTTTAAATATAATGGAGTCACAATTAGAATTACATAAGACCAAGCAGCAGAGGCATTAAAGGACCAAAGGTCTTGGAACACAGTATATTGAAGAGTGAAAGAACTGGGGCTCCAGTCAAAAATATCATACCCTGCAAAGTTAAGTATTACTTAGAATTTTTAAAATGGATATTTAATAAACTCTCAGGCTTTCAAGACTTCCTTAACAAAAATCCAGAACTTAATAGAAGATTCAACATACAAGAACCAAGAGAAATATTTGCTATATACCCAAGACTGATTATGAGGGATTCATAAAGACAGTTTACCTTTTATATATGTAAAATGTAAAATGAATGTCCAAGATTCTTATTAATAATTGAATAGCTCATAACAAAGATTGGGGTAAAGCTGACTATGATATTAATTTTTAAAGTAAAACCATTTAAAATAGCTAAAAAGTTATTATTTTATACAAATGAGGTGCAAGAGGGAGAATTGATACAGAGGAATTAGGTGGGGAAGGAGGGCTGGTAATTCCGGGGGAATGGGTTCAAGAGAGAACAATACATATATATTTAGAAGAATATAAGAATCTAAATTCAGAGGAAATAAAATGGTAGGGGCATAGGGAGGGAGGAGAGGACAAGACAGGGCTCTTTAGAGGGGAGGAGAAGGGAATGGGTAAGAGGGGGTATAGAAGAGTGTTTAGATTTATGGGAATGGAAAGATTGGAGAGGGATCCTTGGAGGAGAATACGGAAGTAATGGGAGGGCAAGGTAGAAGGAGGTAGGAAGGATAGGAAACAATGAGATATGCACAAACATAAAAACCAAAGATCAGGTGTAGAATATATCTGGGAAAATAAATATCTGTATATGTATATGTGTATGTATTTATACCTATAGAGAAACATATCTAAACTTCATTGTAGCCTTCTGGAAGGTAGGAAGGAGGGGGGAAAACAAAGTAAAAAAATGCACAGCAGAGAAGAAAAGAACTCACAAAGAAGCAAAGATGGACAATTTTCAACACAAGTATTATTTATCATACAGCCTTTCTTGAAATGAAAATATGTTGTTACATAATTTGAATCCTTTCTGATGTTCTGCTATGCACAAGACATTATTTTTTTCTCTTTAACTTTGTATTTAAGTTCTGAGATTTAAGTTTATGATATGTTTTTGTTTCTTTTCTCTATTCTGTATTTGTGTTCTGGCGTTTGAGTCTAAAATAAAATTTTAAAAAGAGAAAAAAAATAAACTGGGGCCAGGAACTATTTCATTTTTTGACATTCTGTCCCCAGTGCATGGTGCAGTACCTAGAACATAGTAGGCACTTAATAAGGGCTTTTTGCTTGTTGACTGGCTGATGGATTGATGTTAGGAAAAACAACCAATCAGAATAACCTAAAAGTGGAATTGACTGCCTTAGGAGGGAGGAAGCTGCCCATCGCTGGAAGGTGTCCAGTCAAAATGTGGTTTTATTTTTGGAAGAATATTGTAGAAAGTCTCCCGTTCTGGTGAGCAGCTTGGATGAAATAGGCTCTGAGGTTCCTCCCAACTCTGATATTCTGTATTTTGACATCCTTTCAAGCTCTGATATTCTATGTTCTAAGCTTCCTCCCACGTTCTGTGTTCTCAGAGTCCTCTCAACTCTGATATTCTGTGATCTGTGATCTGGCTCAGATAGCCAAGGCTTTGCCCCTTGACAGGACGTGACTGCCTGGCAAACACCTCCTCTGCTTCCCTGCTTCTCTAAGGCCCTCTGCTTCTCCTCCTGGTCTTAGAGTGAAAAAATATCTCTGGTGTCAGGGCATCTCAGGACCAATAATCAGAACAGTGAAGAGTCTCCAGACAGAATGAGCACTTTCCAAGCATAGAATGCATTCTCTTTATTTCTTCTCCCAACCTATTTGCCCCAAATCAGAACTTGATCTCTGAGTACTCAGTATATGTTCGTTGGTCTTGGCTCTTCAGGTAGGGTCTTCTGAAGTTAATTGATGCATAATGTAGCTCCTCTGATGGGGCTTGGGTGACTGGGTCAGGTAGAGGCGGTCTGGGGACTCTACCCTGGTTCTGTAAGAAAAAGGGGCAAAGGATCCATCAGGAGCCTGGGATGCTGGGGGGGGGGGGGGGGTCTTAGCCTGACCACAAGAAGCCATCATGGTTTGGTAAGGAGATGATCATGGCTAGAGAGTAAGGAGTCTTTCTCTTTGGGCAGGTATATGTCACTTGCTTGCTAAATCTTTTCAAGGTGAGTCTGGAAGTCAGGAGGACTGGGTTTGAGTCTAGCCTTTGCCTCTAACTCCCTGAATAAAACTTCTCCCCACCCCTACCACCAGACCTCAGTTTCCTAATCTTAAAAATGATGATAGATGGAAACTGATGATCCCTAAACCTGTACCTCTGTGACTTTTTCTTCTCCTAGAGTCTGTTTCCCCTTCTGTAATAATGACTGGTGTTTATATCATGCTGTAAAATCTAACAGATAATTTACATATGTCATCTCACGGGGGTCTCATAACAACCCACTAAGGCAAACATTATAGGTATTAGTGTCTCCACTTTGCAGATGATAAACTTGAGACTCTTCAAGGATGACATGGACAGGGGAGAGGGGTAAGGGCAGATGGGGGGTTAAGTGTTTCAGTCATTCCCACATAACCAGCAAGTGTCAGAAGTTGTTTCTGAACTAAGGTATTTGTGACTCCACATTGAGTCCACTCTGCCAAGCTGCAGCTGCACTAGAGGATGTCTGCATGACCTTGAGGAAGCCCCTTGTCCTCTCTAACTCTCAGTTTCCCCTGATATAAATGAGGAGGGTTAGATTATGTGATATATTTAGACCTATGAAAAATCAGTGGGGTTGGACTCGGTGGTCCCCAAGGCCCTGCCAATAACTGACTATGTAACCTTGGGTAAGTAACTTTCCTCTCTTGGCGTTTCATAAAATGAGGGTGTGGGATTATTTGTTCCCTAAGGTTTCTTCCAGGTCTGAACCCTATAAAAGCTGAGTTAGATGAGGCCATTTTTCTCTCTGGACCTCAGTCTTATCCTCCATAAAATTAAAGAAGGATTAATAACGTGATCTCTAAGGTTCTTCCCTGCTTTGAATGGAAGGAACAGTTGTGTCTTAAAAAGAACTCTGGATTTAGAATCCAAAGACCTCAGATTTGAATCTCAGCCCAAGCAGAAAGTAACCTGGATTAAGTTACTCCCTCTCTTTTGAACTCAGTTTCATTAATGGTTTGTGAAATGAGGAATTTGGAGCAGCTGATCTCTGGGGGTCCTTCTACACCTAAATCCATGATCCTGGGTGAGGCACTGAATGGAGGTGTGTTGACTCAGAGCCTTGCCACTGGGTAGAATTATGGTGATAATTCTGGAAGGTGATGACTGGGACCGAGTTGGCTACCACTTTAGAGAGGTAGGAGCAGAGTTTGTCTGGGCTGTGAGGAACACAAGAGATCATTTCATTACAGCTGCCCATCTTTCAATGAGAAAATCAAGGAGCAGAAAAGGGAAGGGCCTTGCCCTCCACATCCTCTCTTTGACCTCCTTTCTTAATTCATGCCAAACCAGCTTCAATTGGATCATTCAGCTGAATGCATCCTCTCCAAAATCACCGGCAATCTTTCAGTTGCCTAGTCTCATGGTCTCTCCTCTGTTCTTGTCTGCAGTTTGGGGCAATGTTAACCACCTTCTCCACTCTGGATCTTTATGTCGCCCTTTTCTCTGAATTCTCCTCAGTTGGATCTATCCTCAGCGCCCTTAGCCAATTTGTCATCCATGTCATACCTCCGTGTCCTTGCCACGGGTCCTTTCTTCCTCTCTCTAGAGTCTGCCACTTGGTGACCTAATCAACTCCCATGCTAATCATGAGTTTTGTCTCCCTTCCCTTGCATCCATGCCCTCAACTTCACTCAGAGAGCCACCCCCTGAGTTCAGATTCTTCTCCTTTCTGCTCGACTACTGAAATCATTCCCTAGTTCGTCTCCCTGCCTCCTGTGTCTCCACACTCTCTGTACTGTCTTCACATGATTCCGTCTCCTGGAGGTACAGCTTTGCCCATACCTGACAAGCACTCACTCTGGTCACTCACCTCTGCCTATGAGAACCCTGAGCTCCCCTTGAAGACTCAGGCAGGAGCCATGTCTCCCAAGGAGTTTTTCTAGATTCTTCCCAGTAATTAATATTCTCACCTTTCCAAATTACTTTGTCTATTTCATCTATGCAATAGATGAAATGACGACTTTGAAAGTTATCTGTGCTCATGTTGTTCCCCTCCCCCAGTAGAAGCAGGGACCAATTCATCTCTGTTTCATCATCTACAGAGCCAAGCAGAGCACCTGGTAGACCTTTTCATCTTTTCAACCAGACATGTTATTTCTGTCTGCATGGGTAATTAGCTTCCACTGAGGTTGTTCCCCTTTCCATAGAAATCAGCACCTGTTCTGAAACAAACCTGGAGAGTGTCATGGGTCAGTGAGAGGTGAAGTAACCTACTTGAAGCCTCACAGCCAATCTCCAACGGAGGCAAGCACTCTGTCCATTCCTCCACTCTGCTTCTTATGTCTTACACAGACCAAAGTTTCATAAAGTACTCGAATGGAATTGAAAACCAGTCCATACCCATCAATTACAGATTATGTAACTGAGGCTTAGATTTGGGGAAGGAGTTTGTTCAAGGTCCCATAGCCAGTAAGTAAGTGTCAGACCCATTCATGGATTTCTTCTGATGCCAATTAATGTGAAGTTTGTTGGGTGGGGGTAGGACTTCAGCACCAGGGTCGGGTTACTTACCACATCCAGATTAATATAATCCACATCCGCATTGTTCTGGGAGTCTGTGGTCCCTAGCTGCTCTGTCTCTAGCTGCTTCTTCCTCAGAAACTTCTTACTGAAAAAACAAGCCCAACACTGCATCAAGGTCTCTGATCAATCACTCCCTGGATCTGACAGAATCCCCCCTTTCCATTGCCCTTCCCAGCTTCTACACCCAGCTTCCCACTTACTAGGCGAGCAGGAGGCAGAGAACGAGAAGGGCCATGATCCCAGCCCCCAAAAGTGCCCCTTTGGAGAATTCAAGGGTAGCTGCACTTGTTCGATCTGCCAAAAGACAGGATTGGATGGAGTGGCTCTCCTAGGACCCAGGGGTCCTGTCTACCATGCCCCTCCTCCCTTTCATCTCCCCTTCTGTTAAGGCTTTAAGCTTTAAAAAAAAAAAAAAAGTTCTTTACAGTTCCCTTGTGACTCGTGTGATGCAAATATTTGCATCTCTATTTTACAGATGAGGAAACTGTGACTCAGAAAGGGGAAGGAACCAGCCAGGGGTCAAGCAACCGGTCAGTGATTGAGCTAAGAAGTTCAGAATTACCGAAAGGTCTTTCTAACAGTTCACACACCCTGCTGCTGCTTTCAAAATCTCTGATCCCAGAGCCCTCGGACATTTCTGGCCACTGAATCTGCTTGGCTACTTGCTTATAGAGAGGCATCTCCTTCCCTTATCTAATTACTTCCCCCTCCCCCTTTTTCTGAATCTGCTCCCATCCTGGGATTTCCCTTGCCCCTGATCTGACATGCTCCTCCCCTAGATCCCATTTCCCATAGGAGCCCAGGCTTCTGTCCCTCCAGGACCCCACCTGACACCATCAGGACCACAAGACTGTGAGCTCCATGCGGATTTCTCCCCTCACAGCGGAGGCTGAGCCCAAGGTCCCATCTCTCCCTCAGGATCAGGCTGCTGTTGGTCCAGGCCCCAGAGCTGGTGGACATCACCTGGAGGAGGCCATTGTCACTGGTGTCTTCTACTGTTCTCTCCCCCACCCACCAGATCAAAGATGGGGTGGGCTCTGCCTGGATAGAGCAGTTACAGAGTAAGCCCTCATCAGCCCAGGAGCAAAAGGGGTTGAACAGCCTCGGAGGGTCTGTGGGGATGGACAGGAACAGGGATCAGCAGGGTTCATTCTTCGACCTTCTGGGACCCAAGCATCCTGCCCCTCCCCCCAGTGCCTGGGAACTCACACTGGACAGAGAGGTTCAGGGAGAAGTGCTGGGTCCCCCATGGGTTCTGAGCTTGGCAGGTGTACTCCCCTCCATCCTCTGGCTGGACATGGAACAGTTCTAGACCCAGGATCCCAGGACTGGAGAGAAGGGAAGAGTTCAAAGCCTGGCTCCCCTTGGCCCAGTTCATGGAGGCAGGGGGACTGCTATCAGAAACACACTCCAGCTGCAAGGACTCTCCCACCAGGACCACCAGAGAGGAGGCATTTCCCAGGATAGCAACTGATAAAGACCATAGATGGAGAGGCTTATAAGCAGAAAAAACCTTAGAACTCATTTCTTCCAAGGCCCTCTCTTTACAGATGAGGAAACTGAGGCCCAGGGAGGAGCAGTGACATTCCAAAGGCCACGCAATTTCGTAATCACAGATTCTCAGGGACCTCAGGCATCTTCCAGTCTACCCCACCCTAGAGCAATAATTCAACCTATAATCCCTTCAATAATGGGTCATCCAACTCCTGCTCAAAGACCCCTAGGGAGGGGGAATGTAATAGCTCTCTAGTCAAAGCCATTCCACCTTTGGACAGTGTTAGTTGCTTCCCTTCCCCCCTCCATAAAGCCTTAACTAGCTTCTGGACTCTGGGTCAAATGGGACAAGCCCTTTCCCCTCTCCTATGTGAGCTTCTTTCAAGGACAGCTACCATATTCCCCCAGACCATTCTCCCTTCCAGGGTAAAGGTCCCCAGGTCCTTAATTCCTTCAAGTAGCCTTCCTATGGCATGAATTGGCAACACTTTGACATCTCGCCTGCCCCTCCCTGGATGCCATTTAGCTTATCTATGTCCTTTCTAAACTGTGGTACCCAGAAATGAATGCAACACAGCAGACATGGTGTGACCAAGACTTCTTCTTCTTAGAAACTATACCTCCTGATGCAGGTCCAGACTGCTTTAGCTTTGGAGGCTGCCACATTGAACCACTGACTCATATGAAGGTTACAAGAAAGAAAAGAAGGGAATGAGCATCTATGCGGCTCCTGCACTTTTTACAAATATAATCTCATTTGATCCTCACAACTGTGGAAGCAGGTTATTATTGAGATATATATGTGTGTGTTATTATACGTTATATTTTATGTATATATTACATAATATATATTACATATATGCTATTATACCCGTTGTTTAGTGGAGGGACTGAGGCAAACAGGTTAAGTGACTCACCCAGGGATGCACAACTTGTAAGTGTCTCAGGTCAGATTTGAACTTGGGTCTTCCAGACTCCCAGTCCAGTTCTCCTCCATTGTTGTCTAGTTGCCTATAAGTTCACTAAGAGTCCCAAATCACTTTCAGAAAAATTGCTATGTGGCTATAGCTCCGTATTTTTGCTAGGGGAGACCTTTACTTGAATACGAGTATCAGATTTTGCCTTTTATCTCTTATATTTGATTTTTACTAAAATCATCCCAGTTTTTGAACCTTTTGGAATCATTTCACACCATAACTCACCCAGGATATTAGCTGTCCTTCCCTGTTGTTTATCATCTGAAAATTTAGTAAAGCATTACCAAAACCTTTGTCCAATTCATGGACAAAAACTGTTTAATAGTAGAAGATTACGTGTAAGGCTCGGGGATATGGAGGAAGCAAGGGAGCCAGGTGTGGAATCCAGGTTCTTGGATTCCATGTCCAGGGTTCATAACAATGCAGACTTAGATGTCTTGTTTGTCTGTCCCTCCATCCATACCTCCCCAAAAAACCTGCTCTCACACACAAACACACGTACTCACACACCTATACACACAAACACATGCACACATTTACATACACTCATACGCAAACATGCACACACACATACAAGCACACTCACACACATACACACAGTCGCACACACATATACATACATACATACACACACTCTCATGCACATACAGACACACACTTTACCCACACACAAATACAGGCATATACACACAACCAAATACACTCACACACATGCACACACACATACTCACACACCCCTCCTTGTACCTGTTCTGTTTGGCCACAAAGCGCTGACCTTCAGGGGTTCTGGGGCATCTGCAAGAGACACAGGGTGCTGGTTCTTGTGGGAAGCCCGATACTCCCCAGAACACAGAGATAGTAGGGATGACACATAGGGCAAACACTGGCACCCTTCTGAAGACAGCAGCAATGCTAATAACACCCATTTAATAGTATAAATCCCTTCCCTGCCCATCAAACTTTTGAGGGATATAATGCATATATTCTCCTCCACCACTCATTTTACAGATAAGGATACTGAGGATTAGAAAAGGAAAATGACCTCAAGGCCATTCAAAGCCTCACAGTAAATAGCAGAGGGAGAATCTATAAAGTCTTCCTGATTCCAAATGTGAACTATTTCCCCTCTTACCAAACACCACACACCCTGTCTTTCCAGCCCCACTCACACACCCAGGGACAGATCAAGCACTAAGCCCAGTCTTCTGAACTCACTCACTGCCTCCCCACCTATGAAATGGGATGACTCACATAGCACAGAGAGGTTCAAGGAGGCATGCAGGGTTTCCATCTGGTGCTGAGCTTGGCAGCTGTACTCCCCTCCATCCTTTAACCCTAGCCGGGGCAGCTGCAGGACCAGGATCCCAGTATCTGAGGGCCAGGAGGAAAGCACCACCTGGCCCCTGTGGGCCCAGCTCAGAATGGCGGGAGGGTTGCTGTTAGCTTGGCAAACCAATTGCAAGGACTCATCCTTCAGGACAGAAAGGTTTGATGAGGACTCCAAGCCTGGAGGGGGGAGAAGGGAAAGGGAAATGGAAAGGAGGGGAGAGGAAAGTAAAGGAGAGGAGAAGAGAGGAGAGGGGAGGAGAGAACAAAACGAGTGAAGGGCGTTGTCTTCTCTGGTCATCTTGAACTTTCTGGCCTTTTCCACTGGAGCTGATAAAGCTAGTGTCCCCATATCCCCAAGGTCTCTCCTCCCCAATATCTCTCCCTTCTCCATACCTCTTCCGTTTCCCCGATCAACGCTGATTCCAAAGTTTTTTACAGGATCTACAACAAAAATGTAGAGCTAGCTGTAGGCAATCTGCCCACCTCTGTGTCCATGCTTCCCCCCACCCCACCCCGGGCACACACACAAGCACACAAATGCACACACACACAGAAACATACAACTGTACAGTGCAATGGGTGATGACAAACTAGTCCACATTATAAATGCTTTCCTTGGATCAGCCCCAGGCAGGACTGAAAGGATTGCTGGCCCCATTATCTAGAGGGGAAAGCTGAGTCTCTGAGAGGCTGGCACTTGCTAGAGCTGCCCACCTAACAACAGAGCTGGGCTCTCCGGGCCGCAGAAGCCCTGCGGATATGACAGTCCTCCTTTTGGAGAGGAATAAACCGAAGTGGAAGGAAATAAAATGACAATTCCTGGGATAAAAGTTTGGTTCTGACTCTTCTCTCCTCCGTCATCTTGGGAGACACCGTCCCCCTCATTCCATGCCACAGTAAAGTGGGTCCACACGGGAGCTTCAGAGGCTCCCCCCGCCCCGTCTCGGTCCGAGGACCCTCCGACAAAGTGCTGAGCCTGTCGGAGGGGCTGAGGAACAGTCAGAGAGGGGACTGCCATCCAGCAGCTCTGACTCCAAGCCTGGCACAAATTCCTCCCTCCCATGGCTTATGGCCCCCAGTGACTCCCACCTGCCAGAGGATCCTGGGTTTCTGTTTCTCAGCCCTAGATTTCTCTGGACCCCTTCACTTGGCATGGCTTTCTCACTCTCTCAGACTCAGGTATCCTCTCCCCTTCCCCAACACTCACAAGCCACGTTGAGCGGAATCGTGGTCTCTGTGCGCACTCCAGCCCCAGGGAAGGTCATCCGACAGGTGAGGTTGGTGCCATGGTCCTGGGGTCTCGGGGTGAGGGTCAGCTCAGAGAAATAGGGAGTCCCTCGGCTAGGTCCCAGGTTGGAGACAGCAGCCCCTGTCCAGGAGAAGGTGGGCGGTGTGCCCTCCCGACAGACCCAAGGGGCTGCACACAGCAGTGTCACAGAGTGCCCAGGCTCCAGGATCGCAGGAAGAAAGATATCTGGCTTCTGTGTCAGATCTAGGGGAGAAGAAAAGGAGTGAGCCAGACCCGGGGGAAGGGACACCTAGGATACCTCCTCAATTCATAGTCCAAGGACTAGCACTGTGCCAAAACATAGGTGCTCACTGGAGCCAGGTGTTAAATCTCCAGGATCGGCATTTGCACCTCAGAAACTGGCAAACACTGTAAATCAGGGAGTGATTTTCTGTTTTGTTGATTGTTTAAAAAAGCGATGGAAACATGTTAACACCGCAGATGTCATTTTTTCTCTTTTAAAAACTTATTTAGTATTTCATTTTCCTCCAAATACATGTAAAAACAATTTTTAACATTTATTTTTAAAACTTTGAGTTCCAAATTCTCTACCTTCTTCCCTCCCTGCCCCCCTCCCCAGAAGGCAAGCAGTTCGATATAGGTTATACACGTGTAGCCATGCAAAACATATTTCCATATTAGTCGTTTTGTGAAAGAAAACATAAAAAACCCCCTTAAAAAATAAAGTTAAAAAGGATGCTTCAATCTGTATTCAGACATCACCAGTTCTTTGGGGTGGGGATAGACAGCATTTTCATCATTAGTTCTTCAGAGTTTTCTTGGATCTTTGAATTGTTGAGAATAACTATAGAAATTCATAGAGAGTATCCTGCTCATCATTTTTTATAGCACTATAGTATTCCATGACAGTTACATAGGGCAATTTGTTTAGCCATTCTCAATTGAGGGGCATCCTCCTAATTACCAACTCGATGCCACCAGAAAAGAGGTGCTATGAATATTTCTGTACATATACGTCTTTTCCCCTTTGTTTGGGTTTTTTTTACCTTTTTGGGGATATAGACCTAGTAGTGGTATCGCTGGAACAAGGGGTATGTATGCTTGGCTTTGTAGCCCTTTGGGCATAGTTCCAAATTGCTTTACAGAATTGTTGAATTAGTTTACAACTCCACCAACAGTGCATTCATGTCTCATTTTCCCCACATACCCTCCAACTTTTGTCATTCTCCTTTTCTGTGTGAGGTATGAGGTATGAGGTGGTGCCTCAGAATTGTTTCAATTTGCATTCCTCCAATTGATAGGAATTTAGAGTCCCTTTGCATTTGGCTATAGATAGCTTTGATTACTTCATCTGAAAACGTTTATATCTCTTGATCATTTATCAATTGGAGAATGGCTCTCATTTTTATAAATTTAACTCAGTTCTCTATATATTTGGGAATCAAGTATGGAAATATGTTTTGCATGACTGCATATGTACAACCCATGTGAAATTCCTCACTGTTTCAGGGAGAGGGGAGGGAGACAATTTGGAAGTAAAAAAATTATTTTTACATGTAATTAGGAAAAATAAAATGTTATTCAAAAGTAATAGAAATTCAAATTTGGAGTCAGGTTGTTAAAAAATTATCAGCACAACCTGCTGGCACTGCAATGTCCTTTCCTAGACACCATCATGATCCTCCCTTCCCCAAGACTCTTCTACATACCTAAGTTCTGAACCACTCATGCCTGTGATCCTCTTTCTGCACAGAGAAGAACCCACCTTATGTCCCCCATTTGGTGATGACCATAAGACTCTCTTTCAAATATTATCAGACTCCTTACCTGAGGGCCCTCCAACATCCCTGGCCAAGAATGTCTAGGTGCATTGCCCATGCCTGATTGATTCACCCAACCACACCTGGGATACTGTTTCTGCACAAAGAGAAGTCCAGAGTGCATCCCATCCTTCATCTCCCACTCCCTCTATGCTCTCCCCAGCCACTGTCTGTTTCAGTCTACTCCGACTTGGCCAAGTGGCCTGTTTTCCCCTTGAGATATGGAGCAAAAAGTGTTTCCCAGTTTAGTCTTCCCCCACAGACTCCCACTTTACTGTACTCAGGGTCCCTTCCCTATCTCAGAGGTCCTACCTGTCACATAGAGATGGAATGTATAACTTAGGTAGCTGAATTTCTCCTGTAGTCCTCTTTCCATACGGAAGAAGTAATGTCCACTGTCCTTTTTCTGCACATCTGTGATGCTCAGGGAACAGTTTTTCTTTGTAGGATCCCCAACTAGGTGGAATCTCCCCATTGCCTCTTTATCCACCATAACACTTTTTTCACTTGTGGCCACCATGACCTTGTCATTAATCAGGGGGCTTATCTTGAACCAGTAACCATAAGTTGTGTAAGAATAACTCCAGGACTCAGGGTAAGAGAAGGTGCAGGGGATATAGATGCAGAGCCCTTCCTCAACCATCTGTGACGGTGACACCACCAATTCGTATCCTGGTTTTTGGGATTGGGACCCTGTGGGCAGAAATATATACAGACCACAACATTAAGCAGGTTAAAATGATGATGATAATAATTACTGTTAATATGAGCATTAAGAGTCACAGGTTCTAGAGAACCCAGGACAAAGAATGTCAATGCTGGGAAAGATCTTAAAAGATACTTCAGTTCAGCCCCATTTTAAGATCAATGAGGAAACTGAGAGCAAGAGAGATTTCTGTGACTTGGCTTAAAGTTCCTCAGTCAGTGTCAGGGGTAGGACTCAGATCAGGGTCTGCCGGCTCCAAGGCAGCCTCTGAGGGCATCGTTGCCCATCCCCATTCTTGCCCTGTTTTCACTCACCCCCCAAGGACAGCAGCAGCAACAACAGGAACATCTCTGAACCAGGACAGGTACAGGCTCTATCTGGGCACTCTCACTACCCAGGCTTTGTGGCTTCTTCTGTCTGACCAGCCCTAAGGTTCATGAGCAAAGGAGAAATTGTAAAGAGAAAAAGGAGGCAGGTCCACAACCCTGGGAAATGATGCATCAAATGAGCAGGGGTTGGGCCCCCGACAGGAACTGTTGCTCACATCTAGCCTGGTTGTTCAGCGGCCTCCCCCAGTCTATCTTAGATCCTGCCCCTCCTCCCCCCAACTGGGACAAGTAGAAGTGACACTGTCCAGTGTAGGGAGGGGAGGGGGATGAAATCTGATGGTGCTTTAATCCTGTGGTGGGGAGGCGAGAACAGGAGTCAGGGGGATGGAGTGAGAAACAAATGAAAGGGAGAACAGTCAGCTTTTTCTACCCATCACCCTATAAAAAGGAGAAGAAGAGGAAGGAGAAGTGAAAGTCCCAGGCACAAACTTGTGACAATCAGAGGTCCCGAGTAGTCTAGGGTAACAACAGCCCAGAGGTTCCACCTGGAGGCAGAGCAGTCTCAGTCCAGGCTCTGGGAAATCAGCCACAGAGGCACAGAGACCTGAGAACAGAGAAAGGCAGAGATGGGTGGGAGGTCAGAACTGGGGGAAGGGGGTTGAGATGAGGCCCTAGAACATAGAATATCAGAGCTAAGAGGGACAAGCCTGACTGTCTCCACACTGAAGGTCAGATGATGAACTTCATCCCATGATGTTGCTAACTGCCTCGAGGGCTTTCCCTGAAATGTTTACCACAAGGTCCCTATTCCCAAATCAGACCCTGACAGTGTCTTACAGGGTTGGAGGATGAGGATTTGGGGTCTGGAACCTGGGCACAAGGAATGGAGGTGACCACCCTCAGGTCCTCACTCCATGGCGTGTTAAGACCAGAGGACCAGAAATATGCTTCAGCTATGACTTTGGGCAAGTGATTTCACCTGTCTGTGCCTCAGTCTCCCTCCCTGTAAAATGAGTCATTCAGGCAAGATGTTTCCTATGTTCTCCTTCAGCTGTGCATGTCACACTCCCATGTTACCCACACACGTGGCCATATCCTTCATATTGTTACATCTCTGAAGTGTTCCCTTTCCATGTGGAACTGTATGGACTATTTTTCTTCTAAAACCTTCTGTGCTGTGACCTCCATGCTCTTTATCCTGTTGAAACTTCTGTCTGAGAAGTTACCATCCATTGCTAAAGGGCCTGATCCAACATCCTTTCCTCAATCCTTATCCTTTTTGACCTCTCCCCAAGCTCTGACATTATCAGCACCCCTCTTCTCCTTAATAATTTTCCCTCTCTCCTGGTTCTTCCTCTACCTTGCTGACCCCTCCTCAGCTTTGTTTTCTGCATCCTCATCCAGGTTATGCCACCAATCCTAAGTATCCTCAAGACTTCCCTGGGCCCTCTTCTCTTCTTCTCTAAACTGTCTTACTTAGTAACCTCATCAGCTCCATGGGTTCAACTTATTATCTCTCTGCAGACAGTTCTCTAACTATAGAATGAGCCCTAACTTCTCTCATGAGCACCTGTCTACATCGACAATAGCCTCTTTGACATTTCACACTGGATGCTTCATACACACCCCAAACTCAACATGGGCATAACGGAATTTAATCTCTTTAGTTCCAAATTAGGTCTTTGGATTACTGTCCAATTTGGATTCCTGCTCACCAAAAATTGCAACGTGATTGCAACTTGTGGCAGGTGGAATCAGAAATGACTGAAGAAACAAACGTGCTGGGCTTATCAATTTATTAAGCCATGCAAATTGGAACCACCTCCTCAGATTTGCCACTAGACTCTGAATAAAGGGAGAGACAGATTTGCATTAAAAAAGAACAGTAAGTAGGATACAAAACAAGATGTATAATTAGGTCATCTGATTTCAAATTAGAGAAAAGATCAGAGACTTTCGAAGTCGGGAGGGGAGAGTGAACAGGTACGGTTCCCTAAAATCAGAAAAAGAGGTATCCCACTCCCTCCCCCAATCATAGTCAATCAGTGGAACATGGAAACAATAACTAACTGACCAGTAGAGGGCCAATTTTCAGATAAGACATATGGGTTGCTTGAGATGGATAATTGTGAGAAAACTCCTTG
This sequence comes from Notamacropus eugenii, assembly GCF_028372415.1. Lineage (NCBI taxonomy): Eukaryota > Metazoa > Chordata > Mammalia > Diprotodontia > Macropodidae > Notamacropus > Notamacropus eugenii. The sequence goes on from NC_092876.1 coordinate 24,875,775, forward strand.
CATGAGTCTTTGGATCTGAGTTTCTGGTCAGCCATAACTTAGGTCCTTAGTTAAGCATCTCTAAGTAGCTGGTAAGAGTGGTCCAGCTTCCAAGCCATGCAAGGCTAGGTTCAAACAATGCATTTAAGTTTTCTCACAATTCTCATAATTCAATAAAGTTTTCTTATAACACAGAAATTGAACTAGACCTATAACTGAATAGGAAAGGAAGAGGGCTAAATCCAAAATTGAGTCACAACATGGAGTCAGTGCGCTTCACTCAATTCCACCAATTCACCATTTTGATTCACCGTGGGGAGGGGCCAGCTACAAGATTTTTTCATATATTCCTAATCACAATTACATAGTCAGGTTACAAATCAAATCATTAAGAGGGCTCGTGAAGTACAAATTTTGAGAGAAGAGATTTACATGACACCTGGGTAACCAAGAAAACTCAACATAAGCACCATGAAACAAAAGGTCAAAGCCATATAAAGATGATAATCAATTTTAAATATCATCAAGTCTTCTTGTGATCCCTTTTATGAGAAATCGAGAACCTTTCCTCCAGTTAAAGTAGGCTATTTCTGTTTCATTTCCTAAACTATTTATTTTATCTTTATAAACAATTGATCATTCGAGTTGTACTTATTGTAAATGCAGTTAGGGAAAAGCTACTTGGGAGAGGCAGGTGAATAATCCCTGGCAAATGGATAGATAGCGAAACACAGAGATGTTCTGCTAGAGGGACCGTCTCTGGCTGGGGGCTCAAAGCTAACAAAAAGATAAAGAGATATCCTTTGATACTACTTGCCAGCGTGAAAAATGAACATTTAGACTGGAAAACCCATCTGGTTAATGGGTCAGTAGTAGGATGAGGAAAACTACTACCTTTTAGAAAAATGCTTGCCCTGGAGTCAGAAAGATCTGTGTTCAGATCTCAGCCTCAGATACTTACTAGCTGTGTGACCCTGGGCAAGTCACTTCATCTCTGTTTGTCTCAGATTCTTGGTCTATAAAATAGGGGAAATGATGCATAGCACGTGCTTCCCAGGCACGTAGTGAGGATCAAAGGAGACGATATTTGTGAAGTAGTTAGCACAGCCCCCGGTAAATAGTCAACAGTACGCAAATGTTAGCTATTATCGTGGTGGTGATGGTGGCTGTAGTTGTGGCTGCTTAGGCGATGGAAATTTCCAGCAGGGAAGATTTCAGATCTGGGGCTGTCATGAGATGAGGCAGGACAGGAGGAGGGGGGCGCAAAAACACAAGGACAGGTTTTCTGGGAGAGCCCAGAGTTGGGGGCTGGTAGACTGGGCTGCTGTCCTTGCTGAACCAGCGACTACTGCACTTGTTGCCCTCTGCGGCCACCTGCTGTTTCTTTTCAGAATTGCCAGAGCTATGTGTGATTTCTTCTCCCCTATTCTCATTAGGAGTTTTCAGTTCTAAAACTAGAGTCTCCCAGGCTATCCTTATTCCTTTGCATTTTAAACCTCAAAGTTGCTGATATCCAGGCTAGTCAGCAGAAGCCTGAATTGTTAACACTAAATTTCTATCTGTCTTTAGTTCTTTTTTTTTTTTTTTTTTGCTTTCTTCAGCTACCGCTCTTTGAATTCAAACTACTCTTTTAGAGAGAGAAAATTCTTTTCAACTCCCTTCATGACACACACAAAAGTGCATTTAGATACTTCAGCCAGCAGTATCATGGGGGCTAGCCGGAGCATGGGTTCATCCAATCAATCAATCCGCAAGCGTTTGTTAACCAGATGATTCTGAAAGGGATAAAACTGTTGGTCTCCGTATATATAAGCAACACTGAAACTCTTGCTTCATTCCTTCAGATACTGTACCTCTCTTATTATCACCTATGATTATACTTGCGTGTTCAAGATGAGAAAAAAGGGAGGTTGCACAGCCAAATAATCTAGTGAAATATAGATCCAAATTAGAGGTTCACCAATATTTTGGAAAATTGCTGAAGAGAAGTTCCCTAAGGTAGCAAGATTAAGGGGCAGATGACATAACAGAATTGACCGTCTGTCCACACAGACATTATATTCACCATTCCCAGATGCTCTTTTGTCCAGCCCCACAGCATCAGTGATAAAGCAAAGATTTTCCTAGTGGTTAGGATATATCTAGTCTCAACATATTGCAGTGGGCACAAAAGCCCCATGATGAAGTGAGGAGCAGCATGGGAATACAATAAACATAGAAATTAGGGACGGACAAGGTCGAGGCAAAGGAGGCACACAAAGTGCTCTAGGGAGAGTTCAGAAGGCAGGGAAGATGCTCAAGGACTGGGCTCAGGGGAGTCTAACGGAAGGAGACAGTCTGAGAAAGCACAGAGAAGGAAGAAAGAGGAGACAACTCTATGGAAAAGGCAAGGCAAGTCCCAGTCATCAAAAGCCATCTTTGGCCCAATGCAATGACATTGCATCGCTCCAGTTACTCTTAGTTATGGTTATCCACTGATGTCAGGGATAAGTCCAAAGGGCTTCATTCTTCTGGAGGCTTTCAGGAGAGTCTCCACTGTCCAGCTGGGCCTTTGGAGTTGGTCAAGGACTGACCAGCAATTCTCGTGGAATGGGTGCTGAGCTCTGTGTCTTCTCCTTCAGTCTGTAGACCAAGGAGGTAGCTGTGGCACTTACCCCCACCTTTCCACTCCTCATCCTCTACTGATTCTTCCTTTTCTTGATCATACAGTAGGAGAAGAGGGGATGCTTCCTGCTCTCCTCCTCTTCTTCATTCCCTTCCCTGCAAATCCTGAGGAAACTGAGGCCCAGGTAGGGAAAGTAATTCAACCAAGGTCAGCCAGCAAGTGGATAGCATAGTCTGGACTCTAAACCAGGTGTCCTGATTCCCAGTTCTGGGATCCTTCCTCCAGATCAGCTTTCTCTGCTTCCCTACATCCAGGGATGTGAAGTGACAACTGGTGGACCTGGGGTCAAATCCTGGCTTTCCACATTCTACTAATGTGACCTTGAACAAGGTATTTCCCCACTCTGGGTCTCAACTTTTTATCATTGGAATGAGGAAGGGGACAAGATGGCCTCTGAGCTCCCTTCTTCTCTGAGTCTATGATCCTCTGACAAACTGAGGAGTCACTTGGATGGGCCACAGTGGATGCAGAGTCAGGCCTAGAGTCCAAAAGACTTGAGTTCAAATCCAGCTTCAGACACTAGTCAGTGGTGTGACCTTGGACATGTCACTTTATCAGTTTGCCTCAATTTCTTCATCTGTAAAATGGGGATCGTAATAGCACCTACCTCCCAAGATAGTTGCAAGGATCAAATGAAATGATAATTGCACAGTATATAGCACAGTAAGTGTGTAACACATAGTAAGCATTATGTAAATGTCAGGTATTACAATTGGGATTATTGTTAAACCCAGGATTCGAAATTCCAAGTCTCTCCCCCAACCATGCCAGGTGTTGCCTTTTTTTCCCCAGGGATCTGCACCTTCCAAGGGACCCAAGAGTCCTGATTCTCAGTCTTAGATTTTCCCTCCCAACTCTCCAGCCACTGGCCAGAAGTCCCTAGCACTCACAGACCACGTTGAGTAGGATGGTTGGTTGTCTCTGTGCTCATTCTGGGCCCAGGAAAGGTCACTGGACAGGTGAAGTTGGTGCTATGGTCCTGGAACCTTGAGGTGAGAGTCGGATCAGAGAAATAAGGGATCCCTCAGTTTTGCCTGAAGTTGGAGAGATCAGATCCTATCCAAGAGAAGGCATGTGTATGTTTGGGGGGTGGGGTGTCCCTCTCCTCCCTTAGCTAATAGCCTCAGCACCATCCTTTAAATGTTCCCAGGGTGACCTGTCCCTGGAAGTTCCTTTCCTAGGTCTCAGTTCTGTCCTTCCTTCCCCAGTGATCTCCTGTATCCCCAGGACCTGAGTGACTCACCCCTGTCTTTGGGCACACTTCTACAAAGAGAAGAATGTATGCTGCAGTCTCTACCTGGTTGACCCTCCTACCTCAGACGCTGCTCCCTCACTTCCCCAACACCCTTGGTCCTTTTCAGAGCATTCTAGGTTACTCCCAAGGTCAAGGCCACTCTGCTCTCCCTGGACTCATTTCTCCACCTAGAAAAGACCACAGTGAATTCCTTCCTCTGTCTCTGGTGCCTGTCTTTGACATCCACATGTCCTCTGGTTTTTGCCCCTCTCTCTAACTGAGCCCCCTGCTTTTCCTGTGGCCAATTCTTTCCTTGAGACCCTGAGAATGAGGTTATTTTAGTCCTTTCCCAGAACATCCCCTACATCCCTTATCAGGGTCCTGGGAATCAACTGAAGTTACCTTCTCCAGAGTTCCTGTGATCTTAAAAATTTTCAATTATTTGTGCCTCCCTCTGTATGACCTCATTTGGGGTTTTCTTAACAAAGATATAGCAGTGAATTTCCATTTCCTTCTCCATTTTGTTTTACAGATGATGAAACTGAGGTAAACAGAGTTAAGTAACTTGCTCAAGGTCACAGGGCTAATAAGTATCTGAAGTTATATTTGAATCAAAGTCCTTCTGACTCCAGGTCCAGCACTCTATCCACTGCACGACCTACTGTCCCAGTCTTTTAATTACCAAATGTAGTGGCCTTGTCTCAGTCCACTTCCTTTTCCTTCCCATAGCTTTTGACCTTCTTCCTTTGTATCTTCTCTCCTTTAAAAGTCTGACCAGGACAAAGCCCAGCAAGGCCAGCCCCTCATGATTCATGGGAGCTGTGCCATCCCATTTTTTTTAGTTAATTAATTTATTTTTAATTGTCCACAGACACTTCCACAAGATTTTGAGTTCCAATTTTTCTCCCCATCTCTCCCCTCCCCCCATCCAAGACAGCATGCATTCTGATTACTGCTTCCCCCAAGCTACCTTCCCTTCTATCACCCCCTTCCTTCTCTTATCCCTTACCCCTCTATTCTCTTGTAGGACAAGATAGATTTCTATACCCCACTGTCTGCATGTCATTTCCCACTGGCATGTAAAAACAATTATTAACCTTCATTTTTAAAACTTTGAGTTCCAGTTTTTATACCTTCCTCCCTCCCCACCCACCCCCACTGAAAGGCAAGCAATTCAAAATAGGTTATATATGTGTAGCTATTCAAGACACTTGCATAATAGTCATTTGGGAAAGACTAACTATATTTCCCTCCATCCTATCTTGCTCCTCATTATTTTTTATTTTTTATGTTTATTTATTTTTTTTAGTTTTCTACAATCATTTCCGCAAAATTTTGAGTTCCAAATTTTCTCCCCATCTTTCCTCTCCCCTTCCACCATAACACCTTGTATTCTGATTACCCTTTCCCTCAATATGCCCTCCCTGCTATCACACCCCACCCTTCCCTTATCCCCATCTTCTCTCTTTTCTCACAGGGCAAGTTAGATTTTTATACCCCATTTCCTGTATTTCTTATTTCCCAGTTGTATGCAAAAACAATTCTCAACATTCGTTCCTAAATCTTTGAGTTCCCACTTCTCTCCCTTCCTTCCTCCCCACCCATCCCCACTAAGAAGGCAAGCAATCCAATATAGGCTATATCTGTGTGGTTTTACAAAAGACTTCCATAATTGTCATGTTGTGTAAGACTAACTATATTTCCCTCCATCCAATCCTGTCCCCCATTTATTCTGTTCTCTCATTTGATCTTGTCTCTCCTCAAAAGTGTTTTCTTCTAATTACTCCCTTCTCCCATTTGCCCTCCCTTCTATCATCCTCCTCACCCCAATTGTCCCCTTCTTCCCTACTTTCCTGTAGTGAAAGATAGATTTACATACCAAATTAAGTGAGCATGTTATTCCCTTCTTAAGCCAAATGTGAGAAGAGTAAGCTTCACTTTTTCCCTCTCACCTCCTCCCTTTTCTCCTCCATTGAGAAAGATTTTTCTTACCTTTTTTATGAGTGATAACTTGCCCCATTTTATTTCTCCCTTTCTCCTCCCCATATATTCCTCTCTCACCACTTAATTTTATTTTTTAGATATCATCCCTTCTTATTCAACTCAACCTGTGCTCTGTGTGTGTGTGTGTGTGTGTGTGTGTGTGTAATCCCTCCAACTACACAAATACTGAGAAATGTCTCAAGAGTTACAAATACTTTCTTTCCATGTAGGAACGTAAACAGTTCTACTTCAGAGAGTCCTTTATGATTTCTCTTTCCTGTTTACTTTTTCATGCTTCTCTTGATTCTTGTGTTTGAAAGTCAGATTTTCTATTCAGTTCTGGTCTTTTCATCAAGAATGCTTGAAAGTCCTCTATATCATTGAATGACCATTTTTTCCCTTGAAGTATTATGCTCAGTTTTGCTGGATACATGATTCTTGGTTTTAATCCCAGTTCCTTTGACTTCTGGAATATCATATTCCAAGCCCTTTGATCCCTTAAAGTAGAAGCTGCCAGATCTTGTGTTATCCTGATTGTATTTCCACAATTGTTTCTTTCTATCTGCTTGCAATATTTTCTCCTTGACCTGGGAACTCTGAAATTTAGCTACAATATTCCTAGGAGTTTCTCTTTTCAAGTCTCTTTCAGGAGGTGATCATTGCATTCTTTCAATATTTATTTTGCCCTCTGATTCTAGAATATCAGGGCAGTTTTCCTTGATAATTTCAAAGAAGATAACATCTAGGCTCTTTTTTTGATCATGGTTTTCAGGCAGTCTCATAATTTTTAAATTGTCTCTCCTGGATCCATTTTCCAGGTCAGTTGTTTTTCCAAGGAGGTAATTAACATTATTTTCTATTTATTCGTTCTTTTAATTTTGTTTTGTAATTTCTTGGTTTCTCACAAAGTCGTTAGCTTCTATCTGCTCCATTCTCATCTTTAAAGAACTATTTTCTTCAGTGAGCTTTTGAATCACCTTTCCCATGTGGCTAATTCTGCTTTTTAAAGCATCCTTCTCCTCACTGGTTTTTGGACCTCTTCTTCCAGTTGAGTTAGCCTATTTTTAAAGGTGCTATCTTCATCATCATTTTTGAGTCCCTTTTAGCAAGCTTTTGCCATGCTTTTCAAGGTCTTCCATGGCCTGAGCCCATGTCATATTTATTTTGGAGGTACTGGATGCAGAAGCCTTGACTTTCTCTGATAGTTTGCATTGTTCTTCGTCTTCTGAAAGGATGGAAGAAAATACCTGTTCACCAAGAAAGTAACCTTCCATGGTCTTATTTTTTCCCCTTTTGTGGCATTTCCCCAACCAATTACTTGACTTTTGAGTCTTTTCTCAAGAGGAGAGTATACTCTGGGGACCTGAAAGTTCTCAGTTCCTCCAAGGTGACACAATCAAGGGAGAGGAGCTCACTCCTTTCCTGGTATGCACACTGGTCTGGGAGCAACCAAAAACTTTTCTTCCCAGAATCTGCAAGTAGTAGCATTCCCTCTCTACACCACTTCCAGCTATGGTATGTCAGCCCACCACTCTTCCTCACCCTAGAACCGTGCTCAGGGCTGAGATTCAGATCCCTCCTCATTAATTCTATTCACTCTATTGGCCTAGTCCCTCCTCAAAAGTGTCTATTTCTAATTACACCGGCCTCCCATTTGTCCTCTCCTCTATCCCTTTATCCCCTTCCCCCCCCCCACCTTCCTGTAGGATAAGATAGATTTTCATACCCAATTGGGTGTGCATGTTATTCCCTCCTTAAGTCAAATCCAATAAGAGTGTGATTCACTCTTTCCTCTCACCTTCCCCCCTTCCCTTCCATTGTAAAAGCTTTTTCTTTTCTCTTTTACGTGAGAAATAATTTACCTCATTCTATTTCTCCTGTTCTCCTTACCCCAATGTATCCTTCCCTCACCCTTAATTTTATTTTTTTAGATATCGTCCTTTCATATTCAAGTCACCCTGTGCATTCTGTCTATATGTATGTAATCTCTGCAATTACCCTAACATTGAGAGAAGTCTCAAGGGTTACAAATATTGTCTTTTCATGTGGGAATGTAAACAGTTCAACTTTAGTAAGTCACTTATGATTTCTCTTTCCTGTTTACCTTTTCAAGCTTCTCCTGATTCTTGTATTTGAAAGTCAAATTTTCTCTTCCACTCGGGAAAAGACATTCAACAAGAATGCTTGAAAGTCCTCTATTTCATTGAATTACCATTTTCCCCCTGAAGTATTATACTCAGTTTTGCTGGGTAGGTGATTCTTGATTTTATTTCTAGTTGCTTTGATCTTCAGAATATCATATTCCAAGCCCTCTGATCCCTTAATATAGTGACTGCTAGATCTTATGTTATCCTAATTGTGTTTTCACAATACTTAAATTATTTCTTTCTGGCTGCCTACAATATTTTCTACTTGACCTGGGAACTCTGGAATTTGGCTACAATATCCTTCGGAGTTTTCCTTTTGGGAACCCTTTCAGGAGGTGATTGGTGGATTCTTTTTAATCTTCTTGTTTTAGAATGTCAGTGCAGTTTTCCTTGATAATTTATTGAAAGATGATGTCCAGGTTCTTTTTTTTTTTTGGTCATGACTTTCATCTAGTCCAATAATTTTTAAATTGTCTCTCCTGGATCTATTTTTCAGGTAAGTTGTTTTTCCAATGAGATATTTCACATTGTATTATCTTTTTTCATTCTTTTGGTTTTGTTTCATTATTTTTTGATTTTTCATAGAGTCATTAGCTTCCATCTGCTCCATTCTAATCTTTAAGGAATTATTTTCTTCAGTGATCTTTTGGACCTCCTTTTTTCCCATCTGTCCAGTTCTGCTTTTTAATGCATTCTTTTCCTCATTGGCCTTTTGGACTTCCTTTGTCATTTAGATTAGTCTGTTTTTAAAGTCTTATTTTCTTTATCATTTTTGGGTCTCCTTTAGCAAGCTGTGGACATGTTTTTCAAGATTTTCTTGCATCATTTTCATTTCTCTTCCCAATTTTTGGTCCACTTCTCTTTCTGATTTTCAAAATCCTTTTTGAGTTCTTCCATGGCCAGAGACCAATTCATATTTTTCTTGGAGGCTTTGCATGTAGGAGCTTTGACTTTGTAGTCTCCTTCAGTTTGTATGTTTTGATCTTTCTTATCATCACAGTAACATTCTATAGTCTGATTCTTTTTCCAGTTTTTGTTCATTTCCTTAGCCATTTGCTTAACTTCTGAGCTCTTTGTCAAGGTAGTTCTCTCCTTCCAGTGGGGGTGGGGTGTGTATTGTCAGCTGCTTCACCCCCTCCCCCCAAGCTGTGGATCTAGTGCTCCAGAAACATCTGCTGCCCCTGCTGTGGTTGCTATGGGCTCCTCCTCCCCTCCCCCACCCTGACTGTGGGGCCAGACTGTGCTACTCTCTCACATAGGTCCAACCACAGGTCTGATCATTTTTATCAGCTGACCTACCAAGGTGTCCTCTGCCTTTGGGATTAAGAAGTCTGGAAATGACCACAGGTGCCAGTGATTCAGGCCCCTAAGCCTGCTCATGTCCAATCTGTGTGGGCTTCTGGACTGCAATCCTCTCCCATCTGGCATGACAGATGCTTCCCATGGACCTCCCAGGCTGTCTTAGGCTGGAGATTTGCTTTACACTGTCATTCTGTGGGTTCTCCCACTCCAGAATTTGTTTAGAGTCATTTTTAACAGGTATATGGGGGGTCTCTGCTTTTACTCTGCTATCTTGGCTCCACCCCCTTGAATGTACCTTCATCTTAAGGTTGTTCCTTCTCCCTCCTTCCCCCTTTTCATACTCACTGAGACATGGTTTCCTTCTGGTCACTGTGTCCCTGGACATTCTTTTCAATACTGGTTTCAGGTTCCCTCATGCTCACTGGATGTGGTGGTGGGTTTAGCTGGAATCCTCCTTGCTCCTCTTTGCTGCTGCTGGACTCTGGTTCTACCATCATCACTCACCAACCTCTCTTCCTCTGAGGTTTGGGCCATTCATATTTATCATTCCCTCAACATTCTGGTAGCCGTTACTACCAACCCAAGGCATCCTCCCTTCTTCCTCAATGGCTTTAGTTCCTGGATCATAGTCTCTCCTCCTTCACACTTGGGGACATCCATGTATGTACTGATGCTCCCTCAAAGCCCTGAACTTCCCAGTAACTCAGTCTAGTAAATGTCTGTGATCAATTCTTCCACTCCAGTTCAATTACACTCAGAGATAGGCATCCCTTTGATCTGGCCCTAACCACAACTGCTCCCCTTTCATGCTCATCAATTCTGGGGACCCTTCTTGCTGTCTCATTCTGTGGCCGCCACTTGGGGAAACTTTCTATGGATGGAATTCTACACCTGAGAAAAATAAGAAGGGGAGATATTGGTTGGAGGGAGGTTAATGAGAGGGGCAAAAGACTCAGGACCTGGCTTGACCTCAGGATTCGCACTTCCAATGTCAGGGGAGAAGACAAACAAGAGACAAGTCCTCCTGTCAAGTGAGAAATCTCCTCTCCCTTAGAACCCTCAATCTCCAAATAATTGCCGTTATTGACACCACATTCTTCATAGACCTTTCTCATGCATCCCTTCCCAACCACACATTTGGATCCCTGAGCGTTTGGTCAACACTCATTTTTAAAGGGTCATACGGTTTAGAAACATAGGGTTTAGAGAGCATTTAGTCCACCCCCTTTGTTTTACAGATTAAGAGCTCAAGGCAGAAAAGATGGAACTGATTTGCTGGAGATTACAACTGAGTAAGTAGCAAATTGGTCAATAAATGAAAAATTATTTATTAAGCAGTTACTGTGCTCCAGACACTGGAACATATAATATACCTTGGTTGAGGAAGAAGAAGGAGGAGGAGGAGGAAGAGAAAGAAGAAGAAGAAGGGAAGGAAGGAAAGAAAGAAAGAAAGAGAGAGTGAAAGAAAGGAGACAGGGAAGGAAGGAGGGAAGGAAGGGCAAAGGAAGGAAAGGAAGAAGAAGAAAAGGAAGGAAAGAAAGAAGAAAGAAAGAGAAAAGGGAAGAAGGAAAGAAAGAAGGAAGGGAAGAAAGAAAAAGAAAGAAGGGAAAAGGAAAGAAAGGAAGGAAGAAAAAAAAGAGAAAGCCAATCCTTGTCTTCAAGAATCTTTTTCTACTTGTGATCTATTTTCACCAGAGAAAAGTTTTATACAGATATATAAATATATGTATATCTGGTATACAGATATATAAAGAAAGTATGCAAATCAAACATTTACTCATAATAAATAATAAAAAAACCCATTTCTTGGTATACATATAATTTTATCATTTATTTAAGAGGAAAGCAAATTTGCATGCTAATGAGATGGATGTGCTTCTTTATATTTACATAAAAATTTAAAACTTGGAGGAATATTTGATACTGCAGGACATAGACCATCTTCCATGTTTTTCAGCCTTCACTGATAGTTTGACTTTAGAACTGTCAGTTCCAAGTATGCCCCTTTGCATAAATATACGTAGTACAAAATGGCAGAAGTATGTTTAGGAACTCTTCAGAAATTGTTAGAAATTATGTCCTAATTCCAAGCCAAAATTCATTATACAAACTTTGTTTTTAGGAAACTCAAGTTTTAAACTTCTGTCATTTGATAACTTGTCAAATTATTCTTGAACTTTCAATGGCAGATGACTGACATTTAGTTTAATTGAGTATGGTTTATGAACTCAACTTAGTTTTTCAGAATCAAAATTTGAAGGGAAGTATTCTGAAACTGTGTCTCCAGCCTCTTCAGATGATCAGTTATAACTCTTACAATTAAATCTTTGAAAAGGTTATCTTCAATAATTAAATCATTTCTAAAGAACCATTTTCCACCTGATTCTTCCATATGTTAAGTTTTGTAGTAAAACTTTCAATTTTATCTCAACGTAAACATGTCACAATTTTTTCCTTCAAGAGACATGTTTAAGTCATTGAGTTTTTCAAAAATATCTGCCAAATAACATAATTCTGAAAACCATAAGTCGTTATGAAAACAATTTAACAGAGCTGGATTTCTGTTCAGTCAAAAATATAACAACTTCAATTATTTGTTTAAACTTCACCCTTTTGAGAAACACATGATTTGACATTTTTTTCCATCTGTTTAGGTGTACTACAACCTGGTAGCAGAGTCTGTGGCATTGTTAGTAGCATTTTTACTTATTCTGTCTAAATTTAGTCACTTATCGGTAACAAAAAACTATTTTTGTCCTATAATATACATAAATATTGCTAATAATTTCTAAAGTAAATGTTAGCTTTAGTTTATGAAATTACATTTGTTTGTGCTTAATTTAAAAAATTGATAGTCACACCTACACATACAGTGGCAATGGTGGTGAAATATTGTTAAAGGACTTTTATCTTTACTTGCTACAATTAAACACATATTTCTGTAAAAGAGGGAGATAACGGAAATTTTTAAAATCAAACATTCCAACACAATACAATCCAAAGATATACTAATTTGATACTTCCATCCTGAGGAGTAATGGTAGGAAGATAGTGAAAATCTTTATTTTAACTATTATGTTACTATAAGAGCCGAAAACTTTATATGTACAGTAAAAACACTGCAATTCGTAACATAACTCTGAACATGGCCTCTAATTTGAGCCAAAGTGCTCCTTCTGGGAGTGTTTGTTGGCGCTGTGCGGTGTGACAACATGTGCAAGGCAAAGTGCACTTGTGTGTCCAGAACCAAAGTTGCAGTGACATTGCCCAACGCAACATGGCAAACGCTGCCAGAAATACCTCAGGTTCATTACACGTTTGATTTTGAATTAAATTTTGGTCATTGTGCCTTCAGAAACCTTTTACTGTTGCCCAGCCCGCACATATGGGGTCACAACCCACAGTTTGAGAAGGAAAATGAATATAAAAGGAGGTGAAAAGGGAGTTAGGGAAAATCAAGGTGCTGGGTGTGTGTGGTGGGGGGAGACACAGACACAGGGAGTACAGAGGTGAACAGAGACATGCAAGGCTACAGAGGCTGACAAGGAGGATGAGGATGAGGATGGGATGGTGAGGGCACAAAGGCAGGAGGGAAAATGGCAGAGAATCTCACTCACATAACCTGGGATTAGTTGGGAGCATTCAGCAGCACGGACGCAGTGGAGATGGAAGAGGACTAGGCATGGGGGCAGAGTTTGAGATCTTGGTTTTATAGGTTTTTGAGAGGATGGATAAACTAACTCATATTTCTGTCACCTTAGGGTGCCATTTCTCTAAATCCTATCCCAATCATCTCCACGTGATTAGTAAAACTTTGACGTTTACTGGTCCAGGTCATCTCAAAGTTTTCAGTAATATTTGGTGCACTGCTGATCTTACTGCAGATGTCTTCAGATGTCTTGCTGCAGTTGAGGTTTATTTACCTTAGGACCAAAAGACCCTGGAAGTAGCATCCAGATGTCTCCTCTGATTTAGCACATAGTTTCAGGGTGTGAATTTTGGTTAATGTAAGATTCAGTTTGCACATTATGTCCCTTTAATCTTTGGATGGTATATGAGTGACAAAGCCTCCCCTTGACTGACTTACTTCTTGCTACTGCACCTTTTATGCTGGTGACCTATCAACTCATTATCCCAACTAGAGAGTGGGAGCACCTGATCAGGGGGACCAGAACAAGATTGAGTTTTACCACACATGCTCCCATCTCTATCCCACCATTATCCTCAATATTCTTTTCTAACTCCTTCAGTTGGAGGATTCCTATGTTCCCTATAGCCTGGACTAGTTTTCCCTACATGATATGTTAACCAATCCTTGAAAGCGAATTAGAGGGTAATTCAATATATTAGAACTGAACTAGCTATTGCCACCCCCTACTTCCAGCTGCTCAGCTTTGCTTCAGGCTTTCTGCAGTTCAGATTTCCTTTAGGAGATGGAGCCTGGCTACTCTGTGCTCAACTACATTCTCTGCTAGGCAGGCAGGAGAAACCTTTCTGGCTGCCCAATGACTTTCTTCCCCAGATGATCTTTTCACTCCTTCCACATCCTAGAAGCAACCTCCCTGCCATAAATGCTACTCTATTTTTCTATACTCCATAGCTGACACACCCAAAGACTGTCTTCCCCAGTTAGACTACAATCTTCTTCATATTAGGATCAGTCTTTGCATGTGGGAATTGCTTAGTAGATGATTTTCCATCTACCCATCCATTCCTGCATCCATCCACCTATCCAGCTCCACAGCCAGGCAGCCATTTATCCATCCATCCATCTATCCAGGGGCACCACAGACAAAAAGACAGGAGTCCAGTCAGAGATAGTTTTCCATGGACACGGTGGCTTCTCTGTGTGGTCGCTTCATCTAGGGCTCTCCTCCCAGCTTGCTGCTAATGGAGCCCATCCATCCTGGGCACAGAGGATCCTTTTGGGGTTCACCATAAGCCATCCCTGTCCAGTATGGGTATAGAAGATAGGCTCAGCCCTCCATCCAGCTCTGCCACATGCTCTTCTCCCACAATGGGCTCTGATTTACTGTGTTGGGCTTGGAGTCACATATTGCATCACATCTTCTGTGAGAAATATCACTGGGTCCCTGATGCACAAAGATGGCAGAATTGTGGCATTGTTGGATTTAAGATGTAGGACAAGAAAGGATTATGTGGAAGGGCCCTTAGAATTCATCCAGCCCAACCCCCTGCATTCAACTGATGAGGAAACAAACCTCAGAAAGGTGGATTTGTCCAAGTTCATACAGTTAACAAAGGGCTGAACAAAGGGCAGGTCTTCTGCCTCTAAATGAAGAGTCCTTCACATCATATGCCTCCCTAGGTCCATAATTCTTCACACTTAGCTTTGGAACTTTTCAGGAGATAGCCAATCACTCCAACGCCAAGATATCTAAGTTACCAGTTTCACTGATTTAGAGATGGAAGGGACTTAGCAGATCACCTAGTTCAGGCCTGCCTCATTTTATGGATGAGGAAACTGAGGTTTTAAGGGTGGAGTCATTTACCTAAAGGCAAATGCAGGCAGTGAGTGAGAGGGAGGATTTGAGTGGAAGGTTCTTTGACCTCAAACCCCTAACACTACCCTGCCTCCCTGGGTCAAATCATCCTGGAAATAAAAGCAGTTAACATTCATATAGTGTGTGAGTCAGTTAGTGCTTACTTAGTACCTACTGTGTGCTAGGTTCTATGCTAAGCACAGAGTAGGAATATAGGGACAGGCAAAAACCAACTCCTTCTCTCAAAGAGCTCGCAATCTAAGGAGAGAGACAACATCTAAATGCTCATGTCCCCACAAGATATACAGAGGAGAAATGGGGGACAGGCTCAGAGGGAAGGTTCCAAGACTCAGTTTACAAAGAACTCTCCATACATAATCTCATTAGATTCTGACAACTGTCCAGTGAAGTGACTGCTGTTTTTATCCCAATTTTATGGATGAAGAAACTGAGAGTTCTAGAGATTAAGTTGCTTTCCCTGAGGCAACCAGCTATGGAGCCCCTTAGGCAGGGGTCAAACACAATCCTCCTGACTCCAAGTCCAATGCCCTATCCATTCTTTCGGCATCTCTATGTCCCCTAGAGAGATGGCTCCCTTACACTTGGCCTTGGGAGCTTTGGGTGATGATCCATTTCAAGGTCCATAACTCTAAGTCATGAAAGAGATGGTTCCTCCCTGTGTCAGCAGATCCCTGGATGGCAAATGGACAAGGCTTCTGTTGATCTCTGTTGTCCTGTTGTGGAACAGTCTCCAGGCCACTGAGGCTGGTGTCCATTGGGGCACAAATGGAGCTATGATCCCCTTTCCCTGCCTCCTTAAGATATTGAGGGAGTTAGGGGAGAGAACACACAGAAATGTGAACCTATGCAGATGTCCTTCGACTGCTTCCAATTGAAGACTCTTGGAGGGAGGCGGTTGGGTTGTTGCATATGGTTACTAAGTCTGAAAAAGTTAATGACAGAGGATGAACCATGGGTTAAAAAAACAGGAGACTTCCATGGCAGGGGATCAGTTGGAGTGGGGACTGAACCTACCTTGCTAGAATCCAGGCTCCTGACTGCCTCTCATTGTTTCCCTCCTTCAACAAGAACTGATCTGGTCTTGGGGAACTAGGAGTGAGGAAGTTCTGATTTCAAATCTGGCATTAGACACTTGTTAGTTGTGTGACTGTGGGCAAGTCATTTAACCTCCATCTACCTCAGTCTCCTCAATAGGAAAAACAGTAGTATCTACCTTATGGAGTTGTGGTGAAGAACAAATAAAATTCTCTGTCTTTCTCTCTCTCTCTCTCTCTCTCTCTCTCTCTCTCTCTCTCTCTCTCTCTCTCTCTCTTTCTCTCTCTCTCTCTCTCTCTCTTTCTCTCTCGTATTAGCTGTGTGACCCTGGGCAAGTCAAAAATACCCTTTTGCCTCTGTTTCTTCATCTATAAAATGAGCTGGACAAGGAAATGACAAATCATTCCAGTATCTTTACCAAGAAAATTCCAAATGGGTTCAGAAAATGTCAGAGACAACTGAAATGACTAAATAACAAATACCCTTAAAGTGTGGTCTAAATACTGCTGCAGCTGGACATTGAGTCCTGGAGAAGTAACAGTAACTAGTAGAGCAACTGTGGGTGTGATAGCAATTGGAGTAGGCTGGTGGAAGAGTCACCAGCAGAAAGAAATTGAGATTGGCATTGAGATTGAGATTGAATTCCTATATTTGGTTACTAAGCCTAAAAAAGTTGATGGCAGAGGGTGAATCATGAGCTGAAAAACCAGGAGGCTTCCAATGGGGAGGGGTCAGGTGGAATGGGCACAGAACTTACCTCAATGAACATGAGACTCCTGACTGCTTCTCATTGTTTCCTTTCTTGAACAATAACTGGTCTTGTTGTATTGAACTGAGACTCGGAAAGTTCTGAATTCAAATTTGGCATTAGACACTTGTTAGCTGTGTGACTCTCAGCAAGTTATTTAATTTACATCCTACTTCAGTATCCTAAATAGGGAAAAAAGTAGTGTCTAGTGCATGGAGTTGTGGTGAAGATTAAATGAAATTAGATTTGTATCTACATACATACGTGTATGTATATCTATACAGCTATGTTATTTATCTAATATTCATATCTATCTATCTATATCTATAAACAATTTACAACATTGAGGCAGGAGAAAGAGCTGTGTTGGCCAACTGACCAGTTTCAGTTGGGTCCCCAGTGGAACAGCTCCAGTTTCTAGTCATAGAGGTTGTTGTTTGTCCTTTGTCTGAAAGAGGACCATGACATGAGGCAGGTGATGCCATGACATGCTGCTGGAAAAGATTTAAGTGAGGGAGAGCTGTGTAAAGTCACTAGCCTCATTTTCACCTCCAGAGTCATCTGGGTCCATTGGCAAAACATAGATCAGAAGGACTGGAGATGGATCTGAATACAGTGGAAGACCTTTACCAGTTTTTAAAATAGAAAATAATTAACAAAAAGAAAGCAATGGAATTAAGAGGGGTGGGGAAGTTTTCTTGTGGGAGGTGGGATTTTGGTTAGGACTTACTTAAAGCAAGCCAAGGAGGTCAGAGCAGAGAAAGGAGAGTGTTCCAGGCATGGGGGACAGCTAAAGAGAATGCTCAGAGATGAGAGATGGAGTGGAAAACAATGTCATTGGATCAAAGAGGTAAGGTATAAGAAGACTGGAAAGGAAGGAGCTAGGTTAAGAAGGGCTTTTAACTATTACTTATTTTTAGTTTCTAACATTTACTTCCACAACATTTTGAGTTCCAAATTTTTTCCCCATCTCTCCCCTCCACCTACCCCAAGATAGAAAGCATTCTGACTACCACTTCCCTCAATCTGCCCTCCTTTCTATCACACTTGTCCCTTCTTTTTCCCCATCCCCTCTATTTTCTTGTAGGGCAAGATAGATTCCTATACCACATTGCCTGTATATCTTATTTCCCAGTTGCATGTAAAAACAGTTTTTAACATTCATTTTTAAAACTTTGAGATCCAACTATTCTCCCTTCCTCCCTCCCCACTCATCCCCACTGAGAAGGCAAGCAATTTGATATAGGTTATACATCATGCATAGTTATGCAAAGCACTTACATAACAGTCATATTGTGAAAGACTAATATTATATTTCCCTCCATCCTATCCTGCCCCATTTATTCTATTCTCTCTTTTGACCCTATCCCTCCTCAGATGTGTTTACTTCTAATTACCCCCTCCTCCCATTTGATCTCCCTTCTATCATCCTTCCTGCCCCCTGCTAATACCCTTCCCCTTACTTCCCTGTAGTGGAAGATAAATTTTCATATCAAATTGAGTGTGCATGTTATTCCCTCCTTAAGCCAAATAAGATGAGACTAAAGTTCACTCTTTCCCTCTCACCTCTCCCCTCTTCCCCTCCATTGAAAATGTCTTTTCTTGCCTCTTCTATGTGAGAGATAATTTACCTATTCTATTTCTCCCTTTCACTTCCCAATATATTCCTCTCTCACTCCTTAATTTCAATTTTTTAGCTATCATCTCTGTCTATTCAACTCACCCTGTGCCCTCTGTCTACATGCATATAATCCCTCCAACTACCCTAATACTGAGAAAAGTCTCAAGAATTATAAACATTTATCTTTCCATGTAGGAATGTAAACAGTTCAACTTTAATAAGTCCCTTATGATTTCTCTTTCCTGTTTACCTTTCCAAGCTTCTCTTGATTCTTGTGTTTGAAAGTCAAGTTTTCTATTCAGCTCTGGTCTTTTCATCAAGAATACTTGAAAGTTCTCACTCTATTTCGTTGATTGGCCAATTTTTCCCCTGAAGTACTATGCTCAGTTTTGCTGGGGAGGTGATTTTTGGTTTTAATCCCAACTTCTTTGCCCTCTGGAAGATCATATTCCAAGTCTGCTCATCCCTTAATGTGGAAGCTGTTATATTTTGTGTTATCCTGATTGTGTTTCTACAACACTTGAATTGTTTCTTTCTGACTGCTTGCAATATATTCTCCTTGACCTGGGAGCTCTGAAATTTGGCTTCAATATTCCTAGGACTTTTTCTTTAGGGGGCTCTTTCAGGAGGCAATTGGTGGATTATTTCTATTTTACCTTCTGGTTCTAGAATATCAGGGCAGTTTTCCTTGATAATTTCTTGAAGGATGATGTCTAGGCTCTTTTTTTGATCATAGTTTTCAGGTAATTCAATATTTTTTTTCCTGAATCAAGATTTAATTTAATCTCTAAAAACAATGTTTAACTAATTTTAATCAAACCACCCTCCCTACAACTAACATTTCTTGTACTACATTAAATACTCAATGTTTTATAATTAATCCCTAGTTAAGTCCCAACATTAAAAATAAACATCCAATCAAAAACTAATGTCTGACACCTAACAAAATGCTAATCACCAGTAAAGCAAAATACAAAAAAAGCTTTCAGAGTTCATAAATGTTGTAATGGCAAGATAGTTGGCTTAGAGTGATTATCACTAGTAACAATTTCTGTTGATTTAATAATTTTTTTCTTTTGTTCATTAAAGGGCCATTCCCTGACTACTTCTTAAAGAGGCCTATTAACTCAATGGACATTATCTCCCTCTGAGTGAGTGTCTGAAAAGGTCAGCGTAAAAAGGCCATGGTCCCCCATTGCATTCCAGGCCATGTCCAGTCATTCTAATGAATATCTGGTCACTGGACCCAGATGGCTCAGGAGGAGAAAGTGAGACTGATGACCTTGCACATCCCTCCCTCACTCAATACAAAGTCAAGTGCAAGTCATGTCATCATTTCTCTGATGTCATAGTCTTCTTTGAAAATGAAGGATGAACACAGCAAGATAAGTGATTCAAGTACAGTGCTATTTTAAAGTTATTCCAACAATAAGCATCGGTGCATACTGTACTTTATAACTGTTTGCTCTGAATCTTTACTTTGTAAGAGAACTAACATTTTATCACTAGATAATAAATTATGGGATTGCTGATTAAATAGCACTTAAATATTAAAACAAAGAAAATAAAAGCAATCATTCTCTGAACTGCTTCACTTTGTCAAAATACGTCCTTTACAAAGTAATCAAAAACACTTAATTTAAGTGAGGTATCCACTCATCGTTAGTTTTTGCATTTAAAAAAAAACAGTAGTTTTCTGCAAGGGACATCATTGTTTATAATAAATCTGAACTTTTGTTTTTCTTTTAACATTCTTAGAATGTCTGCTCCTGAACATTTTGATCTTTAAGGCATTACACAATGAAGTTCCCTTTAAAACAAATTAACAGAAGTGATTTAGGAATGGCTAAGATCTCTTCTAAACTCCATCTTCTATTTTGGTTTATAAAGTAGAGGTGACCTGCTATTTAAGTGCCTAAAGCAAATTACATCCAATTTTTCCTAAAAATCCAATGTTTGTAATAGCATTTCCTTAGAAAAGAAAATCAAACTAAATTTCAGCAAAAAATGGAGGTATTTTTAAGAGGGAAAGTACAAGAGACTAAAAGGGGAAGATTTAAAGAAAATTTTAACCTATAAGCTTTCTAAATCCTTTTTTCAGTTTATAAGCATTAGTAAGACTGGCATTAAGATTGTAATTACACCATTACAGTAGAGCTTACACATGCTTAACATATAAAACTTACATTTTTAAATGAGTTGAACAACTTTAAAAATATAGGCTCTAATATAATTGGCCTTTCAGTGTTTTCCCTGTGGGAAACGTTGGCTGAATTTTGGCTTTTTCTATCCAACTGGTTAATTCTGACTATTCCTTTGCCTTCCTTAAATGAATTACTTCAAAAACTGGGGTTGCTACAGTATTTAAAGTTTTGTTTTTCTGAAGGGCAATCCAATAATCCTGGCATATCTATTATTGTTCAGAGTTAATGGTATTGGAGGGAAAAGACTAGATATGACACTATGCATAAAGATCATAAATGGGAAAGAATATTATGAACAGAAAGAAATCAAAGTTTAAGGAGTAAAAGAAGCTTCAAATAATACCATCCATAATAAAAGACCAGAAAACACAGGGAAAATTGAGAGATTTGGTTCTGAACTATTTTTAAAAATTCGAAAACCCTTAGAATTTAGAGCATGAAAATAAATGTAAAATGGAAAACAGTGCAATAATATGACCCTAATAAGAAACTTCTTTTTAATAAATAATCCCCGATAAAATGGAGTTTCACAAAATCTCATCTTAAACAAAATATATTGCACTATATATATATATATATATACCTATGTATATATGTATGTATGTATATATATATATATATACATATGTATGTGTGGAGAGAGAGAGAGAGAGAGAGAGAGAGAGAGAGAGAGAGAGAGAGATCAAAAACAAATCCTACCATTTCTCCCCTTCAGAGTATTAGACTGACAAATTTTCACACAATGCACCTTTTACTTCTCTATGGCATCTAGTCTAGTGACATTAATTTGAAGTCAGAAATAGAGAATTTGTAGCCACTAGAATGATCTCTGTTCCCCTCTACAATAAATGACTTAGAGTTAACACAGTCAGTTTTTACTTATATACTTATATTTCCATCATAAAAGCTTAAGATCCTTTTACTGTAGTCTGTTTCAAGAAGTTTTGTAAAGTTCAATATACTAAAAAAAATCTTGATTTTTAAAAGAACCTTTTTGATACTGGTGCATGATGGGTTTATTGTAAGGCTAATTTAAGCATAAAATGGCTAATTGTGTAAACTAAATCACAGCTATTGGAAAAATTTTCTTCAGCTAAGCAAACACAAGGCTGCAGCAATGATGAAGAGTTGTGGAATACAAGGAAAAAATGAACATGTAAATAAAATGACTTGATCAGTGATCATTCTTTACTCTACTTTCTGGAATATGGAAGAAATTATCTTCTTTGAGTTTCAAATATTCTGGTAAATCCAGGTGTCTCTTAGCTTCTTCAATATCATCTTGAATTGCTGAAATAAGGTCATCAATTGAACTCAAGTTTTTTCCTGGTCTGAGAAGCCAGAAATGACTAAACTAAGGATTTGCCCGTAGAAATCCTCTTTGAAGATATGTATAATAGTGAGTTTCTACAGATTTTTTAGTATTCTTGTAGTATGGGTTCCATCTTATCCTTAAAACCATCTTATGGACATCTCTAGTTCATCAGAGGTTCAACCATAGCAGATTCCAGTAGAAAAATCACTTTGAAAATTATGTACTGTTTGGTCAGGAAAGTTAGCTGTGGGAATGCCAAGCTACTTGGAGTCATGTCCGAAGGCCCTCACCACTTTACCCTGGCAGAAATAAGGCATGTGCTTCATCCTGTCACTGGCTCTGGGCTCCAGGGTTTGACACAGGTGAAGAGTCGGGGGAACAGCCATCGAACTCAGGACAGCAGTTCTCCACCCTGGTTAGGAGTGGGATGGGGGATTACTTAGGGCACGAGGCAGGTAGGTGACCAGGGGTGAGTTTAGAGGGTGAGACTCACGGCCAAAGGCCCCTATCCAAATGCTGCAGGTGAAGGGCTCAAAGCAGAGCCTCTGCACACCACTGACCCAACAGAAGCCACAATCTCATGCACCATTTTTGATCACCACTCCTACTCTAGAAAGACTTACATTAATTTAATAATAATTATAATAATTTAATATAACAATTTGATAATAATAATAATAATTAATAATAATACATCTGATTTCATTAAATGTCTTGTGTTGATCATTTGAAGTCAAACTGTTTTTATTTTTGAAAGAATTCCCTGGATGGGTTTTGAACCATGCTGACCAAACCTGCTTGACCCTGCTGACTGAAAATACCACCCCAAGCTCAGGAAGCAGTAAGGGCACCCAGAGTCATTTGGGGAGCAGGGAGTGACAAACCATGCTATGCAAGTTTTTCCATTGCAGCACCACACTTCTGCCTTATACTGAGCTTGCTCACCACTCAATTCTCTAGTTTTTTTTTTAAGACAAAATACATAATTTTAGTTTTCAACATTCACTTCCATAAGATTTGAATTCTAAATCCCTCCCTTCTCTCTCTCTCCTGCAAGATGGTGTGCAGTCTGACATAGGCTTTACGTATACTTTCAGATTAAACATATTTTCACATTAATCATGTTGTAAAGAAGAAAAGTAACCAAGGGGAGGCACCACTGAAAAAGCAAACAAACAACAAAACAGAGTAAATAGTCTGCTCCTCTCTGCATTCAGACTCCACTGTTCTTTGTCTGGATGTGGATGCATTTTCCATCATGAATCTTTTGAGGTTATCTTAGATTTTTGCATTGCTGAGAAGAGTTAAGTCTATCAAAGTTAGTCATTGCACAATGTTGCTGTTCCTTGAACAATGTTCTGGTTCTGCTCACTTCACTGAGCATCAGTTCATGTAAGTCTTTCTAGATTTTTCTGAAGTCAACCTGCTTATCATTTTATATGGAACAATAGTATTCCATCACATTCATATACCACAACTTGTTCAGCGATTTCCCCATTGATGGACATCCCCTCAATTTCCAAATCGTTGCCAACACAGAAAAGGCTTTTATAAATATTTTTGTACATGTGGGTCCTTTTCCCCTTTTTATGATCTCTTTGGGATACAGACCTAGAAGTGGAACTGCTGGGTCAAAGGTTATGCACACCTGTATAGCCTTTGAGTGTAGTAGAATTTTTTTCTTAAGAACTATTATGCAGGCATGCTTGCCCTATGCTACAAATATACAATTTATTTTTTCAAAGTTTAAAAAAATAATTTATTTATTTCTCTCACTTCCCTCTCTCCACCCAATGAGCAAATTACACACACACACACATACACACACACAAACACAAACACAAACACATGCACACACACGTGCACACTCTGTCTCTGAAAAATAAAGCCTTCAAGACATAGTTGCATAGTGTGGCAAAGCCAATTCTCAAATTAGTAATGCCTGAAAAGGTATGTCCCTTCCTGTATTCAAAGTTCAGCACATCTCTGTCCAGAGGCGTTCATTTCCATTCTTTTGGACTTGTGGTTTGTTATTGTGTTGACCAGCATTCCAAAGTCTTTTAAAATTATTTTCCTTTTTAATGCGTTATCACTGCATAAAATTTTCTAGTGCTGCCCTGCATCAGCTCATGGAGGAGTGGCCTGTTTCCTCTGAAATTGTCCAGTTCGTCCTTTCTAATGGCACAATAATTATATAAATAATTGGGCTTAAGACTTGTTCTTTGAACAATAAAACTAGTCAGTAAAACCAAAGGAAAAAAGGCAGCTTTTGGTCACAGAAGTGTACTTTCCCCTGGGTAGAGCACTCCAGGCTCATGCCTCCCACCACTTACAAGCACCTTTTTACAAGTCAATTAGACATTCTGAAAATAGGTGAAGAGAAAGTACATTCCAGGTAGGGGGGAAGCCAGAGCAAAGACAAAGAGGTGGGAAATGAAGCACGGTATATGTGAAACACTAAGAAAGTCATATAAGGCCAGATGATCTTTATATAAAGGAGAATGTGCAATGTGGCTGGAAAGGTAGGCCGGGCACCAGTTGTGAATGGTCTTGAATGGCAAAAGAAGGAATAATGGGGAGTAATAGGGTAATAGGTAGGCATTGAAATTTACTAAGTAGAGGAATGATGTGGCCAGACTTGGAGTTTAGGAAAATCAGGCTAGCAAAGGTGTTGGGGAAGGCTTAGAACGGAGAAAAAGATGGTGGGGAGAATACACAGCACATTATTGTGGTATCCAGAGGAAAGGAGAAAGAGTCTAAAGAGGGAGGCTGAGTGTGTGAGGATGGGGGGACAGACATTACACATGCTGTGAACGTTCAAAGGACAAGATCTGGCAGTATTTGGAAATGTGAGGTGAGGGAAAGGAGGGGAGTTAAGGATGATATCACGATTAGCTTGGGGCACTGGGGTGACACTGGTGTTCATAACAGAAACAGGAAAGGGGATGGCTTGGGACATAGGGGTGGGGGGAGATAGTAAATTCAGTTTTGGATATGCTGCACTTGAAACAACTACAGGAAATTCATTTGGAAATGTCCTCAGAAATAGAAACATAGGTCATTCACAGATATGTGCTTCAGTCAATCCATCAGTCCATCAACAAACATTTATTAAGCACCTACTGTGTGTCAGGTACTGGGCTAATCACTGGGGCCAGAAAGAGAGGCAAAAATACAGTCCCTGCCCTCAAAGGTTTCACAATATAATGGTGAAGTCAATGCAGCACTTCCAGGATACATATGGAGAAAGTGAAAGAAATCTCAGAGGAACAGGGTGGAGGGGGAAGGAACACCATTGAAAAGCCTCCTGCAGAAAGTGGGACTTGAATTGAGTCTTGAAGGAAGCCAGTGGATCCAAAGAGGTAGAGATAAAGAGGGGGAACATTCCAGGGGGATAAAAAATCTTTTTGGTTTGCTAGGACCTCTCAGAGACTGGGTGTAAAGGTAGAAGGTTCGAAAGTCTGCACTGTCCTCCATATAATAATAAGACACTGGAGGAGGACTTAAGTCAAGAAGCAAAGTTTCTATTCTGTGTCTCAGATCCCCTTGGGCAAGCCTATGGACTCCTCAGACTCATGCTTTAAAATAATTGCTGGAAATGCTCAAGTTAGGTTTGGAGGGTAGTGAGAATAATGATGTAATTTTTTCTGTCTCTGAGTTCTTGATATCTTAAAATCTGCCCAGGGAG
Organism: Notamacropus eugenii; assembly: GCF_028372415.1. Classification (NCBI taxonomy): domain Eukaryota; kingdom Metazoa; phylum Chordata; class Mammalia; order Diprotodontia; family Macropodidae; genus Notamacropus; species Notamacropus eugenii. Next base: position 24,901,221 of record NC_092876.1, read on the forward strand.
CATTAGTTTAAAAATCCTGCCTTAAAGTGTGTTAGTTAAATCGAATTGGAAGAGGATCATATTGAAAGTGGGATCCCCTATACAGCGCTGACAGATACTTTGAAGGAAGAGTTCTCCCTTTCCCTGGAGAGACTCATGTGTCCCCACTGGATTCCTGCTGTACTATCTCCATTTACCTTACCTCTCTGCTGCTTCCACTCCCAGCTCTCTGTTCAAACAAAGAAGGAGACTGGGGGACAGAGAGGAGAGTCCTGGCTGAAGCCACTCAGAGCCAGTGGCAGGATGAGATCTAAAACTCTCCTCTCTCCACTCCAAGACCAATGGATTATTCCACTGATCTATCCCCCCAAATTGAATTTTATTTAAGATTGTGTGAACTCAATGTTAGATCCAAATGTGATCATAGCAGGTCTATAAGATTAGACACAAAGTGCCCTTTGAGGGAAAAAAAATTCTATGTTTACATATATATGTGTATATCATATATGTGTACATATGCATATGAGTAGATATCTATCTATATCCGGTTATCTCTGTGTCTGCCTTCTCTGTATCTGGCTTTCTATCTCTATCTAACTCTTATCTTTCGCTCTATCTCTATATTTGCATATCTATCTGTATCTGTCTATTGCTATTGTCTATCTGTCCATCTATCTAGCTGTTTTGTCTACCATTCTATCTATCTCTATTATTTCTCTCTGTCTCTGTCTCTGTCTCTCTCTTCCTCTCTCTCTTTCTCTCTCTCTTCCTGGCTTTCTCTGGCTCTTTCTCTCTCTCTGCTTCTGTACTTCTCTCTCTGTGTCTCTCTATGCCTGTCTCTCTTGTGTCTCTCTGTTTCTGTCTCCCTCAGACTCTCTCTGTGTCTCTCTGTCTCTGCTTCTCTCTATCAATAGTGTGAATTGAAGAAACCACACTAACTCCATCTTTTGATCAATTTTGGATCTAGCTCAATTTCCTTTCTTTTCAGTTATGGGTCTAGTCTAATTTCTTCCTTGTAAGAAAACTTTATTTAATTATGAGAACTTGCCTTGTTTGACCCTATCTCTGTGTGACTGGGAAGCTGGACCCCCTCTTCCTGCTGCTTAGAGACCCTTTGTTAAGACCACAGTTATGCTGACCAGAAACCTGGTCAGATCCAAAGACTGATCCAAGGAGTTTTCTCACAGTCATACATCTCAAGTACCCATATGCCTTATCTGAAAACTGGCCCCATAGCAGTAGATCAGTTCCTGTGCCTTTGTTTCTGTGACTAAATATAGACACTGTTGGGGGGGGAGGGGAAGGGAGATTCCTTTTTTTCTGATTTCAGTGAATTCCATCTGTTTGTTCTGCCCCTCTCAACTCAGAAAGTGTCCAACATTTCCTCAAATTAGAAATCAGATCATTTCATTCTGCTTATTGTTCTGTATCCTGCTTATTCTTATCTCTTAGTGCATAAAAATCTGAAGTCCCTCTGTATTTGGATTTCAGTATCAAGCTGAGAATACCTAGTCCCACTTTGCTAAGCAAGTGGCATGCATTGCTTAATAAATTGATAAGTCACCCTTTGACCCAGAAATAGTGCTACTGGGTCTACACCCCAAAGAGACCAAAGGAAAAGGCAAAGGCTCCATATTTACCAAAATTACTCATACCATCTCTTTTTTGTGGTAGCAAAGAACTGGACACTGGGGGGATGTCCATCATCTGGAGAATGGTTGAACAAGTTGTGGTATATGGTCATGAAGGATTACTACTTTGCTATAAGAACTAACGAGCAGGATGCTTTCAGATAAGCCAGAGAAGACTTACATGAACTGATGTAAAACAAAGCAAGTACAACCAGGATAACACTGTCTACAGTAGCACCAATTTTGTATGATGATCAACTGTGAATGGCTTAGCTGTTCTTAGCAATAAAATAATTTGGGACAAGGACTTAGCATTGAAAAATGGTATCCACTTCCAGAGAAAGAGGTGAAATCTGAATTCAGGTTGAAGTATGCTTTTAAAACATTTTTATTATTCATATTTATTTGTTTTTTGTCCTCATTTTCTTTTGCAATGTGACTAACAAGAAAATATTTTGTGTGACTGAACATGTATAATCTATATAAGATTGTTTGCTTCTCAAGGAGGAGGGAGAGGAGGAGAAAGGAAAGGAATATGTAATTCAAAATGTTTTTTTAATTCAATGTCAAAATTTTCATTTATATGTAATGCAGAAAAAACAGAAATTGAATGTAAAAAAAAAATATTCTCAGAAGGTCAAACCTTTGCTTCCTCGATTATTTCAGGTTTCATTCATCAGAGTCTATCTCTGTCTTTCTGTCTATCCTTATCTGTCTCTCTATATCTATCTATCTCTATCTGCTATCTGTCTATCTATCTTTCTACTTATCTTTCTACCCATCTATCTGTATCTCAGTGCAACTCATACTCACACAGGTATAGTCTTCTACAGGTTTGAAAGGCCACTACATGAGGCAGTAGAAAGGTACTCCACTTTGCAGTCTGGGGAATGGGGTTTGAACCTGGTCTCTGCCTCTTCATAGCCCGATGACTTCAGGCAAATTACATTTCCCTCTGCTCTTCTGTTACCCAGTTGTAAAGTCAGAAGGTTGTAGCAGATAATTTACTTGTCACCACAGCCCTGTGAGAGAGGTGGTCAGGATGTTATCATTCCGGAGAGGGGAAGGAGCTCCTGTGAGGTCTGTCTCAGAGCAGACACTTAAAGTTTGGTGTTCTCTATCCCAAGGCCATCCCACCCTCTCCATTACCCCCTTCTGTCTGTCTCTCTATCTGTTCACATCTTGCCTTCTGAAACAGCCTGCAGGCGCCTAGAAAAGCTGAAGCTAATACGAACACACAGGTATCCAGTGCATTGTAAACACTATCTGCAGGATTTCCAAAGAGGGGCATCAATTGGACCCTCAGACTTGGCCTGGCCTTTGACTGGTCTCCTGCTTCCTCAGGGGGTGACAATAATGGGATGATCTGAGATAATTATCCAAGGATCTGAACTTGGAAAGCACCTTATATTCTGTGAGAAATGATTATTTCCCTCATATTTAATAACTAATTATTATATCGAGAACAGGGTTTTTGCCCTTTCCTCCTTCCCTATCCAGAAAACAAGAAGTGTGGAAAATTTTGCTAAAGCATTTTTCCAGCCAGGATGACTGAGATCTAATCAGACAGTAGAAGAGGTTCATGGGTGCATTCCTGCTCATTGTGTGTGCTCAGACAGGTCTGAGGAAGTGTTGATTCTCTCTTTTGTCAGAGATGGACAAGTCCTTTTGACCAAGATTTGGTGACCCATGTCATGTACCCCAAGACCCTCAGTGTAATGTAGCCCACCCTCTCACAGTAATATGCATTCTCTCATTAATTAAGTGATCAGGGTTGATTTCCACTCTGAGCAATAGCTGCTGTTCCAGGGGCACATAAGCTGTGAGCCCATCACCATGAGGGGTCTTTGGTCAGAGAGAAAGACAACGAAATAACTACACTTTTATTAAAATGCTGGAATTAGTAGTAAAATGATTAAATTACTGAGACATTATGTCTCTTGAGCCTTTTTTTTAACAACAAAATACCATGGAGACATTTTAGAGATGCATATGGAGAAACTGAGGAAGGTACATGAGTAGGGTTTGTAGGTGATAGTAAGAGCTAACATTTCTAGGTTGTGAAGGCAGCCAGAAGGTGCCATAGTGCACAGAGCACAGGACCTGGAGTCAGGAAAACTGGAGTTCAAATCCTGCCTCAGATACTTCCCAGATGTGTGAACCTGGACAAGTCCCTTCACCTCTGTTTCACTCAACTTTCTCTTTGGTAAAATGAGGATAATATTAACACCCACCCTTTTCCCAGGGTTCTTGTAAGCATCAAATAAGAAGATATTTTTGAAGTACTTGGGAAAACTTACGGTGCCCTGTAAATGCTAGTGATATATTGTGATATATTTCACAGTGGATGATCAGATGATAAGTTTGGAAGTGAAGAAGGCCATCAGGATCCAATCTACTCATGTTTCATCTGAGGAGACAGATGATGCAGACAGACGTTAGGTGGTGGGATTCAAACTCAGGTCTACACTTAGCCACCAAGCTGTAGACATATGTGGTTTTGAAACCACATGCTCCACCTCAACAACTGGTGTTTCTGTGCTATGGCAGCCCCTAAGTGGGGCCTACAGAACACAGAGTATTACATTCTAGTTTCTGTATGTCTCCTCAGCCCAGGTCACCACTCTTCCATGACAGTCCCAAGGCACCTCTGAGGCAGTGTGGAAGAGTGGAAGGAAGGTTGGACACAGAGACAGAATTCAATCAAGCAAAGATTTATTAAATATGAACTGTGGCAAAGGCAGTGGGGAGAGAAAAGGAGGAAGGCAGGCTCTTTCCTCAAGGAGCTTATACTCCTCTAGGGTGTGGGGAAAAGCAGATACAATATATACACAATTAAGTCACTGAAAGGTAAACCTGGTGTAGAGTTGGCCTCCCCTCTACTCCAGCAAAACTTAGGTTCAAGTCATGGGATCATAGATGTGGAGTCACGTGCTACCTTCCAGATAACCTAGGGCAACCCCCTTACGTTAGAGGTGAGGAAACTTCAAGCCAAATAGGATGAGAGATTCGTGTAAGGTCACAAGAAGTGACAAAATAGTAGTTAAACACAGGTCTTATAATTCCAAAGTCAGTGCTATCCTGTCTCCTGCCTCAAATAGCTTTATGATTTTGGGCATGCCATTAACCTCTTCACACCCTAGGCAATTCAATAACTAAGTCTTTAAGACTAAAAGTACCAATGCATATTGGTAGATGGAGTTCCCTATGCCAAAGAAATCAGTGGAAAGACAGATGGATAGACAGAGACAAACATATAGAGTCAGAGAAACAAAGAGAAAGGAAGGAAAGAAAAAGGAAGAGAAATGAGGAGAAAGGGGGAGGAAGAAAATAAGGAAGGAAGGAAGGAAGGAAGGAAGGAAGGAAGGAAGGAAGGAAGGAAGGAAGGAAGGAAGGAAGGAAGGAGGGAGGGAGGGAGGGAGGGAGGGAAGGAGGGAGGGAGGGAGGGAAGGAGGGAGGGAAGGAGGGAGGGAGGGAGGGAGGGAGGGAGGGAAGGAAGGAAGGAAGGAAGGAAGGAAGGAAGGAAGGAAGGAAGGAAGGAGGGAGGGAGGGAGGGAGGGAGAGAGGGAAGGAAGGAAGGAAGGAAGGAAGGAAGGAAGGAAGGAAGGAAGGAAGGAAGGAAGGAAGGAAGACACCAGTACGTGGGAGTTGGACTTCTAGCTTTATCACTTCTTGGCTGTTGTTATTTTGTGCAGTTCTGTATAGAGGATAAAGTTTCGGACTCAGAGTCACGAAGAACATTGCTTGATATCTCCACTGGATGTGTGTACACCTTGAGCAAATCACTTTCTCTCTCTTGGCTTCAATTTCCAGGGCTGGGCTCAGTAACCTAAAAAGTCCTTAGGCCTCTAAATCTATGCCATGTTTGCTTGTGAGTCTCAGTTTCCTCATGAGTAAAATGAGGTGGGAAATACTCGAGTACCCAGTGAAGAGCCTGCACAGTAGGTACTTATTAAATATTAAGCTGAAATATTTGATAAATGACCTTACTACTGAGACTTGGTACTTTGTTCACTTTCACTCTAATGTTCTTACATATAATGACATATTAGCATTTCTTGTGTTTGTGTCTTATTTCCTTGCTACCTGGAAGCTACCTGGTGCTGGGAATTTGGCTTATCCAAATCCTGTGTCTCCCCCATTGCTTTGCCTGAAATGAGAAATTCTGGAGATTAAAGCTCTAATCAGGGAGCCCTTAGGAAAGAAATAGTAAAGACACTCAGTGTACCAAGTGAGTTCAAGTAGAGATGCTGTGCCTTGTGAAGGGTTAACATGATTAAGTAGTAGAATGACCCAACCTAGCTGTGGATTGGACTGGCACAGCAACAAGGCCCACAACCAAGCACAGATACCATGCTCAGCAGTGAATATTGCAGGGATATTTCAGGAAAGACAAAAATCACTGAGACTCTGTAGTTCCAGAGTGGTAAGTAGCCTTGGCCACACGTGTCCCTTGTCCACCTGCCTTAATTTCTTTCATTAATAGTTGCTGCTCACTCCCTCCCCCCCCTTACAGAATACACTGTGTGTATTTGTGGGAAAGTCCCAGGTTTTGGGGAAGAATGCTTTCCAATTCTTGCTCTTGCTATGCCACTTGATGTCATTGGGAACCACACTGGCGGGCCTTGCGAGCTATGGGGTCAGTGATACGGTGGCCCATGAAAGTGATCCCTGGAGCCCAAGGCGGCAGTTGACTCTCTGAGAATTCCAGTCAGTGAAGAAGAGTCTAAGGTTGGGGAGAGGCCACTGCCCTGGGCTTGTGCTTTATCTCTTTACTAGCCTGAAACTTCCATGAGTATAGGGAATGTGTCTTATTCAAACCTGGATGGAGCATGTGTTTAACACACATTTGTGGAATGAATCTAGAGGCGGAACTAACTTGTGAACCACCCAATGTACAACCAAGGCTGAGGCCTCAACAGTTGCTGATTGGAACCTAATCTCTGAGCACTCAGTGAGGGGGTCAGTGGATCCATGTTCTTCTCTAGCTTCACTCCTTGGAAGGTGAGGCAGGCATAATGTAACTCTTCTGGAGCTACATTCTCTGGAACTGCTGGGAGTGTGGCTGTGTCTGCAGCTGGTGAAATATGGTTGAGGGACAGGTCCACTCAGGATGGCCTCTTGGCACTCTGGAGAAAGGGCAAAAGGACATTCAGTCAAAGCAGGTCCCAGCATCATGAGAGGAGTAAAAGGTGGGGGGGCGGGGATGGCCTTGGGGCAGAGAGGGAGTTGGGGACTAAGAGAGTTGGGTGAACAATTGAGGGCTGGGGGCTGGCATACTCTACTTCCAGGACCCTCCCCACAGTGCTGCTGCTGCTGCTGTCACTGACTTCTTCCTGAGCATCTTTACCCTGAGGAGATAGAAAGGCAGAGTCGGTACAGGGAAGAGAAAGCTGAGACTTGGATCCAGAGAAGTAGAGCCCTGTCATTCACTCTCTGCCTGGTCCTGATCACATCATTTTCCCACAATGGCCTCCTCTTTCCTCATTTGTCAAATGAGGTAATTAGGCTCTAGGGTCTCTATGGTTCCTTCCCCTGTAACTTTCTCTTGTTCTGTGATCACCAAGCTCCAATTCCAGAAATCTATGAACCACAGGAGCGTCTAGGAAAGGAGCTGAGGATACAGAGACTTGCACTAGCCATTCTTTCTCTCTGAGGTTTTGGGTAAATCCCTTCCTCACACTAAACCTCAATTTCCTAATCTGTAAAATGAAAGGCTTGGATAAAATCATCTCTAAGGTCTGTTCCAGTTCTATATCCTGTCATCCTATGGAATAATACTGTTTCCAATCATTAGAAGCTAAAGACTTTCCCCACTGTGCTTCCTGAATTGGTCCTCACTGGAGCAAGGCAGTTCTTCTACTCCTTCTCCATCAATTCTCTATCCCACTCACCACAGCAGCAGTTCTAAAATTTCTCCTTTATCCTCAGGCCCATCATGGCACTTCATCCCTTGCCCTCTCAGCTGAGGATTGTGCCTCAGATTCCATCTAGTGATTGAGGTCGTTGGCTGAGAACTCTTTCTGGTCCCCTCTTCCTCTCCCCACATTCCTGAGACATAACATGAAACGTTTTTGGCACTCCATATCACTGAGATGTCTCCCTTTCCCCCTCCTTTACTCTGATCATAGATGAAGAAGAGGCTTTTCTTTTCATCCAGGCTTGATCTCATCTCTGTTTATGGCACATGCTCTCACTATGTCCTCCATTCTGTCTTGTCTGAAATCTCTGCCTATCCTGTGCCACTACCAATAAACCTTTCTATGTTACCCCCACCCTTAAGAAAAGAATCTCATCAATCACCTCTTGAAAGAGATCCTAAAATGAAAACTTCCAGGCATATTATAGCCAAATTCCAGAGCTCAAAGATCAATGAGCAAACATTGTAAGCAGCCAGACAGAAGGTCCAAATAGTGTGGAACCAGAGTCAAGTTCACATGAGATTTAGCATTGATAAATGTAAAGGGCAGCTGCATAAGAGAGTGGAAAGAGCGCCAGGGAGGATGCATCTTGATGAGTTTAAAACCAGCCTCAGACGCTTACTAGGTGTGTAACCCTGGGTAAGTCTCTCTGTTTCTTCATCTATCAAATGAGTTGGAGAAGGAAATGGTGAACCACTCCAGGATTTTCCCCGAGAAAAGCCCAAATGGGGTCACACAGAGTCAGACCCAGCTAAAACAACTGAACAACAACTGTAATTGAACAGAGAGCTTGAAATAAGATGTTCCAAAAGGCAACGTAATTAGGAGTACAACCAAAAATAGCCTAGCTGGCAAAACTGATTATACTCTTACCAGGGTGGTGGTGGGGGGGGGGCGGTATGTACGCTGAATGAGATAGAAGAGTTTCAAGTATTCCTGATGGAAAGACGAGAGCCAAATGGGAAATCTGACATTTCATCAAAGGACTCAAGGGAAGCACAACATGGTAAACATGAAAGAGAAATAATAAGGGGCTCCGTAAGGTTATTTCTATATGGGGAGAAGAGACATGTAACTCTTGAGAACTTTATCATTGTTGAGCCAGTTAGAAGTCTCATACATAGAGAGAAGTCAGGGTATAAGTCTATTATGTTGGGATAATGTCAAAGAGAGATGCACTGGGAGAAGGGGAAAGGGAGAAATATCAGGAAAATTATCATACATAAAAGAGGCATAAAAGGAAGAGCTTTTACAGTGCAGAGGGGGAGTGGTATCCTTTGGACCTCACTCCCATCTGAACTGACTGAAAGAGAAACAGTTCTCTCTCTCTCTCTCTCTCTCTCTCTCTCTCTCTCTCTCTCTCTCTCTCTCTCTCTCTCTCTCTCTGTCTCTGTCTCTCTGTCTCTCTGTCTCTCTCTCTCTCTCTCTCTCTCTCTCTCTCTCTCTCTCTCTCTCTCACACACACACACACACACACACACACACACACACACAAGTGAGGTTTAGAAATTCATCTAAACCAACATGGAAGGAGGAGAAGAGGCCTAACAGTACCAGAACTCTACTACAAAGCAGTAATCATCCAAACAGCCTCGTACTGGATAAGAAATAGAGTGGGTGATTAATGGATTGGCACACACCAGTCCAAAATAAATGAGCACAGTCTCTAGAGTTACTAAAAACAAAAAAAACAAAAAAAGAAAACCTCAATGAACCAAGTTATTGGCATAAGAACTCACCATCAACAAATACTACTAAGAAAACTGGAAAGCAGTCTAGCACAAATGATATATAGACCAAATCTCATCCCATAGAGCAAGATAAGCTCAAAATGGATACATAATTTAGATGCAAAGGATGACATCATAAGCACATTAGAGGAACATGGAGAAAATTACTTGTCAAATCTATTGATAATGGAGGAGTCTACAGAAGAAAGAGAATCACAGGAAGCAAAATGGATATTTTTGATTACAGGAAACAAGAAAGCATCTCCACAAACAAAGCCAGTGAAGCCAATATTAGGAGGAAAGCAGAAAAAGTACATCACATTTCTGCAATAAAAGTCTCATTTCTCAAATATATAGGGTACTGATTCAAATTTATAAAAAAGACACATTTTTTCAATTGAAAAATTATCAAAGCATATGAACAGGTAGTTTTCAGAAGAAGCTTTCAACAGTCATATGAAAGAAATTGTTCCATTACTAATCATTACAGAAATGCACATTAAATAACTCTGAGGTACTGCCTCATACCTATTGTACTGGCTAACATGATAGAAAAGAAAAATGTCAAATGCTGGAGAAAATACGGAAAATTAGGGACACTTGTGCACTTATGGTGGAGCTGTGAACTGGTCCAACTGTCCTGGAGAGCAATTTGGAACAATGTCCTTTCACCCACAATGCTGCTACTAGATCTTAATACCGAAGAGGTTAAAGTAAAAGAAAAAGACCTAGATGTACAAAATATTTACAGCAGCTCTTTTGGTGGGGGTAAAAAAATTGGATATTGAGGGAATGCCCATCAGTTGGGGAATATCTGAACAACTTGTGGTATATGATTATTATGAAATATTATTGTGGTATAAGAAATGGAAAAGTGGATGAGTTCAGAAGAACACAGGATGACTAATATGGAATGATATAAAGTGAAGTGAATAGAACCAGGAGAACCTCGTACACAGTGACAGTATATATTCATTATAGAATGCTCAACCATGAAAGATTTCTCTATTCTGATCAAGACAGTGATCCAAAAAAATGCTAAATGATAAAAAAGCGATTGACCTCCAAAGAACTGATCAACTCCGACTATAGGTTGAAGCCAGTTTTCCTTCCGCTTTTAGCTTTTCCTCTTTTTGAAATATATTTCGAATGGTTTCATATGTATAATGGGTATTTTACGGCTTTTCTTCTCAGTGAATTGGAGAGGAGTAAGAATTCAGAACTGAAAGTAAAAATTGTAATTAAAAATGAAAAAGAAAAGTAAAAAATAAAATTGAAAAGACTGATATAGAAGAAGAAGGAGCTCACCTGCAACCAGTTTGGCTTTTTAACAAAGAGAGGCAAAAAAAGGAATAATGTGTCCAAGGGTTGTGCAGAGATGCTGAAGCTGGGAAGGTGCCCAAACTGGGAGAGAAGCTAAAAATGATGAAAAGGGCAGAGGGGAGAGGGAGGAAAAGGCAGAGGGCCACTGCTCAGAATAGGTGGGAAAGGACAATGTCCTGCAGAGGGAAGGCAGATTCTCATCCTATATCTGTTTTCTCCATCAAGGGTAAAGACTATTAGAGAGAGAAGAAAGCATTGCCAGTGAGGAAGGGACTGAGAAACCAAGACAGAATTTCAGTTTGGGTGTTTAATTGGGATTTTGTTGTACTATGTATATTTCTTATAAGAATTAAGCATTTTTTTTCTCATTGGAGGGAGAGAAATAAATACTGAAACTAAAAAAAAAAAAAACATTTTTAAAAAGATCCGAGACTTCACAAAATGGAGAAGGGCAAGTGTCCTATTGGAATTTTTAGCCTCTTCCTCTGGAATCTTCCCTCCTCCTGTCCAGGAAAATATAAATGCCTGTTTGGAGGAATGATCAGACCTGGACAGCAGACCACCTCTCCTTCATCTCACTGTGGGCAAGGGGCACTAGATGACATGGGGGCCACATCCAGCTGTGCCCATCACTAACGGTGACAGTGAGCCCGTTGTTCAGCTTGGGGAACTGAAAGGGGGAGGCACCAGGGAATGAAGCAAGATTGTACTAAGTACCTGCTATGTGCCAGGCACCGTGCCGAGGACTTTACAGAAAAGACCCCTTTCAAAAATCTAACAATAATGGCTAACATTCCTCTATCACTTACTACAGGCTAGGCACAGCACCGTGCACTTTACAGATGTAATTCCATTTAATTATAATAATAGTTAACTTTTACATAGTGCCCTACAATTTGGATGCTGTTATCCCAGTTTTACAGATGAGGAAACTGGGGTAAATAGTTTAAATGAATTGCCCAGGTTCGTATAGATTCTAAATGTCTGAGAGAGGACTTGAACTCAGATCTTCGTGGCTCCAGGTGTAGGACTCTATCCAATGTGCCACCAGCCTCCCCGTTCAATCCTGGAAGCTCAACTGGATGTGAAGTTTGTGGCCTGGATTATTTTAAATCATGACTTGACTATATTCTGGGTCATAAGTGTGACCTTGAGCAAGTCACTTCTCTTCCATGAATCTCTGTTTGTTTTTTTAATCTGTAAAAGGAAGGGTACTGGAACTCCCTTCCGATTCTCCATTTTATAATCCTATGAAATCTGTGCCTGAACTCAGGGAGACATCAGTATCTGAGGATCTCAGGGACATCCCAAGCATCATTTCCTGTATCACTTCCCCATCCCCTACTCTTCCCAGCCCCTACACTCACAGAAGGAGGCAGAGAGCTAGCAGACTTGTAGTACCAGCTCCACAGAGGACATCTGGGATCATACCTTTTTGGAACCGAAGAGATGGCGTGGGCCCATCTGGACAAAAGGGGAATTTGAGGTGAACACAAGCCATGGCCATACTCAGCCCACTGTCCTCAGGACCCTCTGCCTCAGCTGCCTCCCCTTCCCCATCCCTCACCTGGCACCATCTGGAAGAGCAGGGTGTGGGTCCCCTGGGGTTTCTTCCCCTCACAGCTGACAGTGATGTTGGGGACCCTGTCCACCTTCACTCTCAGGCTGTTGTTGGCCCAAGACCCAGACCTGGTCGATGTCACCTGGAAGGTATCGCTTCTGCTACTGCCCTCCGCAGGCTTCACTCCTACCCACCAAAGCAAGAATGGGGCTGGCTCTGCTTGGACACTACAGGTAAGAACAGGCCCTGCTTGACTCAAGAGCAAAAAAGGCTGATAATACTTGGTGGGGTATGGGAGATGATACAGGAGAACTCCCCTTACTGAGTGACACTCTCCTTTCCCCACCAGGACCCAAGCACCCCTTAATGCCCAGCCCCCACACACTCACACTGCACAGAGACCCTCAGTGAGGCCTGCTTGGAGCCCAGAGGATGCTGAGCCAGGCAGGTGTAATTGCCTCCATCTGCTGGGCCCAGGTGGGGCAGATCCAGGTGCAGGACTCCATCCTCTGAGGGCTGGGAAGAGGCCAGGGTTTGGTCCCCCAGGATCCAGCTCAGTGTAGCTGGGGGATTGCTGTTGGCAGCACAGAGCAAGTGAAGGGACTGGCCCTCCTGCACCACAAGAGCTGAGTTGTTTCCTGGGACAAAAACTGAAAAAGATCAGGAGGTCCCAGCACTGAGAACCTGGAGGGACCTCAGAGATCCCTAGTCCCCCTTCACTGTGCCCAGCAGGGACCTGGGAGCTAGAAAGCTGGGATGACATCCCCAAGATCCCACAAGGAAGGGGCAAGTGTAGGAGGACAGGACCCCAGGCAGGAAGGAAAACCCCAGCCCCAGCCCAGCCTGGCTTCCTACCCCTTCTCCCTGCACTGCATCTTCCCTGGCTGCTCCCCAGACCATGGAGGCCTCCCCTGCCTCTGCTGCTGCCAGGGCATGCTCAGCCTGAGTCCTGTTCCTGCCTTTGCCTCAAGTTGCGTTTTGTTTATCTTCTTTTCCTTCCTTCCTTCATTCCATCCATTCTATTTCCCTTCTTCATTCATTCTTTCTTTTATTTCTTTCTTCTATCATTTTTCTCTTCCCTTCATATCTGTTTTCCCTCATTCTTTTCTACCTTCCTTTTGTCTTTCTTTGTTTCTTCCTTTTCTTTTTTCTCTTTCTTTCATCTTGTCTTCCATCCTTTTTCCTTTCTTCTTGCCTATCTCTATTCATTTCTTTTTTCTACCTTTCTTCCTTGTCCTTTTTCCCTTCCTTCCCTTTTTTCCTTCTTTCTTCCTGCCTTTTTTCTTCCTTTCATTATTCCTTCCATCCTATTTTTCTTTCTTTTTTATTCCTTTTCTTGATCTCTTGCCTCTCATTCTTTCTTCTCTTCTTCCTTCTTCACTACCTTCTTTATTTCTCTACACCTTTGTTTTATTCTCTCCCTCTTTTCTATCTTCACTCTATGGCTGTCTCTTTTGTTCTCTGTCTCTGTCTCTCTTTCTTCCAATTTAAGACCTAAAAGAAAAATAACGTAAAATGTAGAAACAACAAATCAGACTCTCAAGAGACTGAGGCATTCACACTGTGAGCCTTGGAACTTATGTCATGTGAACCCACTGTAATCACCACTAGGATCCACTTTCCCACACCCAGCAACCCTGCAGCCTCCACACTGCACCTGCCCTGACTGAATGCTCAAAGCTCAGCCTGGATGACCAGACTCCTGTCCCCCACTGACAGCAGTTTCTTGACCCATCCCCTGTAGCCTCCTCCTACACAAACCCCTCAAACCCCACAGATCAGCCTTGAAACCAACATCAATGCCCCAGGGAGCAAAGCCTCCCCATTTGGCCTGGTCTATAGAGAGTCAGGTCAGCTTCCCCAACAGGGAAACCTTGATGGATTCAGTGGATGGAACACTGTCCTAAAAACTGGATCCAAGGTGGGCCCTCTGCCTCTCAGCCCAAGCCTGGTACAGGGGAGAGGTCACTACAATCAGACTCTACTTAACGTCCACACCTTTCTGGGGCTGGGATCTGTGTGAACTAGGTCAGGCCCTGCTCACAGCTCTGAGTTTCAGTTTTCTCAACTGCAAAATGGGGATAAGACCTCTCAGACTCCTTATTTCCTGGGACTGGTGGGAGGAAAATGGTTTCTAATCCTTAAAGTCATGAGTAAACATGAACAGATGTAATTCCAGAAGGAAGGGCAGCCCAGGACTGAGAGAACCTAGGTTTACAGAGTGACAGGTCACAGTGTCTCTCCTGTCTCTCTTCTTTCCCTGACATCCACACCCACCCTCAGAGTAGAAGCTGAAGCCCCAGGATCTCTTCTCTGCCCCCCCAGGGGCTATGTTCATACTGTTGTCCTGTTGTCCTGGGCCATGGTGATGGTCACATTCTGCACAGTGTCTGTAACAGAAGCACCAGGCTGGCTGGGGGTGGGGTTCTCTGACCAGCCCAGCATCAGGCAGGGAAGAGATTAAATTCCAGAATCACAGAACATCAGAGTGGAAGGAGCTCAGAGAACATCTAGGCTAACCCTACCTGACTGACATTGGCACATGAAGCCATGGAGGATGAGAGAGAGAAAAAATAGGAAATCCCAGACTGTGTCTCTGCTAGGAGGAAGCTTTCTCTGCCCTACCCATGAAAAAGGCATCTGGTTTCCCGGGGTTGGACCAAGACTCCGATGTCTTAATGCACCCCTCCCTCACCTCCTCACTTGGGGGATTCGCACCTCTTGTCTCAGCACTCACAGGACACATTGAGTTGGATGGTTCTTTCTGTGCTCTAATGGCCTCCAGGAAGGGTCAACTGACAGTTGGTGCCATGAAGCTGGTGTCCACAGATGAAGAAGGCTTCTGAGAAGGGGAATGCTCCAGAGCTTTGTGGCTTGGAGGAGAAGGTAGCCCCCATAAAGGAGAATTGGAAGGATCTGTTTTCCCCACAGGTCCAAGGAAATGCATAGTTCAGAGTCATTTGGTTCCCTGACTCTAGCACCTCTGGAACAGAGATATCTGGTTTCTGGATCAATTCTGGAGATGAGTGAAACAGTGAGACATTGTCTGAGGAGGAGAAATAGGCCTCAAGTATCCTTCCTACTGGTAGCTACTCCATCCCTCAGGGCCCTACTGCATTCCCCTCATAGTATGATCCCATTAAGACCCCAGCATTCTGGGCATTCCCTGTCATCCTCAGGACCTGAAATGGTCATAGATTATAGGTCAAGAGGAAATGGCATCAAAGAAAATGGAGTGCAAGTCCTTCATTTCACATAAGGGGAAACTGAGTTCCAGAGGGGCAGGGGGGAAATATAGGGGAAAATGCCTCAAAGAAAGTCATTCAGAAATCTGAGATTTGAATCTCCTTCCTTTGGCAGCAGCTCCAGAGTTCTTTCCAGCACAACCATGGCCCCTTTCAGCCTTGTCTGGGGTCCTGGTTCATCCCAAAGGGGACCCAACCACATTCTTTCCCTTTTGCAGCTCTACAGGGTCTTCATACCCTCCCTTAGGTCTGACTCTCTCCCTGAGCAGGTTCCTCACTTGTCCCTCATGTTCTCTCATCCCTCCCATGGGGAGCTACAGAGTCTCCAAGGCCAGCCTATTCCCCACACCTCCCTGCCTCATGCACTGAGACCCTACCAGTAGAGGAGCATTCTACCTGTCACATTCACAAAGTAAAGTAGCTGATTTAGGTAACTGTATCTAGCATTTTCTTTTTACAAAATGGAAGAAGTATCTCCCCTGTCTGAGGACTGGGCTTCTGTAATGCTCAGAGAGAAATTGTACATCCTGGGATTCCCAAGGAGATGGAATCTCCACTGGGTTAACTCCTCCACCATCTGAGCTGGCTCATTAGCGACCATGGGCCTGCCTCTTAAAGCTTTGGTTCCTTTTCTAAACCAGCAGCCTTAAACTGGATTGTGGTCATCCAGTAAGAATGCATCAGTGTTTATGCAGAGGACATGGACACATACCTCCTCCTGCACCATCACCAAGGGGGGCATTAACACTGTCTTGGACAGGGACCCTGAGGACAGACAGAGGCCTGGTCAGCATCTCCACCTCTTCTCACCCCTCAGACCAGCCTCTCTCTGCCCCAACTCCACTCACCCTCCCAGAGCAGGGGCAGCAGCAGCAGCAACATCTGTGAGACAGGAGAGAGGCAGGCTCTGCTGAGGCGCTGTGTCACTCCCTGGCCATCTGTGTCAGGCTCAGAGAAAAGAGGAAGATGAAACAGGAAGCCCTTTTGTGAAGAGAGAGGGACAACCATACTCAGAAGAGGAACCCTTGTCCTCTGCCCCAGTGGGCTCCTGACCTCCTTAGCTGAGCTCAGTGGGGAGGGGCCTCCTGTCCTGGGCCAGCTGCAGGGACAGTCAGGACTCACGTGCTGGGGGAGGACAGATCTGCTGCACAGGCTGGGGCTGTGGGTCTTGTATGGACCAGCTTGTCAATGCGGCTGATGAGGGGCAATGACCAGAGCCTGGCCCAGAGCAGGTGCTGACCATCCAACACTGCTGCCCCTGTCTTGTGCAAGCTGAATTGGGATCCAGAAGCCCCGAGCTGAAACCCTTCCTCAGACATTTTCTGTCAGTCTTTCCTCTGTCTGGGCCTCAGTTTTCAGATCTGTACGATGGGATCAGTAACAGCCCCTCCCTCTCAGCCTTGTTGTGAGGATCAAATGTGAGATTTGCCAAGTGTTTCACAGACCGTGAATCACTGCGGAAATGCTGGGGATGATTATTCCTTTACTCTCCTCAAAGATATTTCTAATTCAGCTACACTAGCCAACTACCTACTTTTTGGTATGACATTCCATCTCCCATCTCCAGGCCTTTGCCCTGGCTGTACCTCATGCCTGGAAGATTTCACTCCTCACTTTCTTTTTCCTGGCTTGAACCAAACTTCAGCTCCAATGTACCTTCCAGATTCCCCTTTCCATTTATTTTCTTCTACTCTCCTTTTCTCTTCTAAACCCTGGTTATTGACTTGGTGTCCTTCCCATGAGAGTGAATGTCCTTGGTGGATGGAGGCTGCTTTTGCTTTTCTCAGTATCCTCAGTGCCTACCACAATGCCTGGCACACAGTAAGCACTTAATAAATGCTGAGTGACTCTTGGCTGGCTCCCAGTTCTTTTTATTTGGATTCCCGTGGTCTTTGTGCCCATGCTGAATCAGTTCATGTTGATCTTCCTATGATTCTCTGTATTCTCATAACCACACCAGCAGCATTTTCCAGTATATTCACCCATATAATGTAGCCAGATTCCCTGCACTTTTGGATGTCCACTCTACCTTTTCTTGTGCGGATCACAGTATTTGAGCCACCACGACTTTTGTTATGGATGTTCTGGTAGCTATGGCACCTTTCTGTCTTGTCTTTGATCTCCTTGGGATTCAATCTCAGTAAAAACCATCATCAGCTCATCGATCCTATTGTCCAAGCTTTCAGTTACAAACCTTGCAATGACTCCTGAAGAGCCTCCTCCGTGCCAGGCACTGCACAGGGTGCTGCTGATGCAGAGACAAAGGAGATGTGCCTGCCCTCAGGGAGCTTAGTGTCAACTCAGGACAGGGGGAGGATAAGTTCTAGCAGAGCCCAGTGAAAAGCTCTTCTGGGCTCCCACTTGCAGCTCCTACTGATCAGACTGACAGTTGAGGGTGGGTGAGGAGGACTGGAACACTCCCCCTGGGCTCTCCCTCTGGTGCCCTTGCTACCCTGTGCTATAGGGACCAAGGTCAGCCTCCTCCAGGCCCTCCCCAGCTTGGAGTCTTCCAGCCCTAGGCTGCCCTCTTGGTTTGCCAGCTGAGTCCTGCCTCCGATTCTTTCACTCAGGGCCATGATGTTTCCCTGGTGGGCAACGTCTGCCTTCATCCAATGACTGAATGTTCCAGAATGTTTTCAAATTAATTGAAGGCTTTTCCATACATTGTGGGAAGTGTAGAGGAAAGTCCCTTAATACCTGCTTTATGCTGGTATTGACTGATTGATTCACTCCTAGGGTCTGGGGATTCTCTGATTAACGGTTAAGAGGCTGAAACCCCACTCCTACATACACACACACACACACACACACACACAAATAGGGTGTGTGTGTGTGTGTGTGTGTGTGTATACATATACATATAAATATAAATATGGAGATTAGATGCCTACTCAGAAAACCTAACATGGAGGCATCCATATGGAAGACATCTCAGGTGGTCTAGACACTCTTCAAAGTCCTGTGGCAATACCCATTTTTAGTCCCTCCAATACTGCACTATTCGGTGCATATTTATATTTCAAGTGGCATCATTTTGTATTATGTCTTGAAGTACAATGTAATTGCCTTTTTCCTTTCTCTTGACATGATTTTATTGGCTACAACCAGTAAAACTACACCAAGAGATGAACATCCATGTGTGATGAAAAGAACAGGGTATTTGGCCATTCAATTCTCTTCTATTACTATATGTCAGTATTATTACAGATTATGCTGGTGGGGAGTCCCTGCAGCCAAACCCATTTTCCCAGTCCTTGATTGCTACTAGATAGATAGATAGATAGATAGATAGATAGATAGATAGATAGATAGATAGATAGATAGATAAATAGATAGACAGACAGACAGACAGACAGACAGATAGATAGATAGATAATTATAGATGTATCTTGTGTACATATTTATGATTCTCATGGGCAACAATTTATTGCTCATTTTTCTATATCACTCTACTTTTTTAAAAAATCCAGAGATTTACATTTAGGGCTATTATTTTTAAGTTTGTATTTCCTCCTGTATTGAATTTTGTTTAAAAAATTCAAGTTATTTAATAAGCAAAATCCTGAAAGGAATGGCTTTGTTTATTAAGTACGGCCATATGAGAAATCTGGGAACCTATTGGGAGAAAGCAGGAAATGGAGCATCTGGAAGAAGACCAAAGAAGGAAGGGAGAAAACAATTTTTCACTCATACTAAAGACCACCTAGAAATAAAGGGCAAAGGAGATTTCAATTGGTTTATCAGTTGGATCACAAGCCTGATGCAGAGACTTGATACAGTAGTGATGAAGCATCTCAATTATACACATCTGCTAGATTTCTCTCTCCCTCTCTCTGCTTCTCTCATCTCTCACTTCTCTTCTCTTTTTTCTCTCCTCTCATTTTCCTTTTCTTCTTTCTCTCTCCTTTCTCATTCTTCTCCTTTCACTCATCTCACTCTTTTTAACATACACACACACACACACACACAAATTCACAGACACACAAACAAACACAATGCACATAAAAGAAGGTGCAATGAATTATTGATTTGCCCCAGTGCAGGTCTCCTCTTTCCAAGGGTGGTTGAAACAATGCTGTTCTGGAGTTAACGGAATGAAAATGGTGATAACCCAAAGGAAAATGATCACTTCGCCCAAGTGTTTGTGATAGAGAAGCAAAGGACATCTGGGCATAGTCCAGATATCAGCCAGGGAGCTCTCAAAAGATTCAGAGGAAAGACAGATGGGATCCCATGTAACATGTTGGCAGAACTCAGAAGTGGTCAGTAATCCAGTAAGGAAGCAGGACATGTAAGAATAAGATTCTGAAGACACTAAGGGAGGAAAAATGGGATTTATCTAAAAGACAAATGTACAAGCAAATAGAGATTTAAAAATAAAGAAATGTACAGAAGACATAAGCAAGGCTAGGGAAGGGAATGAATGAGTGTGTACCATACTTTAAAAATAGTTAGAACTGCTACTGCTTAGAGTGAGCAGAAGTGAGGAGAGGTCTTCTAGGTCTGATGATCCATGTTCTAAGCATCCTTCCTGTCCAGAGGCTGCAGGAAGAGCTAGAGACTGAGGGTTGAGGTAGAGACTTAAATCAGGACTTGGCCCTTCACTGTGACTACGAGTGGGGAAAGGTTGAGAAGCATTAGATGGACATTATCCCAGTCAAGCCTCATGGAAATTCAGGGAGGAAGGCCCTTGGGGGCTTATCTTTCCATTTTATACATAAAGAAAATGAGACTCAGTGATGTTAAACCATTTATTAGCCTGTTGTCCCAGAGCCTGCCTGGCTCAGGGACAAACCCTCTGACCCCAAACCACAGGACAAGGGCCAGATCAGCAGGTCAGCAGGTCTGGGGAGGACCCTCCAGATGGACAGTGTCTGAAAACCTAAGGGTCTGAGCTGGTAGACAGGAGGCTGAGAGGGGTGAGCATGAGTCCAGCCTGGTTGGGGCAGCTTGGGAGGACTCCATGGAGACTCAGCTGAGTAACATGGCAGCCCCACAAGCTAACTCAGTCCTAGTCTGCTTAAGAAGAGGCCCTGGACCTGGAAGGAAGGAGGGGATGGTCCAGCTGGTCTGGCTCTGATTCACCACATCTGGAGAGCTGGGATCACTTTTGGGCACAAGAATTCAGGAAGGATAGTCATCACCTAGGGATCAGTGAGAGGAGGGAGCCCACGCTGGGGCATGACCTAGAGATCATGTCATAGGCCAATTGGGGGGATAGGTCTGTGGTTGTATAGAGAGAGAAGAGGAGACCCAGGGGGGACCTAAGAACTGTCCTCTAGTCCTGGAGGCTGGTCCTGTAGCTGGAGGGTCAGACTTGACTTGCTTGGTCCCTGAGGGCAGAACTGGGGCCATTGAGTGGAAGGGCAGGAGGCAGGTCTGGGCTCTGTTCAAGACCAGGAGCCATTACAGAGATGACTGGGCTGCTTCTGGAGTTGGTGGCTACTCCCTCCCTAAGGGCTTCCTGGGGAAAGAACAGGCCCAGTGTTGGTCACAGCTGGAAGAGTCAGGGGTATAAGGCCAGAGGGTGTGAGGGTGAGGGGATCATTTCTGAGAAGAAGAGTGAGGAGGGGATTGGCAGGGAGTGAGGGGCATGGGCTTGAGGGACAGAAGGCAGACAAACTCACCAGGTGTAATAGAGCCAGGTGAGGCCATAGGTGAGGAGAAAACCAGCCCCCATGAGGGCTCCCCGAAGCAGTGTGAGCACCAGGGGCCAAGAGCTGTTCTCCTGGACAGAGAAGGCTGTGGGAAAGAGGGGTGGGGTCTGGTTAGAGGGGGCTCATTATCTCCAGACCTCATTCCTTACTTCCAGCCTCACTCCCTCTCAGGACCCCAG
The DNA here is from genome assembly GCF_028372415.1 of Notamacropus eugenii. NCBI lineage: Eukaryota > Metazoa > Chordata > Mammalia > Diprotodontia > Macropodidae > Notamacropus > Notamacropus eugenii. Next base: position 24,922,447 of record NC_092876.1, read on the forward strand.
GGCCCTCTTGGAATTCCCAGGTCTTCTGTAGAGTGGGAGATAGAGCCCATCCCAATGGGCACAGGTCAGGAGTCCAGGTTCTGATAACTGCCTTCAAAACCTCTTCCTGCCTAGTTCTAGGGGCTGTTTGTGCGCTCAGACTGGAGACTGAGTAAGGCAGCAAACTGTGACCCCCCCCCCCACCATAATCAGCATGGGCATGACCTTGAGACAGGCTCTCCAGCCACCCCCCCCCCACCATCTGCCTCTCCCAGACCCTCCCCAACACTCACTCTGCTGCCTCACCCACCCCAGGCTTTCTCCTCTCATCCATCTTCTGACTCGATGCCCCCTCCCAAGCACTGGGGTCCAGGCTGCCCCCTGGCAGCATGTCTCTAACTCTGAAGTCATTGTTCCCTCTCAGCTGGTCTCCCAGTGGGGAGCACAGGAGAGGTATCTCTGCCCCATGGAGCCCACAGTGGGGCCCCCTCTCCCCCAACCCCCACAGTGTCCACTGCTCCAGCCCCCAGTCACCTCCCATTCTCTGTGCACAGACATACCCAGGGGACTGGGCTATGCTTGGTGCCCCTTCACTGACAGCCTCTGTGGACAGAGCCCCTGGCACCAGGGGCCTGGGGGTGTCACGTGTGTGGGCTCACATCTGATGTAGAGGTGGAGGAAGGGGCTGACCCCCCATAAGCAGCAGGAACTCAGGCCTAGGGCCCTTCTGTGTTCTCTGTCAAGGCCCCTGATAATTCTGTATCTCATGTCCTGAGGGCTTTCCCAGCCCTGCCTTTTTCTAGGCCCCTCTGACCTTTCCTGTTCTATTCTCCATTCTAAGGCCCATCCAGCCCTGACATTCCCTGTTCTAAGGCCTCTCCCACTGCATCACCTAGATGGTCTTTCCTTCCTGTCCTCCTTCCTTCTTCTATCTCTTCCCTCCTCCCTCCCTCCCTCCTTCCCTCCTTCCCTCCTTCCCTCCTTCCCTCCTTCCCTTCTTCCTTCCTTCCTTCCTTCCTTCCTTCCTTCCTTCCTTCCTTCCTTCCTTCCTCCCTCCCTCCCTCCCTTGCCTCTTTCCTCCTTAGAATTTTCTCTATAGGTGAAGCCGCTGAGTAAAAATGGGGTTAGCGTCGTGCCCAGCACCTCACCAGTACTACCTGACTGAGTACCAGGTCTTGTGATATAAAGACTTTATTTCCTCCTTCTCTTTCTCTCCTCTGGCTTCCCCTGCACTCAGCCCCTCAGAATTCTCTTGGCTTCCATCAGGGGCCTCACTGCCTTCACCTGGTACCAGTAGCAGCACACTAGCACTGTGGGTCCCATCGGGGTTCCTCCCTTCACAGCGGATGCCCAGGCCAGGGTCCAGTTTCTTGGCCAGGACCAGACTGCTGTTGGTCCAGGTGCTGTTGGTGCTGTGTGCCACACGGAAGGTGTTGTCACTGCTGTTCCCATGCACAATACTCTCTCCCACCCACCAGTGCAAGGAGGGAGGAGCTAGGTCTCCCTGGACAGAGCAAGTGCAGAGTGATCCCTCCTCTGCCCACAAGCAAGAAGGGCCAAGTATCCTTGGGCAGTCTGGGGGAAGGGAGGGAAAGTGAATCAGTGCAGAGTCCCCTCTGCCACCTGCAGGGCACCAGGGGCCCCGGCCCTAATCTGTTCCCACTAATAGTGCACAGCAGGTTCAGACAAACACTGGGGGATAGTGGGTGCTATGTTTAGTAGGTGGATTCTGCCATGACCTTCTCCCACAGGAAGGGCAATTCTAGGCCCAAGGTCTCCATGCTCAGTGGCTGGGGGATTTGCTTCTCTGTGGCCCAGGGGCTGTTATTCACCCTGTAATCAGGGTGGAAGGATTTACCCTCTGGGGGGAGAAGGGAGGACAAGTTTCCTTGAATTCTGGGCTTGGAGAGAGAACAGAAGAGAGGACTGCTGGGCCTGTCTCTTCTTTGCTCCAGACCACCCTTCTATCTACCTCTGCCTCCTCCCAACTTCTCTGTCCCATGTCTCTGGGAAACACTGAGGTTCCTGTTCTGAGGAAGATGTGCCTGACTCTAGGCTGATGTCCCAAGTTCCACCCTCAGAGATAAGGTGACATTGGGAGCTTCAGTACCAAAACCTGGAACAGAAACAGGGGGGAGAGGGGAGGGGAGGGGAGGGAAGGGGAGGGAAGGGAAGGGGAGGGGAGGGGAGGAAAGGGGAGGGGAGGAGAGGACGAAAAGAGTGAAGGGCATTGTCTTCTCTGGTCATCTTGAACTTTCTGGCCTTTTCCATCGGAGCTGAGAAAACTAATGTCCCCATATCCACCATATCTCTCCTCCCCAATATCTCTCCCTCCTCCATACCTCTTCCGTTTTCCCGATCAACGCTGATTTCAGAGTCTCTTACAGGATCTACAACAAAAATATGAAGCTAGTTGTAGGCAATCTGCCCACCTCTGTGCCCATGCCTCCCCCCCCACCCGGGGCACACACACAAGCACACAAATGCACAGACACACACACACAAACATACAACTGTAGAGTGCAATGGGTGATGACAAACTAGTGCACATTATAAACGCTTTCCTTGGATCAGCCCCAGGCAGGACTGAAAGGATTGCTGGCCCCATTATCTAGAGGACAAAGCTGAGTCTCTGAGAGGCGGCCACTTGCCTAGAGCTGCCCACCTAACAAATGAGCTGGGCTCTCCGGGCCGCAGAAGCCCTGCGGATATGACAGTCCTCCTTTTGGAGAGGAATTAACCGAAGTGGAAGGAAATAAAATGACAATTCCTGGGATAAAAGTTTGGTTCTGACTCTTCTCTCCTCCGTCATCTTGGGAGACACCGTCCCCCTCATTCCATGCCACAGTAAAGTGGATCCACACGGGAGCTTCAGAGGCTCCCCCCGCCCCGTCTCGGTCCGAGGACCCTCCGACAAAGTGCTGAGCCTGTCGGACGGGCTGAGGAACAGTCAGAGACGGGACTGCCATCCAGCAGCTCTGACTCCAAGCCTGGCACAAATTCCTCCCTCCCATGGCTTATGTCCCCCAGTGACTCCCACCTGCCAAAGGATCCTGGATTCTGTTTCTCAGCCCTAGATTTCTCTGGACCCCTTCACTTGGCATGACTTTCTCACTCTCTCAGACTCAGGTATCCTCTCCCCTTCCCCAACACTCACAAGCCACGTTGAGCGGAATCGTGGTCTCTGTGCGCACTCCAGCCCCAGGGAAGGTCATCCGACAGGTGAAGCTCGTGCCATGGTCCTGGGGTCTCGGGGTGAGGGTCAGCTCAGAGAAATAGGGAGTCCCTCGGCTAGGTCCCAGGTTGGAGACAGCAGCCCCTGTCCAGGAGAAGGTGGGCGGTGTCCCCTCCCGACAGACCCAAGGGGCTGCACACAGCAGTGTCACAGGGTGCCCAGGCTCCAGGATCGCAGGAAGAAAGATATCTGGCTTCTGTGTCAGATCTAGGGGAGAAGAAAAGGAGTGAGCCAGACCCGGGGGAAGGGACACCTAGGATACCTCCTCAATTCATAGTCCAAGGACTAGCACTGTGCCAAAACATAGGTGCTCACTGGAGCCAGGTGTTAAATCTCCAGGATCGGCATTTGCACCTCAGAAACTGGCAAACGCTGTAAATCAGGGAGTGATTTTCTGTTTTGTTGATTGTTTTAAAAAGCGATGGAAATATGTTAACACCGCAGATTCATTTTTTTCTCTTTTAAAAATTTATTTAATATTTTATTTTCCTCCAATTATATGTAAAAACAATTTTTAACATTTATTTTTAAAACTTTGAGTTCCAAATTCTCTCTACCTTTCTCCCTCCCTGTCCTCCAATTCTATATAGGTTATACACATGTAGCCATGCAAAGCATATTTCCATATCGGTCGTGTTGTGAAAGAAAACATAAAAGCCCAATAAAAAATAAAGCTAAAAAGTATGCTTTAATCTGTATTCAGACATCTTCAGTTCTCTGGGGTGGGGATAGACAGCATTTTCATCATTAGTCCTTCAGAGTTTTCTTGGATCTTTGAATTGTTGAGAATAGTTAAGGAATTTCATGGCTGATCATCTTATAATAATGCTGCTACTTTGTGTGTAGTACGTTTCACATTGCATGAGCTCATTTAAGTCTTCATAGGTTTTTCTGAGGGCATCCTGTTCATCATTTTTTATAGCACTATAGTATTCCATGACAGTTACTTAGTACAGTTTATTTAGCATTCCCAATGGAGGGGCATTCTCCTAATTTCCAAGTCCGTGCTACTAGAGAAGAGCTGCTATAAATATTCCTGTACATATAGGTCTTTTCCCCTTTGTTTTAGGGTTTTTTACCTTTTTTGGGGGATATAGACCTAGTAGTAGTGTCATTAGGACAAAGGGTATGCTTGGTTTTATAGCCCTTTCCGCGTAGTTCCAAATTGCTTTACAGAATTGTTGAATCAGTTCACAACTCCACCAACAGTGCATTCATGTCTCATTTTTCCCACATACCCTCCAACTTTCTTCATGCTCCTTTTCCACCCTAGTAGTCAACCTAATAGGTATGAGGTAGTATTAGTCAACCTAACAGGTATGAGGTAGTACCTCAGAATTGTCTCAATTTGCATTCCTCCAATTGATAGGAATTTAGAGTCCCTTTTCATTTGGCTATAGATAACTTTGATTACTTCATCTGAAAACTTTCATATCTCTTGATCATTTATCAATTGGAGAATGGCTCTCATTTTTATAAATTTAACTCGGTTCTCTATATATTTGGGAAATGAGGCCTTTATTTTTTCACAGTTATGATTGCTAAATTTATTTCCCTCCATCCTATTCCCCCCACTAGTTTATTCTGTTTTCTCCCTCTCTCCTTTCATCCTCTACTCAAAAAATGTTTTTCTTCTGACTCCCCCTAATCTGCCCTCTCTTCAATCACCCACCCTCTTATTCCCTAGATAGATTTCTATACTCAACTGAGTATATGTTATTGCCTCTTTGAGCCAATTCTGATGAGAGTAATGTTCACTCACTCCCCTCTACTTCCATCTTCTCCTCCACTGGTAAAGCTTTTTCTTGTCTCTTTTATGTAACTTACCCCATTCTATCCCTTCCTTTCCCATTTTCCTAACACATTCCTCTTTCTCACACCTTAATTTTATTTTTTAAAGATATCATTCCTTCATATTCAACTCATATCTGTGCCCTTTGTCTAGGTATACTCTTAACTGCCCTAATAAGGAGAAAGTCTTTCCAAGATACAAGCATCATCTTCCAATGTAGGAATATAAACAGTTTAACCTTATTAAATCCCTCATGATTTCCCTTTCCTGTTCACCTTTTTATGATTTTCTTGAGTCTTGTATTTAAAAGTCAAATTTTCTATTTTGCTGGTCTTATCATCAAGAATGCTTGAAAGACTTCTATTTCATTGAATATCCATTGTTCCCCTCAAGGATTATACTCAGTTTTGCTTGGTAGGTGATTGTTGGTTGTATCCTAACTCCTTTGCCCTCCAGAATATCAGATCTTTTCATGTAGAAGCTGCTAAATCTTGTGTTACCTAGATTAAATTTAACGACATTTCACACATGCTTTTTAAATTCGGAGTCAAATACAGAAATATGTTTTGCATGATTGGATATGTACAACCCATGTGAAATTCCTTGCTGTTTCAGGGAGAGGGGAGGGAGATAATTTGGAACTAAAAAAATTGTTTTTACATGTAAGTAGAAAAAATAAAATGTTATTCAAAAGTAATAAAAATTCAAATTTGGAGTCAGGTTGTTAAAAAGTTATCAGCACAACCTGCTGCCAGTGCAATGTCCTTTCCTAGGCCCCATCATGATCCTCCCTTCCCCAAGACTCTTCTACATGCCTAAGTTCTGAACCACTCATGCCTGTGGTCCTCTTTCTGCACAGAGAAGAACCCACCTTATGTCCCCCAGTTGGTGATGACCATAAGACTATCCTGCAAATATTGTCAGACTCCTTACCTGAGGGCCTTCCAACATCCCTGGCCAAGAATGTCTAGGTGCATTGCCCATGCCTGATTGATTCACCCAACCACACCTGGGATCCTGTTTCTGCACAAAGAGAAGTCCAGAGTACATCCCCTCCTTCATCTCCCACTGCCTCTATGCTCTCCCCAGCCACTGTCAGTTTCAGTCAATTCCAACTTGGCCAAGTGGCCTGTTTTCCCCTTGAGATATGGTACAAAAAGAGTTTCCCAATTTGGTCTTCCCCCACAGACTCCCACTTTACTGTACCCAGGGTCCCTTCCCTATCTCAGAGGTCCTACCTGTCACATAGAGATGGAATGTATAACTTAGGTAGCTGAATTTGTCCTGTAGTCCTCTTTCCATACGGAAGAAGTATCGTCCACTGTCCTTTTTCTGCACATCTGTGATGCTCAGGGAACAGTTGTTCTTTGTAGGATCCCCAACTAGGTGGAATCTCCCCATTGCCACTTTATCTACCTCACTATTTTGGTCATTTGTGGCCACAATGACATTTTCATTAATCATGGGGATTTTCTTGAACCAGTAGCCATAAATTTTGGAAGAAATCCTCCAGGAATAAGGGTAGAAGAAGGTGCAGGGGATATAGATGCAGAGCCCTTCCTCAACCTTCTGTGATGGTGACACCACCAATCCGTATCCTGGTATTTGGGATTGGGACCCTGTGGACAGAAATAGATACAGACCACAACATTAAGCAGGTAAAAATGAAGATGATAATAATTACTGTTAATATTACCATTAAGAGTCACAGGTTCTAGAGAACCCAGGACAAAGAATGTCAATGCTGGGAAAGATCTTAAAAGATACTTCAGTCCAGCCCCATTTTAAGATCAATTAGGAAACTGAGAGCAAGAGAGATTTCTGTGACTTGGCTTAAAGTTCCTCAGTCAGTGTCAGGGGCAGGACTCAGATCAGGGTCTCCTGGCTCCAGGGCAGCCTCTGAGAGTATCCTTGCCCATCCCCATCCTTGCCCTGTTTTCACTCACCCCCCAAGGACAGCAGCAGCAACAGCAGGAACATCTCTGAACCAGGGCAGGTACAGGCTCTATCTGGGCACTCTCACTACCCAGGCCTTGTGGCTTCTTCTGTCTGACCAGCCCTAAGGTTCATGAACAAAGCAGAAACTGTAAAGAGAAAAAAGAGGCAGGTCCACAACCCTGGGAAATGATGCATCAAATGTGCAGGTGTTGGGCCTCTAACAGGAACTGGTGCTCACATCTAGTCTGGTTGTTCAACCTCCTCCCCAGTCTATCTTAGATTCTGCCCCTCCTCCCCCCAACTGGGACAAGTAGAAGTGACACTGTCCAGTGTAGGGAGGGGAGGTGGATGGAGTCTGATGGTGCTTTAATCCTGTGGTGGGGAGGCGGGAAGAGGAGTCAGGGGGATGGAGTGAGAAACAAATGAAAGGGAGAACAGTGAGTTTTTTCTATCCATCACCCTATGAAAAGGAGAAGAAGAAGCAGGAGAAGTGAAAGTCCCAGGCACAAACTTGTGACAATCAGAGGTCCTGAGTAGTCCAGGGTAACAATAGCCCAGAAGTTCTACCTAGAGGCAGAGCAGTCTCAGTCCAGGCTCTGGGAAATCAGCCACAGAGACACAGAGACCTGAAAACAGAGAAAGGCAGAGATGGGTGGGAGGTCAGAACTGGGGGAAGGGGGTTGAGATGAGGCCCTAGAACACAGAACATCAGAGCTAAGAGGGACAAGCCTAGGAGTCACTTAACTAGGTCTGATCTCCTAATTTAGAGACAAGTAATTTATACTGAAAGCCTGTAAAAACACAGATCCTTCCAGGGGCATAGGGGACACAAGGACAAAAACGAAATGGCCCTCCTCATGAAGTCTATAAGGGATGTGTATATATATACATACACATATATATACATACACATATATACACATACACATATATATATACATATGCAAATCTAGCTGGACTCTCTCCACACTGAGTGTCATACCTTCACCCCATGATGTTGCTAACTGCCTCCAGGGCTTTCCCTGAAATGTTTACCAAAAGCTTCCTATTCCCAAATCAGACCCTGACAGTGTCTTACAGGGTTGGAGGATGGGGCTTTGGGGTCTGGAACCTGGGCACAAGGAAGGAGTTGGAATGGAGGTCCTCACTCCATGGCATGTTAGGACCAGAGGACCAGAAATATGCTTCAGCTATGACTTTGGGCAAATGATTTCACCTGTCTGTGCCTCCATCTTCCTGCCTGTAAAATGAGTCATTCAGGCAAGATGTTTCCTATGTTCTCCTTCAGCTGTGCATGTCACACTCCCATGTTACCCACACACGTGGCCATATCCTTCATATTGTTACATCTCTGAAGTGTTCCATTTCCATGTAGAACTGTATGGACTATTTTTCTTCTAAAACCTTCTAGGCTCTGACCTCCATGCTCTTTATCCTGTTGAAACTTCTGTCTGAGAAGTTACCATCCATTGCTAAAGGGCACGATCCAACATCCTTTCCTCAATCCTTATCCTTTTTGACCTCTCCCCAAGCTCTGACATTATCAGCCCCCCTCTTCTCTTTAACAATTTTTCCTCTCTCCTGGTTTTTCCTCTACCTTGATGACCCCTCCTCAGCTTTGTTTTCTGCATCCTCATCCAGGTTATGCCACCAATCCTAAGTATCCTCAAGACTTCCCTGGGCCCTCTTCTCTTCTTCTCTAAACTGTCTTACTTAGTAACCTCATCAGCAACATGAGTTCAACTTATTATCTCTCTGCAGACAGTTCTCTAACTATAGAATGAGCCCTAACTTCTCTCATGAGCACCAGTCTACGTCAACAATAGCCTCTTTGACATTTCACACTGGATGCTTCATACACACCCCAAACTCAACATGGGCATAACGGAATTTAATCTCTTTAGTTCCAAATTAGGTCTTTGGATTACTGTCCAATTTGGATTCCTGCTCATCAAAAATTGCAACCTGAGTGCAACTTGTGGCAGGTGGAATCAGAAATGACTGAAGAAACAAATGTGCTGGGCTTATCAATTTATTAAGCCATGCAAATTGGAACCACCTCCTCAGATTTGCCACTAGACTCTGAATAAAGGGAGAGACAGATTTTTATACATTAAAAAAGAACAATAAGTAGGATACAAAACAAGATGTATGATTAGGTCATCTGATTTCTAATTAGAGAAAAGATCGGAGACTTTCCAAGTCGGGAGGGGAGAGTGAATAGGTACAGTTCCCTAAAATCAGAAAAGGAGGTGTCCTACTCCCTCCCCCAATCATAGTCAATCAGTGGAACATGGAAACAATAACTAACTGACCAGTAGAGGGCCAATTTTCAGATAAGACATATGGGTTGCTTGAGATGGATAATTGTGAGAAAACTCCTTGCATGAGTCTTTGGATCTGAGTTTCTGGTCAGCCATAACTTAGGTCCTTAGTTAAGCATCTCTAAGTAACTGGTAAGAGTGGTCCAGCTTCCAAGCCATGCAAGGCTAGGTTCAAACAATGCATTTAAGTTTTCTCACAATTCTCATAATTCAATAAAGTTTTCTTATAACACAGAAATTGGACTAGACCTATAACTGAATAGGAAAGGAAGAGGGCTAAATCCAAAATTGAGTCACAATATGGAGTCAGTGCGCTTCACTCAATTCCACCAATTCACCATTTTGATTCACCGTGGGGAGGGGCCAGCTACAAGATTTTTTCATATATTCCTAATCACAATTACATAGTCAGGTTACAAATCAAATCATTAAGAGGGCTCGTGAAGTACAAATTTTGAGAGAAGAGATTTACATGACACCTGGGTAACCAAGAAAACTCAACATAAGCACCATGAAACAAAAGGTCAAAGCCATATAAAGATGATCATCAATTTTAAATATCATCAAGTCTCCTTGTGATCCCTTTTATGAGAAATCGAGAACCTTTCCTCCAGTTAAAGTAGGCTATTTCTGTTTCATTTCCTAAACTATTTATGTTATCTTTATAAACAATTGATCATTCGAGTTGTACTTATTGTAAATGCAGTTAGGGAAAAGCTACTTGGAAGAGGCAGGTGAATAATCCCTGGCAAATGGATAGATAGCGAAACACAGAGATGTTCTGCTAGAGGTACCGTCTCTGGCTGGGGGCTCAAAGCTAACAAAAAGATAAAGAGATATCCTTTGATACTACTTGCCAGCGTGAAAAATGAACATTTAGACTGGAAAACCCATCTGGTTAATGGGTCAGTAGTAGGATGAGGAAAACTACTACCTTTTAGAAAAATGCTTGCCCTGGAGTCAGAAAGATCTGTGTTCAGATCTCAGCCTCAGATACTTACTAGCTGTGTGACCCTGGGCAAGTCACTTCATCTCTGTTTGTCTCAGATTCTTGGTCTATAAAATAGGGGAAATGATGCATAGCACGTGCTTCCCAGGCACGTAGTGAGGATCAAAGGAGACGATATTTGTGAAGTACTTAGCACAGCCCCTGGTAAATAGTCAACATTATGTAAATGTTAGCTATTAACGTGATGGTGGTGGTGGCTGTAGTTGTGGCTGCTTAGGCGATGGAAATTTCCAGCAGGGAAGATTTCAGATCTGGGGCTGTCATGAGATGAGGCAGGACAGGAGGAGGGGGGCGCAAAAACACAAGGACAGGTTTTCTGGGAGAGCCCAGAGTTGGGGGCTGGTAGACTGGGCTGCTGTCCTTGCTGAACCAGCGACTACTGCACTTGTTGCCCTCTGCGGCCACCTGCTGTTTCTTTTCAGAATTGCCAGAGCTATGTGTGATTTCTTCCCCTCTATTCTCATGAGGAATTTTCAGCTCTAAAACTAGAGTCTCCCAGGCTATCCTTATTCCTTTGCATTTTAAACCTCAAAGTTGCTGATACCCAGGCCAGTCAGCAGAAGCCTGAATTGTTAACACTAAATTTCTGTCTGTCTTTAGTTCTTTTTTTTTTTTTTTTGCTTTCTTCAGCTACCGCTCTTTGAATTCAAACTACTCTTTTAGAGAGAGAAAATTCTTTTCAACTCCCTTCATGACACACACAAAAGTGCATTTAGATACTTCAGCCAGCAGTACCATGGGGGCTAGCCGGAGCATGGGTTCATCCAATCAATCAATCCGCAAGCGTTTGTTAACCAGATGATTCTGAAAGGGATAAAACTGTTGGTCTCCGTATATATAAGCAACACTGAAACTCTTGCTTCATTCCTTCAGATACTGTACCTCTCTTATTATCACCTATGATTATACTTGCGTGTTCAAGATGAGAAAAAAGGGAGGTTGCAGAGCCAAATAATCTAGTGAAATATAGATCCAAATTAGAGGTTCACCAATATTTTGGAAAATTGCTGAAGAGAAGTTCCCTAAGGTAGCAAGATTAAGGGGCAGATGACATAACAGAATTGACCGTCTGTCCACACAGACATTATATTCACCATTCCCAGATGCTCTTTTGTCCAGCCCCACAGCATCAGTGATAAAGCAAAGATTTTCCTAGTGGTTAGGATATATCTGGTCTCAATATATTGCAGTGGGCACAAAAGCCCCATGATGAAGTCAGGAGGAGCATGGGGGATACAATAAATATAGAAATTAGGGAAGGACAAGGCCGAGGCAAAGGAGGCACACAAAGTGCTCTAGGGAGAGTTCAGAAGGCAGGGAAGATGCTCGAGGACTGGACTCAGGGGATCCTAAGGGAAGGAGACAGTCTGAGAAAGCACAGAGGAGGAAGGAAGAAGAAACAACTGTATGGAAAAGGCAAGGCAAGTCCCAGTCATCAAAAGCCATCTTTGGCCCAATGCAATGACATTGCATCGCTCCAGTTACTCTTAGTTATGGTTATCCACTGATGTCAGGGATAAGTCCAAAGGGCTTCATTCTTCTGGAGGCTTTCAGGAGAGTCTCCACTGTCCAGCTGGGCCTTTGGGGTTGGTCAAGGACTGACCAGCAATTCTCGTGGAATGGGTGCTGAGCTCTGTGTCTTCTTCTTCAGTCTGTAGACCAAGGAGGTAGCTGTGACACTTACCACCACCTTTCCACTCCTCATCCTCTACTGATTCTTCCTTTTCTTGATCATACAGTAGGAGAAGAGGGGATGCTTCCTGCTCTCCTCCTCTTCTTCATTCCCTTCCCTGCAAATCCTGAGGAAACTGAGGCCGAGGTAGGGAAAGTAATTCAACCAAGGTCAGCCAGCAAGTGGATAGCATAGTCTGGACTCTAAACCAGGTGTCCTGATTCCCAGTTCTGGGATCCTTCCTCCAGATCAGCTTTTTCTGCTTCCCTACATCCAGGGATGTGAAGTGACAGCTGGTAGACCTGAGATCAAATCCTGGCTGTCCACATTCTACTAATGTGACCTTGAACAAGGTATTTCCCCACTCTGGGTCTCAACTTTTTATCATTGGAATGAGGAAGGGGACAAGATGGCCTCTGAGCTCCCTTCTTCTCTGAGTCTATGATCCTCTGACAAACTGAGGAGTCACTTGGATGGGCCACAATGGATGGAGAGTCAGGCCTAGAGTCAAGAAATCAAATTCAGCTCCAGCCAGTGATGTGACCCTGGACAAGTCACTTTATCAGTTTGCCTCAGTTTCTTCATCTGTGAAATGGGGATCACAATAGCACCTACCTCCCAAGGTAGTTGTGAGGATCAAATGAAATGATAATTGCACAGTAAGTGTGTACACATAGCAAGCATTATATAAATGTCAGGTATTATAATTGGGATTATTGTTAAACCCAGGATTTGAAGCTCCAAGTCCCTCACCATGTCAAATGCCTTGTTTTTTTCTTCCCAGGGATCTGCACCTTCCAAAGGACCGAAGTGTCCTGATTCTTAGTCTTTGATTTTTCCCTCCCCAACTCTCCACCTCCTGGTCAGAAGTCCCCAGCACTCACAGGCCATGTTGAGTAGGATGGTTGGTTGTCTCTATGCTCATTCTGGGTCCAGGAAAGGTCACCAGACAAGTGAAGTTGGTGCCATGGTCCTAGGGCCTTGAAGTGAGAGTCAGATCAGAGAAATAAGGCATCCCTCAGCTTGGTCCTAGGTTGGAGTGATCAGCTCCCATCCAGGAGAAGGCATGTGTGTGTTTGGGGGGTGGGGTGTCCCCCTCCTCCCTTAGCTAATAGCCTCAGCACCATCCTTTAAATGTTCCCAGGGTGACCTGTCCCTGGAAGATCCTTTCCTAGGTCTCAGTTCTGTCCTTCCTTCCCCAGTGATCTCCTGTATCACCAGGACCTGAGTGACTCACCCCTGTCTTTGGGCACGCTTCTACAAAGAGAAGAATGTATGCTGCAGTCTCTACCTGGTTGACCTTCCTACCTCATACACTGCTCCCTTACTCCCCCAGCACCCCTGGTTCTTTTCAGGGCATTCTAGGTTACTCCCAAACTCAGGACCACTCTGCTCTGCCTGGACTTATTTCTCTACCTAGAGAAGACCACAATGCATTCTGTCATCTGTCTCTGGTGCCTATCTTTGACATCCACATGTCCTCTGGTTTTTGCCCCTCTCTCTAACTGAGCTCCCTGCCTTCCCTGTGGCCAATTCTTTCCTTGGGACCCTGACAATGAGATTATTTAGTACTTTCACAGAACATCCCCTACATCCCGTATCAGGACCCTGGGAATCAACTGAAGTTACCTTCTCCAGAGTTCCTGTGATCCTAAAAATTTTCAATTTTTTGTGCCTGCCTCTTTATGACCTCATTTGGGGTTTTCTTAACAAAAATACAGGAGTGATTTCCATTTCCTTCTCCAGTTCATCTTATAGATGATAAAACTGAGGCAAACAGGGTTAAGTGACTTGCCCAAGGTCACAGGGCTAATAAGTGTCTGAAGCTACATTTGAATTCAAGTCCTCCTCACTCCAGGTCCACCACTCTATCCACTGCACCACCTAGTGTCTCCCCCCACCCCACTTGTACCCTTCTCCCTCACTTTCCTGTAGTGTAAGATAGATTTTCATACCAAACTGAGTGTGCAGGTTATTCTCTCCTTAAGCCAAATGCGATGAGAGTAAGATTCACTCTTTCCCTCTCACCTCCCCCTTTTTTCCCTCCATTGAAAAAGCTTTTTCTTGCCTCTTTTATGTGAGATAATTTGCCCCATTCTATTTCTCCCTTTCTCCTCCCAATATATTCCTCTCTCACCCCTTAATTTATATTTTTATAGATATCATCCTTAACCTATTCAACTCACCCTGTTGCCCTTTGTCTATATGTATATAATCCCTCCAACTACCCAAATACTGAGAAAAGTCTTGAGTTACAAAACAATGATCTTTCCATGTAGGAATATAAACAATTCAACTTTAGTAAGTCCCTTATGATTTCTCTTTCCTGTTTTCCTTTTCATGCTTCTCTTGATTCTTGTGTTTGAAAGTCAAATTTTCTATTCTGCTCAGGACTTTCAACAAGAATGTTTGAAAGTCCTCTATTTCATTGAATGACCATTTTTCCCCTGAAGAATTATACTCAGTTTTGCTGAGTAGATAATTCTTGATTTTAATCCTAGTTCCTTTGACCTTTGGAATATCATATTCCAAGCCTTTTGATCCCTTAACATAGACACTGCTAGATCTTGTGTTATCCTGATTGTATTTCCACAATACTAGAATTGTTTCTTTCTGGCTCCTTGCAATATTTTCTCTGTGACCTGGGAGCTGTGGAATTTGGCTACAACATTCCTAGAAGTTTTCCTTTTGGCATCTCTTTCAGGAGGCGATCAGTGGATTCTTTCTATATTTATTTTATCCTCTGATTCTATAATATCAGGACAGTTTTCCTTGATAATTTCTTGAAAGATGATGTCTAGGCTCTTTTTTTGATCATGGCTTTCAGGTAGGTCAATTATTTTTAAATTGTCTCTCCTGGATCTATTTTCCAGGTCAATTGCATTTCCAATGAGATATTTCACATTGTCTGCTATTTTTACATTCCTTTGGTTTTGTTTTATAATTTCTTGATTTCTCATAAAGTCATTAGCTTCTATCTGCTCCATTCTGATCTTTAAGGAATTATTTTCTTCAATGAGCTTTTGGCCCTCCTTTTCCATCTAGCCAGTTATTCTTTTTAGGGCATTCTACTCCTCATTGACTTTTGGAGATCTTTTACCATTTGGGTTAGTCTGTTTTTTAAAGTGTTATTTTATTTAGCATTTTTTGGGTTTCCTTTCACAAGGAGTTGACTGGTTTTTTGTGATTTTCTTGCATCATTCTCATTCCTCTTCCCAGTTTTCCTTCTACTTTTCTCACTTGATTTTCAAAATCTTTTTTGAGTTCTTCCTTGACCTGAGACCAATTTATATTTTTCTTGGAGGCTTTGGATGTAGAAGCTTTGGCTTTTTTGCCTTCTTTTGGTATATTTTGGTCTTTCTTGTCACCAAAGTAAGATTCTATACTCTGATTTTTTTCCATTTTTTTAAATCATTTTCCCAGTCATTAACTTGACTTTTGAGCTCTTTGTCAAGGTAGTTCTCTGCTTCCAGTGGTGGTGGGGGATGTCAGCCACTTGATTCCCTCGAAATCAGTGGGCCTAGAGATCCAGAAACAGTCTCTGCTGCTGCCGCTGCCCTTGCTCCTGCTCCTGCTGTTGTTGCTGCTGTGGGCTCCTCCTCAGCAGGCTCCTCCACCTCCTCCATAGCCCTGGGCTTGGGACCATACCACTCTACTCTCTCACACAGGTCCCACAGGGCTTTTCCACTGACTTTCCAATTTGTCCTCAGTGTTTTAGGCTCGTGAAGTCTGAAAACCACCACAAGAGCCCAAGATTCAATCCCCCCAAGGCCTGCTCAGGTCCCGTCTGTGCCAGCATGGCCCACACTGGACAGTACTCTGCTCCCAGTGTGGTGCAACCTTCCATACTGCCTTGGGCTGTATTTGCTTCACTCCATCTTTCTGTGGGTTCTGCAGCTCCAGAATTTGTTTAGAGTAATTTTTTACAGCTATTTGGCTGGTTGGACTTGGAGAGAGGTCTAGAAAGTCTGTGCTGTTACTCTGCCATCCTAGCACTGCTCCGCAAGCTGTACCATTCTTAAGGCAGCTCAAGGTCACATGGGCTATTACAGCCACTATATCATGTTGGGGGTTCAATGCGGTTCTCTAAAAACAATAGATATTTTTCAAATGCACCGCTGTCTAGTCATGCCTCTCTCATCTTATAGTTAATGAGCTAGCACAGATCTGACCATGTCACCTTCCTACTCAACAACCTTCAATACTTCCCCATTATTGTTTCCAGGATCAAGCATAAAGTCTTTTGTTTGCCACAGTCTGACCTCTTCTTACCTCTCCAATCTTCTTACACCTTGATCCTCTCTGCACACTCTACTTGGCCATTCTCAAATAGGTTATTCTGTCTTCCAAGTGTAAGCCCCTGTACTATCTGGCCTCCATTTCTGGAATCCTCTTCCTCCTCACCTATTCCTCCTGACCCCCTTGACTTCCTCCAAGACTCATTCTAAACATTATCTTCTATAAGAGGTTTTTCTCAGTTCCCCCTCACCCCTACCCTGCTGCTAGTGCCAAAGAAAGCAGACTTTCAACTGCTGGTGCAAGGTCAGAGAATTTAGGAACAGAGAGAGTGAAACAGATCGGAATAAGACACTATGCCAGAAAGGAACTGTGCAGTATTCCACCAAGCCTAAGGAAAACAGCATAGTATCCAACTGGGGTCACTTCTGAGAACTCAAAAGACAGTTAGGATACAAATCTAGGTTGGAAAATTGTGAATTGCTTAGTGTGGGAGTAGGCTGAAATGCTTTGAAATCCAGCCTCCAAGGAAACCAAAATCAGAAGGGATGGAGTCGGGAAATGAGTGATAAGGAAAATAAAGGCAAGGGAGAAGGGTGGGAGAGAGAGATCTAAAGTACCAAAGTTTGCAAGAAGAAATCTGAGACACCTTGAAAATAAACAGAAAAATCAATAGGAAAAAACAGTGACAACAGAAGAAAATGTGGTTTCTAGATCTAAGTGAATGCTATCATCTATGAATAAAGTAATAAAAAAGGAAAATGATCCAATACTTGATAAGACAAAGGACCCAGTGGAATTTGGGGACAATGCTGAACCATGGCACACTGTTTCTGAGCAATTTAAAAAAGAAATGAAAATTATAAGAGCATAATTTATATCCTACAAAGGAAAGATAATTAGCAGAATAGAAAATTTGAATCTGCAATGCAAACAACCAAAGAAACAAAAATGAAAACAATGGTTTGGGAATATAAGCATACAAAAATGAAAGACAACTTTGAAGAAGAGATTAAAAAAATACATTTAAAGAAAATGTGCTCACTATGCAAGCAAAACATACAGGTCACAGACAGGCTGCTGGAGAGACAGGTTAAGCATAATAAACCTCTTAGAAGAACACAATAGGACAAAAAACATTAAAAACAGAATGGAGGGATATAATAGAAGAGTACTGCCCAGAAATCCTGAATATAAAAAGTAAAATTGCAATTGAAAGAATTCATAGATAGCTTATAAGAAAAAATCAAAGCTATAAACTAATTCAATTCAGAAAAAAAGTTCTGTAAACTACCAGGAGAAAGCCCTTTAAATACAAAGAAAAGGACATTCAAATAACACAAGACTATTCTAGAAAAAGGAGGATACAATGGAATAATGTGTTCTAAAGAGCTTTGGACCTCAGGATGCAGCCCAGGGTGAACTCAGATCCTGCAGATCTGAGCCTGACCATACAAGCACAAAAGATGGACATTCAATAAAAAGAAGTTTGGGAAACATTTGGGAAAGAAAACCAAAACTGAAAACATTATTTGCTCCCCAAACAACAGAATTGTGGGAGTGAGTAAATGCAGCAGTTAAGGACAGCCATGGAAAGAGAGTTCCAACAGAGAGACTAGTAAGAGATGTTTTTTCCTAAACGTATAAAAGGAGACAGAGATGAAGGCAGGAAACGAGTAGAGGTAACAGTGAAGAGTTAGACCAGAGACAAACCTAGTGATGCCGTGCAGGCAGGTGAATCAGTGCTTTTGTGGCGGAGGTGGGGAGCGGACTACATTACAACTTGGAAGGGTGTGTAAAGTGGGTAGGGGATCGGGGGATAGAGTCCAAATAAGGGCTTGAAGTGGGGGGAGTGACCTCTGTTGTCTCAGAAAGAGAAGAACCAACAATGAAGTGGGTAAGGAGGAGAAAAAAGGAGCAGGGAGAAAGGATTCTACTTTGAAGGAGACACCACAGATTAATGATCCTGGGGTGAAGAGATGGTTGGTGAAAGGAGAAGAGAACCTTCTGCTGGATGAGGTCTGAGGGATTTGATGCTTGAAAAGGGAATTGCTGGGAGCAGGGGAGACTTCCTGTCCTTAGAGTGACTGCTTTATCCTTGGCTCCTCATGTGTAGAGAAAATGGAAGCGATTGGGTCTGAATACTCAATCCACAAACAAAATAAAGTTATTCTCAAAATCTAAGAACAATCAGGAATTTAGTCTGTTGAAGGAGAAGGGCTAGGAGAAGAGGTGGATCTGAAAAGGGATAGGAGGTCTCCTTGGGGGAATGGGATGACTGTAGCTCTCAACAGAGGGAAGAAGTCAGAACTGTTCCAGCTTTGTGTGCCTTCCAGTTGTTCTGCCAAGGAGCATGAATGATCTGAAAATGACAGAGCAAAGTTGGCCAATAGAGAGATGATCCTTAAGATGACTGAGGAGATGGTACAGCCACATCTAGATACCCTGGATGAATGAGGTCACCTGAACCAGATGATCACATCCTTTGGTCCTGATACAATGGGCAGATGGAACTGCTGAGTCCCTGTCAGGGATCTCTAACCATGAGGAACAGGAGAAATACTGCAGGACCAACAAAGGGCAAATGTTCTGATGTTTAAGAATAAGAAGAGTAGAGCTTGAAGGCTCTAGATCTGGCAGCCTGTCTTGAATTCCTGGAATAATTCTGTATCCAGTTATTTTTAATAGCTAATGAACATGGAGTAAAGGATACAGTGATTCCAAAGACCCAGGCTCACCTCATTAACATCTTTGTCAGGATTACCAAATGAATAGGATAGGGGAATGGTAGAAACATTATTTTCCCCTATTTTGGCAAAGCTGTTGATAAAGAATTACATCCTATTCTTGTGGAAAACATGGATGAGAGTAAACAATAAAATAATTGCACCAATCCAGGGCTGGTTTGGGGACCATGTCCAAGGACTAGTAGTTAATGGTTTAATGTCTGTAGAGACAGAGATCTCTCATGGGATATGTCATGGATCCATTTGTGCTCAGCCTGGTGCTGTTGACCTTTTGATTAATCAATGACCTGGGTAAACCATTAATAGCATGCTCTTCAAATTGGCAGATGACACCAAGCTGAGAGTGATAACCAGTATGCTGGATGGAAGAGTTTTGCTCCAAAATGGTCTCCACAGGCTAGACCATTGGGCTGAATCTAATAATCTGAAATCTAATAGCCATGCAAATTTCATGTGCAGTTTGAGTGATTCAAGGCTGAGTCAGAAGAGTTTTTTGCTACTCAGAGCCAAGCACAGCATAGTAAGGGTACTGTGCTTTAGTCAGGGGAAGTCACGTGTAGTCTTCTTCATGGTCACAGTCCCATGGGGCATCATGCTGTGCATGGCAGCCCAGACGAGAAGTGGGATACACTCGTCTCTTGAAAGTCCAGAGCCTAGTGGTGGCCCAGGTTTGCACAGCACTTTCAGACAGAATATGTTATAGCAGCTGTCTCATCACCAGAGGGGAAATGGCATCAAGCAATATAGTTCAAAATCAAAAGAATAACTTCTAAAAATTAACCAGGAGAGTCTACTCAGGATGTGGAAAAGGGAATTAGAAACATACTGGATCAACAGGATTGTTGGAGAGTTTTAACAATCAGTTCTACCTAGAACTGGGTATGGTTTGGATCATAAGCATACCAGAGTTATATAACAGGAGACAAGCCCAGCAAAGTGGGACCAGAGGCCACTCTGTCTATTCAAACAGGAAGAAATGTAAAGTTCTACCTTTCATTTCAAAAACAGACTTCTTAAGTACAACACAGAGTGGAAAACTAGATAACCCTTCAGTTGAAAAAGATCCAGCGGGTCTGATTAATTGTAAGGTCGATGAGAGGCTTCAGGAGAAGTGTTGTCCAAAAATATTAATGAAAACTTAAGCCTCATTAATGGAGGAATAATTAAAGGAATACCTTCCAGGACTACAGAGGAAGGGAAACAGTCTTTCTGGACTTGTCAGGACTGCACCACATTTTTAGAAAGTCACTGAAATAAGCTGGAAGGTGCCCGAGAGCAACAAGGATGGTAAATAGTTTAAATCATGCAGTACCATATGGGAAACATTTGAAGGAATGGGGAGTTTTTAGTCTGAAGAAAACGTTACTTGTGGGGGAGCATGATATCCATCTCTAAGTATATGAAAGGATGTTATATGTGGGAGGGGAAAGACCTGTTTTGTTTGGCTTCAAAAGTCAGAACCTGCAACAATAAGTATGACCTACTAAGAGGAAAACTGAGTCTGATGACTTCACCAAACTCTACTCAGGTGTTCATTCTCTCTCTCTCTCTCTCTCTCTCTCTCTCTCTCTCTCTCTCTCTCTCTCTCTCTCTCTCTCTCTCTCTCTGTCCCTCTCTCTCTCTCTGTCCCTCTCTCTCTCTCTGTACCCTATCTCTTTTTTCTCTCTTTCTCTTTCTTTCTCCCTTTCTTTCAGTCTTTTTCTCTCCCTCTTTCTCTTCCTCTCTTTCTCTCTCTTCCTTTCTCTTTCTTTATAATCTGATTTATGCTGTAAGCTTGTCTTTTTAAGGCCTACCATTTATATATTTTCAGCTTTGCAAAATACTTTATTGTATCATTTGATCCTCATAAGAGACATCTAGATAGCATAGTGAATGGATGGATTATTGAGCCAGGAAGACCTGAGTTCAAATCCAGCCTCAGATACTATACTCTATGATTCTGAGCAAGTCATTTATTTAGCCTCTATGTGCCTCAGTTTTCTCAACTATAAAATGGGGATAACCATAAAATCTATGCTATTGTGAAAATAAAATAATATAACGTTGGCAAAGAACTTAGCACATTGACTGGCACATAATAGAGTTCATAAATGATTGTTCATGTCCTTTTAAAATCTGAGTAATAAATGAGCTCTGTATGCACCATCATTAGTCACGTTAAGGCCTTTCAACTGTTTTTCCTCTCTGCAATTGTATTTTCTCCCAACTTCATTTTAAAGAACTTCCCATCTTTGCTGGGCCAACTTGCTCTACAGAATTTTAGTCCATGAGATCCTCTGAGATCCCATGCTCTGAAGTTTTTGAAAGCAAATCTCCTAAAATTTAGATTTTCAATCAGATTGTACTCAACTTTTCTCTCATTTTATATCACAAATTTAAAGACAGATAGGTCCCTTCCCCCAATTTTTATTTCAGTCATCACTTCCTCTTAATGGATGAGAATCTAGTAAAAAAAAATATCACTCCCCACTGTTACTTCGTTTTGAAGAAGGAAATTGTGATTAAGGTTAGCCAGTAATTTTTTCACTTCCCTGTTTTGGGCAAATAGCAAATTTCTTATTTGTGTGGTTAACTGAAGTGACCCAATACTATATGACCATGGCTTCATATCAGGTTTGTGGCAAAACCTCATGTATCGGGGTCAAGATCAAGATGGTGGAGTAAGAGGCAGCATTGTTGCCCTAGCTTCTCTATAACAACATAGAAAATGTACCAGACTTGATTCTGATTAGGAAAGTCAAGAAAAAAAAACACAGTGAGTCACTTTTGTGGCCCAGGGTTACTTAGGAAGATAGAAAAGTCTACCAACACTGGGTGGGGGGCTAACCAACAGGGCAGAGCAGAAGCAATTTATTAATGGCAATGGCAGGTATGTGGGTTATAGAAATGTCTGCAGTGGAAGCAGTAGCCAGGAACATTTCAATGTGCAAAACAGTAAGAGGACTGGATACCAGGGAAGGAAGCATCTTGGCAAAAAGAGATCCCAGGGGACACCTGTATTGACACTGGGAACAGGAATGGGTGTCATCTGGCAGTTCTGGCAGCCATTACTCACAGTGGGTCACAGTGCCAGGTCAGAGAGTAGTGATCATAAGGGAACAGGGGCACTGCCTGTGTAAGGAAGAAGTAACAAGCCAGAAACCTAGCAGAGAGGGGACTAAGTTCTAAACATTAGCCTACATAAACCTACAATGGAATAAACTGGGGCAAGAGACCAAAAAACAAAGGAAGTCAGCAGTTCATTCACGTTGAACCTGTGGGACTTTCCAGTGAACTAACAGGGACTAAGTCTAATAACTGGCTAATGAAACTCAACCATGTACGAGGGTCAGGAGCTTGAAGACCACAGTCCAGGAGGGCAATGAATAGAACTTTCCCCAGATTACACTAGAGAAGCACAGACAACTTATACAGTCTCCCATATTAAGATGTAAAATCAGCAGAAGGATAAAAAATATGGAAGCTCCATCACGCCCTAAAAGTGAGCATAACTCTACTCTAAAATAAAGTCCAAAATCAAGAGTAGACTGAGAAAATGAAAAAAAAATCTGACAGTTATAAGCAACTATGATGACAAGAAGTTCAAGACACAAACACAGAAAACAAAGACTTGAAGACATCTACAAGCAAAGTCTTCAAGGAAAAAAAAAGCAGACCAGGCACAAGTCCAAGAAGAATTGTCGGGGTAGTTAAAGAAAAAGGTAGAAAGGAGCAGAAAATACTTTTAGAAATCAAACAAAAGCAGTAGAGAAAAAAATTGGAAAAGAAATGAGAACTGTATAGGAAAATTATCCAAAAGGAATTAGCAGCTCAGTAAAAGAGGTACAAAATCTGACTGAAGAAAATAACTTCTTAAAAATTAGAATTAGCTAAGTGGAGGCTAATGAGTTATCAAGAAAAAATGAAATAAAAAACTGAAAAAAATAGAAAAATGTGAATATCTCAAAGGCAAAAACAACTGAAGTGGAAAACAGATTGAGGAAAGATAATTTATGAATCACTGGACAGCCTTATCATGAACAAAAAAAGACAATGTCACATTTCAAGAAATTATAAAGGAAAAATTGCCCAAATGTCTTAGAATCATAGGGTAAATTAGAAATTGAAAGAATCTGCCAGTCCCCTCCTGAAATAACTCACTAAATGAAAACTTCCAGGAATATTATACCTAAAACTCAGAACTCCTAGGTCTTGGAGAAAATACTAAAAACAGTCAAAATGAATTCAGGTACTGTGGAGCCACAGTCAGGATCATAGAAAATTTAGCAGCCAGCACTTTAAAAGAGCAGAGAGTCTACAATATGATGTTATAGAAGAAAAAGGAGTAAAGATTACAACCAAGAATAATGTACCTAGAAAAAGTAATTATATTCCTATAGGGAAAAAATTAAATTTAAGTAGAGAACTTTCTGGGATTCCTGATGAAAAGACCAGAGCTGAAGAGAAAATTCAACATTCAAACAAACACAAGACTCATGAAAAGCATGAAAAGGTAAATAAAAGGGAGAAATCATAGGATATGAAACAAAGTTTGTTTACATTCTTTTTTTAAAATTAATTTATTTAACTTTTAACATTCATTTACACAAAATTTTAGGTTCCAAATTTTCTCCCCCCTTGTCCCCTCCCCCCACCCCAAAATACCGAGCATTCCAATTGCCCCCATCACCAATCTGCTCTCTCCTCTATCATCCCTCTCTGCCCTTGTCTCCATCCTCTCCTCTGTCCTATAGGGCCAAATAACTTTCTATACCCCTTTACCTGTATTTCTTATTTCCTAGTGGCAAGAGTAGTACTCGACAGTTGTTCCTAAAACTTTGAGTTCCAACTTCTTTTCCTCCCTCCCTCCCCACCCCCTCCCTTTGGAAGGCAAGCAATTCAGTATAGGCCAAATCTGTGTAGTTTTGCAAATGACTTCCATAATAGTCATGTTGTATAAGACTAACTATATTTCCCTCCATCCTATCCTGCCCCCAATTACTTCTATTCTCTCTTTTGATCTGTCCCTTCCCATGAGTGTCGACCTCAAATTGCTCCCTCCTCCCCATGCCCTCTCTTCCTTCATCCCCCCCCACCCTGCTTATCCCCTTACCCCCCACTTTCCTGTATTGTAAGATAGGTTTTCATACCAAAATGAGTGTGCATTTTATTCCTTCCTTTAGTGGAATGTGATGAGAGTAAACTTCATGTTTTTCTCTCCCCTCCCCTCTTTATCCTTCCACTAATAAGTCTTTTGCTTGCCTCTTTTATGAGAGATAATTTGCCCCATTCAATTTCTCCCTTTCTCCTCCCATATATTTCTCTCTCACTGCTTGATTTCATTTTTTTAAGATATGATCCCATCTTCTTCAATTCACTCTGTGCACTCTGTCTCTATGTGTGTGTGCGTGTGCATGTGTGTGTGTGTGTGTGTGTGTGTGTGTGTGTGTGTGTAATCCCACCCAGTACCCAGATACTGAATAGTTTCAAGAGTTACAAATATTGTCTTTCCATGTAGGAATGTAAACAGTTCAATTTTTATAAGTCCCTTATGACTTCTCTTTGCTGTTTACCTTTTCATGCTTCTCTTCATTCTTGTGTTTGAAAGTCAAATTTTCTTTTCAGCTCTGGTCTTTTCATCAAGAATGCTTGAAAGTCCTCTATTTCATTGAAAGACCAATTTTTCCCCTGAAGTATTATACTCAGTTTTGCTGGGTAGGTGATTCTTGGTTTTAATCCTAGTTCCTATGACTTCTGGAATATCCTATTCCACGCCCTTCAGTCCCTTAATGTAGAAGCTGCTAGATCTTGTGTTATCCTGATTGTATTTCCACAGTACTTGAATTGTTTCTTTCTAACTGCTTGCAAGATTTTCTCCTTGACCTGGGAACTCTGGAATTTGGCCACAATGTTCCTAGGAGTTTCTCTTTTTGGATCTCTTTCAGGTGGTGTTCTATGGATTCCTTGAATACTTATTTTGCCCTCTGGTTCTAAAATCTCAGGGCAGTTTTCCTTGATAATTTCATGAAAGATGATGTCTAGGCTCTTTTTTTGATCATGGCTTTCAGGTAGTCCCATAATTTTTAAATTGTCTCTCCTGGATCTATTTTCCAGGTCAGTTGTTTTTCCAATGAGATATTTCACATTATCTTCCATTTTTTCATTCTTTTGGTTTTGTTTTGTGATTTCTTGGTTTCTCATAAAGTCATTAGCCTCCATCTGTTCCATTCTAATTTTAAAAGAACTATTTTCTTCAGTGAGCTTTTGAATCTCCTTTTCCATTTGGCTAATTCTGCTTTTGAAAGCATTCTTCTCCTCATTGGCTTTTTGAACCTCTTTTGCCAATTGAGTTAGCCTATTTTTCAAGGTGTTATTTTCTTCAGCATTTTTTTGGGTCTCCTTTAGCAGGGTGTTTACTTGTTTTTCATGCTTCCCTTGCATGTCTCTCATTTCTCTTCCCAGTTTTTCCTCCACCTCTCTAACTTGATTTTCAAAATCCTTTTTGAGCTCTTCCATGGCCTGAGCCCATTGAGTGGGCTGGGATACAGAAGCCTTGACTTCTGTGTCTTTCCCTGATGGTAAGCATTGTTCTTCCTCATCAGAAAGGAAAGGAGGAAACACCTATTCACCAAGAAAGTAACCTTCTATAGTCTTATTTTTTTTCCCTTTTCTGGGCATTTTCCCAGCCAGTGACTTGCCTTCTGAATATTCACTTCATACCCACTTGGCCTCCAGATCCTCCCAGCCAGCGCTTGGGGTCTGAGATTCAAATGCTGCTTCCCAGCCTCAGGCCTGGGGTGGGGCGGGGCTGCTATTCAGTGTGAGATCAAGTTCAGGTGCTCAGGTGGGGGCAGGGCCGCCTCTCAGGCTCAGTTCCCTCAGGGGGTTTATGCAGAGACCTTCAACAATGGATCCAGGCTCCTGCCTGCTTGGGGAGCCCAGGTCTGCTCCCGCCTCTGCTGCTGCCTCCCGAAGCAGTTCTTTTTTACAGATATTTTATGGGCTGTGGGATTGGAGCTAGCGTATGTGCGTCTGTCTACTCCGCCATCTTGGCTCTGCCCCTGTTTACATTCTTATATGGGAAAATGATACATGTGACCTCTCAGAACTTTATTTTTCACCAGGAATCTTAGAAGGAATCTACTGATAATGTTTAATATAAAATTTTGGAATAATCTCTTTGTTCTCTCTGAAGCAAACTCAGAGAATGCCTCTTCCTATGTCAGCAAAAGCCAGCCAAGGCTGACTCTACATTCCTTAGGAGATTTTTAACCTAAGACATTATCTTGAATAACAGGACGTTTTCCATATCTTAGTATTTGTAGACATATACTATGTTATGGCATATTAATGGTAAAGAAAATATAGACATCTTAGGTCGTAATTTCTATTGAACATTGTTTACCCTTTCCTATGTCAGTTATCTGTTTAGGGCAGGAAGCCTGCCACTTACTAGTGGTGGGATTTCCTTCCTTATCACTGAGACATATGTTTACCCAGCCTGGAATCCCAAGGCCTGACCAACATTACTTTGTTAATTGTCTTGTCTTACTAAATTTATGATTTGTTCAACTAGGAGAGTTCCTTTCTCACAGCAAAATGTATATAAGCCAGAAGATTTCTGTACTGGGTAGCCAGAACATTTCTGGCTCCATAATGCATTATGTTACCATTGTCTTTAATAGGGAATTGATTAATTAATTAAATCATAAAATGTATGCATTTAGCCTGTTGCCTTTTCTTTAACCAAGTTTTCAGGTTAACACTACTTATACAAAGCCTAGGTATGTTTCTATTATGTTGGGATGGTCTCAAAAGAAAAATGGAAGGGTGATAAAGAGAGATGCACTGAAGAGAAGGAAAGGAGAGGGAGACTAATGAAATTATTTCACATAAATACGGTGTGCATAGTAGAGGAGAGAAGGGAGAAGAGTGGGGGGCAATACTTGGGATGCAGTCTCATCTGAATTGATTCAAGGAGGGGAAATGAACATATATACACACAGCTGCATGTAGAAATTCACCTTAGTCAATAGGGAAGTAGAAAAGAAAGGGGGTTAGAGGAAGGTAAGGGTATAAAAGGGAAGGGAGATTAAGGGAAGAGATGATCAAAACTAAAACAGAGTCTTGAGTAGGAAACCAGGTGAAAAAGAGTATAAGTATAAAAAAATAGGCTGGAGGAAAATACACAGTTAGCAATCATGACTGTGAATGTGAATGGGATGAACTAAACCATAAAATGGAAGAGAATAGAAGAACAGATTAGAAACTAGAATCCAACAATATTTTCATTGCAAGAATTACTTGAAACACAAAGACACATGGAAGGTCAAAATAAGGGGCTAAAGCAGCATCTGTTGGGTTTTAAGTGAAGTATAAAAGGCAGGAGTAGCAATCATGACCTCAGACAAAGCAAAAGCAAAAATTTACTTAATTAAAAGAGGTAATCAGGGAAACTACATTTGCTAAAAGGTACCATGTACAATGAGCAAATGAATATGTACCAAATGGCATAGCATCCAAATTCTTGAAGGAAAAGTTAAATGAATTATAGGAGGGAATCGTAAAACGATAGTAGTGGGAGGGGGGAATGGATGCACAAATTATGGTATTTGAATGTGATGGAACCTTATTGTGCTATAAGAATTGATAAAGGGGATGGTTTCGGCAAAACCTGGGAAGATACATGAACTGATACAAACTGAAATTAGCAGAAGCAAGAGAGTAATTTACACAGTAATAGCAATTTTGTAAATATAATCAACTGTGAAAGACATTAACTCCGATTAACTCTTAGAAACAATGATCTAACACAGTCGCAAAGGACTCATGATGAAAAATGTTATCTCCCTGCCAATAAAGAAGTGGTGGAGGGTGAGAATTTGAAAATGAAATATGATTGAATTCAAAAATAAATACAAATATATGTCTCAAATCTCATCTATTTCTTTCTCCTTTCCAGGTCATCTGAAATATATTCCCTAAACACTGTGACTTTTGCTTGTCCCATTACTGATCATTTTGCAAACACTTTCTAGGATGTTTCCTCCCTCTAGTTTCTGAATCTCCTTGCATGATAATATCTTATATCATTATCTAACCTCTTCATTTGAAATAAGACATATCCTTCCATTGAAAGTTATGAGTCTTATTATACAAGGTCCCAGTGCTACTTCAGAAAATGTGTTTGCCTCCTTGAATTCACCTTGCCTACTTGCCCATTTGTGTATTTCCACATAAATATCTGTTCCCCAGCAGAAACAACTGCAGCTTGCCTGGGATATTACCTTCTTTTGAGGTGTCTAGTCCTCCTTCCTTCCCTCTCTCTTTAGTGAGTAGAGGAAAACCCCACAGGTCCTGGTATGAAGAGACTTGTCTATTTAAAAATAATGAAATAAGTCTGAAGGGCTTTTAGTCTAGTGTAAAGGTCTCAGTTCTACTTGGCTTCTATTCTCTGAAAATATTTGAAAATACAAATAATCTATAGATTTCATAAAATGCTCTTAGCCCCCAAGCCAGATGTTTGTTGCAAAATCAAGAGCATGATCCTCCTGACAATTGAATTCAATACAATCAGGAACATTTCCCTTTGCTCTCTCACACTCTCCTTATTAAAAACATCATCTCAGTTTAAATTATTTTATCTCCATCCAGAAAACTATTGTTTAAGTAATAAGTAAGAAAAATATTTAAATAGCATAGAAACAGTGAGAACACTGCATAATTTACATCACAACCGGTCGCATGGGATCATAAAATAAAGGACAGAAATAGAGTGGAGTTACTATTCTTCTAGCATTTTCTCTGAAAAGCCAGAATTCATTCCTTCTCTGTTGGATTCTCTGAATGAACTGAGATGCCAAGAAAAGAAAAAGCCTCCAGCTACTATAAAGTTCAGAGTCAGTCTCCTGGGAAAAGTCATACATCTCCTACTGCCCCTGCTACTCCTTACCACTGCCACCACCTGTCACCTTAGCTGCCTGCCACTAATCTCTCTCTCATTCTTCTCTCTTAAACTTCTCCATAAAGGTGTTCTTTTTCATTCCTGCTGTGCTGGAAAATTTCTCCCTTCTGCAATAAGAACTTTCTCTTCTTATTTGTGGCAGAAATATAGCTCCCAGGGTCTTTAGGGACATAGGCCCCTTGCACAGGCAGTCAGTTCAAGCCTTGCAAGAAGGAACATTACATGTATAAAGTCTTCGTCTGTCTCTATTGAGGTCTCTTTTCTGGGAAATTGGCCTTTGAGCACTACAGAGACTTTCCACTGCTATCCTTCTCTACTACATTATATCTGCTGACCTTATGGTGCCCAACATGGCATAACAGGGTTTTTCTCTGTACCCTTCCATTTTCAATTTAAAGATCTATTGCAAGGGCTCAATATACTCAAAGAAGGTCTCCTAGGATCATGGAATTTCATGGTATGACGTGAGCTCAGTGGATATTGGCACATCCAGTGCCATCCAGACCCCCCCAAAAGGAATTCCCACTACAACACACTCAGGAACTGCTCATATAGGCTAACCTTAAAGGCTTTCAAGGAGGAGAAACCTAATCCTTCTTTAGGCATCCCTCTCCTTGGGATAGCTCCAATTATTAGGAAGTTTTTCATGATGTTAAATCAATAACTGTCACTTTGTGATTTTTACCTATGGCTCCTGTCTCAGACCTCTGGTACCAAGTGGCATAAGTTAAATCTCTATTTTATTTGACAGCCCTTCAAAAACTTAAAGATAATGATGTCTTCCTGATCCTTTTATTCTCCTTCCTAAACATTCACAATTCTTTCTAGTGATTCACCAAATTACTCAGGCCATTCACAGCACTGGCTACCCTCCTCTGAAAATTCTAACTTAATCAAAGTCATTCTTAAATTGTGACATTTGCAGTAGGATGATCCAGGCAGAGTTAAAAAGGCACAGTCACTAATGTCTCTCTCTAAGTGTTGCTGAGTACTACATGAGGGCTTTTGTTGGGGAGTTTTCTACCATATAACACTACTGATTCATTTTGAGTTTACAGTTCACTAAAACCCTTCAAATTTTTATCAATTAAAATTCTGTTTAGCCATTCCTCCTCCATCTTGTACTTGTGAAGATGATTTCCTAGACTCAAGCATAATCAATCAATAAACATGGTTGGAGAAGGCTTCTTATAGCCAGGGAGGTCAGTAATCAGAGTGGAAGAGGGAGAACATGCCAGGCATGGGGAACAGCCAGAGAAAATCCTCAGAGCCAAGAGATAGAGTGACTTGTTCGTGGAATAGCAAAGGAAGCCAGTGTCACCGAATCAAAGAGTAGGTGGTGGAAGTAAGGTGTAAGAAGACTAGAAAGATAAGGTAGGGCTGGGTAATGAAGGGCACTGAATGTCAAACAGAGCTTTTTGTATTTGATCCTGCAGACAATATGACTTTACATGTATGCCTACTGAATTTCGTTTCATTAGATTCAATACAGTATTCTCTCTAGATCTTTTTGGATTCTATTAGCTAACCCTTGGAACTTAAAATTTTGATGAGTGTTCCATAAGTCATTGATAAAAATATTAACCAGCACAAGACCAAGCACAGATCACTGGGGGTCTCCACTGAAGACCATCTTTCCAAGTTGACATGAAACCAGTGATAACAATTCTTTGAATCAAGCCATTCAACTAGTTCTGAATTAACCTAATTATATTCATAGCTAGACCCTAAC
The DNA here is from genome assembly GCF_028372415.1 of Notamacropus eugenii. Taxonomy (NCBI): domain Eukaryota; kingdom Metazoa; phylum Chordata; class Mammalia; order Diprotodontia; family Macropodidae; genus Notamacropus; species Notamacropus eugenii. Next base: position 24,953,054 of record NC_092876.1, read on the forward strand.
TCCATTTATTCCACAAGAATTGTGTGTTAGCAGTTCTTTTACTTTTAACAAATGCTTTACTGTGATTTTTAACTAGCTCTTATAAAGTGCACTGAACTCATCACTTCTATATTTTAAGCTATGATCTAAAATCCAAAACATTTGAGACCAAGTTAAACTAAAGACCTATTGATAGGAAGACATAAGAATGTTGTGACTATACAAAGGGGATCAGGCTAAGCCAAAGTCATGACAATAGAAAGATGGAAGGCTGTGTTAAGGGGATAAGAAGGACACTAAACTAAACCACAGATACATGGGGTAGAAGATTTAAAGTATTTTTTTTAATGTGATGAGATCAGGCTAAACCAAAGGCACAATCAGAAGATAGTGTGAAGTGTATGTCATTAGGAGAATGGACACTTAGAGACAGAGACTCTAAACCGAAAGAGTTACAATGGGTCTATCAGAATGAGATAGAGTCAAACATTTTTGTCTGAACAACTGGATTGGCAGATGACACAGATAACAGATGAAGATGACGATGATGATGATAATGACTATCATACTTAAGGACAGAAATGATAACTACTATTTCTAATGTGCTTTAGGGTGTACAGAGTGCTTTATTTATATATATATATAAAATCTCATTTAATATATATTATATATTTTATCTATTATCTCACATATATTATTTCATTTACTCCACACAACCACCCTGAGTAATAGGTGTTATTAAATATTTCAGTGATATGAATCATTTTGTATGCATCATTTCACTTGATCATAATAAGATTATGAGGTTGGTACTATTATGAGACCCATTTAAGACATGAAAAATTTGAGAGTTAGGGAAGTTAAATGAATTTTCCAGTATCACGCAGCTAGTAAGTATCAGAGGTAGGATTAAAATCCAGGTCTTTCTGATTTCTTGATTTTTAAATCCAAGCATCTATCAGAGTATAGAATGTACACTGCATTCACTCCCTCAGAAGGTCAGACACATCTCCCTTTCAGGATTGTAGGGGCACCTTTGAGGAATTGAAGTGTCTTTTCTCTATACTGGCTCAAGCCCCCGTTCTATGCTCCCCCACTGTAAGACCCCCATGACTAACAGCTCAGTTCCACATAGCCACTAACATTAATTAATTTTTGCAAAGAGATGTGTGCTTTAAAGCTATAACAAAAACAAAAGTATAAATACTCAGTGCACACTTTTGTCTATACTGAATTGTTCTTGGGATAGTAGGTTGTTGGGATTGGAAGCTCAATTCCATGTGGACGGTCTTGGGCGGGTAAAAGTGGGACTTCTAAATCTTAGAGTCTTACGAGGCCCTCCATGAACAGCGGGGATTCGAGAAGGTCAGACTGAACTAGCTCGGCTAGCTCGGGTATTTCCGCCTCTCCCCGGGAGATACGTGATGGGTGGAGTCTCCCTGCCCTCGAGGTCGTCCCGGATCTGGGCACACTATTGTTATCTAACAGCACGGTATTTAGATGCAAACTATGCTGCTGGAGAGTTAAGTAGGATTGAGGAAGCCTAAAAGCTCTCTTAGCACGTATGGAGCCAAAGAGGACAGTAGGCTCCGCTTCTTTTCTTTCCTCTCTCCCCTCCCCCTCTCTCCCCGCTTGTACTTCTACTTCCAATCCCTTAAGCTTAGCCTCCTTAGGAAATCTCCCCCTCTTCCTCCTAAGGAAGACCCCCCCTGCACTTGTAACCCAGACCCTGAAATAAAGCTCAACCCCTGTTCGACTCTGGAACGTCCTTTCTCTCATACGTGCATCCGGCGTGGCCAGCCGAAGACCTCGGAGGTGAGGTAGGAAAGACTCGGGTAGCCCAATACAGGCCTCTAGGCTTGGCAGTAGGTTCAGCTTAACTTAGTTTCTACATAACTGTCTTCCCACCAAGTCCCCATCCAAATGCATGATCACTCTTGCTTGAGTTTTCATCTTGGCTACCACTGGGCTGGGTCCTGAAGGTTGCTCCTCCATCCTTGATACACTGATGTTTGACTGGCTGGAGTCAGGTATTGAAGGCAGTGTCTCCGTCCTTGGGACTTTGTTGCTGGGTTGGCAGGGACTCTGGATTCTTGGATTCCCTAGAGTCACAGATTCATGTATTCCCAGATGACTCTCTTAAGCTTTCAAAATACCACAAGGCTGTAACTCCCAACCTCAACAAAAATGAAAGAAAAACACCAAGGAAAGAACCGAAACCCATATTTGTGGTGCCACATATCACCTGCGGAAGGGAGAGTTCCCCAAGTCTCTTACCTTATCATATTTTCTCTCGCTTGATGCTATTAGTAAGAAGAGAGATTCAGCCAAGAGAGCAGTTGTCCAAGCAACTGAAAGGAAGGGGAAGATGCTAAGGCCTGCAGAAGGATCTTCCAGTTCTGTTTATGAAACTATAACCAACCAGAAGCCACAATCCACCATGTAGTTAACAGATCCCATGCCCCAAAGTCTTTCCAAAGCACTTTCACGACACAACTAGTCTAGAAGTAGACTCCCCCAACCTTTGCCACATGGAGAAATGCATCAGCCTAGCATATTGGTACAGTCTGAGCAGACCCATGAGGACTGGGTTTATTGGTCAGTACCCCATTACAAATGCAGTATTTGAATATTGCATACCTGTATGTCAGCAAGGCCAAGGGATAAAACCTCTGGTGCCATCTTTGTGGACAAGGTAGAAATACAATGAGACACTGGTTTTGTCTCTGTGTGAGAAAAAATCCTAACATTTAGAGTTACTTCAAGTGGAATTGGCTACCTGAAGAGATGATGTGTACCTGCAAATGCAAGTCTTCCAGAAGAGGGTATTTCACTGCTTGTTGGGGATGTTGTAGGAAAGGTACCACCTTTAAGTATGACCTGAACTAGGTCCCTCCTGATCCAATCTGTGGGAGCCCAGAACTGTGGTCCAGACCTCCAGGTTACACTAAAATGATGAGTTGTAGAGAAACTTCAAGGTCATTTAGTGTAACCCTCTCATTTTATAAATGAGGAAACCAAAGCTCAGAGAGGATGTCAACACAGAGAAGGCTTCTTTTGAAAAATTAGTCAAATGGAGTTAGATTGACTCATACTTTCAAAGACTAGAAGTAACAGGAGTAGCATTTGAAGTTACGTCTTCCATGGGTTGGGCATGATTATCTTCAGGGCTCTTGGGTTCAGATCCTAATCATGTCATTTAATGTGATCTCAACTTTTCTGAGTCTGTTTTCTCATTTATCCAAATGTGAGAGTTGGATTCAATGAACTCTAATGTCCCTTTCAACTCTGAGCATTTTTCAGATGTACATAGGATCATTTGAAGAGTTAGAGGAGCCTCAGTTCTGACCACTGGAATTGATAAGGCTTGGAGAAGGAAAAAGACAAAGACAGCTGGAGGCCTAGCTCAAGAAACCTGGGAGATTAGAGGCACAATGAAAGAAGTTCAGAGGAAACTGAAGAAAGCAAGAGTTGTGGGCAGTAAGGTAGAAAGGAATGCGATAGCAATTCAATTGCATGCCACTCAACCAATACTGATTAAATATGTACTAGGTGCAGGGCACTTTGCTAACAAAAAGAGGTAAAAGACAGTCCTTGCCCTCAAGGAGGGCAATCCAATGGGAGAGGCAACTTGCAAATAAATATATACAAAGCAAGTTTTATACAAGATAAACAGGAAATCATTAAAAGAGAAGGCGCTACAGTAAAGACAGGTTGCAGGGAGGCTTTCTGTAGGGGGTGAATTTGTAGTTAGCACTTAAGGTAAGCCAGGGAAGTCAGTGGTCAGAGTGGAGGAGGGAGACCATTCCAGGCTAGAGAGAATGCTCAAAACCCAGTTAGAGAGGAAGGTGGTATATCCCATTTAAAAATGCAAGTGAAACGTATGTGGCATCCCCAAAGATGGATGTGTAAAGTTGTGAGTGGATGAGATGACCTTATCCTGTTTGGTCTGAGTGGACAGAATTAAGGACAAGTGTCATGGTGGACAAAGTTTCAGAGAGTTCAAGTTTTATTCCATGAAAGGAAAAAAGCTCCTAGCAATTGGTGTTGTCCACATAGGGAGTAGGCTGCCTCCCATCATTAGTATACCCACATACCTAATAGATTTCATCATTAAAACAGAAGTTGACCTGATGGATTGGAGGGGGCAGCATGATACAGGTGGGAAAGCATTGGTTTAGGGGTCAAGGGACCTAAGTTCAGATCTCACCTCTGACTTTTCCTAACTGTATGACCTTAGACAAATCATTTCACGTTCCTAGCCCTCATTTTCCAGCTCTGTAAAATGTTTCCTCTCTTACAGCTCTTTTGTTTTCATCCCACCAGACACCCTAATGTTTTCACTCATTTCTCCTTCACTCTCAATCCCCCTTTCACCTTCTTCTTGTTGGTACATAGTTGTTTGCATGTCTCTATCCCCCATTAGACTGTGAGCTCCTGTCTTTTACCCTTCTGCTTAGTACAATGCCTAGCACAAAGTAAGAACTTAAGAAATATTTATTGACTGACAGACTGACTGGAATTCAAGAATGTACCAATCCTGCCCTCCCTCTACCCTTGCTTTGTCTCTAACCTCTCTTATTTCCCTTTCAAGTTTAATGTGTTTTCATCAAATGGAAATCCAGTGGGAAGAGAGGGGTGTCATTATTTTCTATTTTCCTTTATCCAATTCACATGAAAGTGAGAAAACACGAGAAATGTAAAACCTTGAAGGCAGAGGAGTGAGAATGGTCCAGCTAAACCACTTAGAAGGGATCATTTGAATGGCAGGAGGGCACCTCCATCTCTATGACCACCTCTTTGGATGGAGTAGGACATTAGGAATTTAGAAGGGTCTGTAAGATTGAGGATTGAGGATTTCCTCTCTTCCTATTAGCATTTTGTTGTTTAGTCATTTTTTTGGTCATGTCCAACACTTACCCCATTTAGAGTTTTCTTGGCAAAGATACTGGAGTAGTTTGTTATTTCCTTCTCCAGTTCATTTTACAGATCAGGAAACTGAGACAAATAGGATTAAGTAACTTGCCTAGGGTCACACAGCTAGTAAGTACCTGAGGCTAGATTTGAAGTCAGGAAGATGGGTCTTCCTGACTTCCAGGTTCAGCTCTCCATGAACTATGGTGCCACCAAGTGGCCATCAGCATCTTATCATTGTCCATAGGACATCTGATTCAGTGTTTGACTTAGTAATTTGGCTCAAATTTGGCTCACTCAAATCAAAGTCAACTGCAAGTCATGTCATCATTTTGATGTCATGGTCCTCTTTGAGAATGAAGGACAGACACAGTCTGTGAGTGAGTGGCAACTCCTCTCCTCTCCTCTGTTGTTCTGTCCAGGGGAAGGTACACTTCCATGGCCAAAATCTGTCTTTTTTTCCTTTGGGTTTACTGGCAACATTTCTTGCTCAAAGATCAAGCCTTAAACCCAACTCACTCTGGAGCTCATAGACCGGACAACAAGTCCCCACCTACCCAGCACAGGGTGAATATAATTATAAAATAGTCATTGTTTCTCTATTACTCAGGAACCTGAGGATCTCCCCCTCCCAGTTTGATTGTTTTTTTGTTTTTTATTAAAGGGGCCATCCCTAGAGTAACTACTTAAAGAAGCCTATTCATTGAATGGGTGTATCTCACTCAAAATGAGAATGCGATAAGACCTTAACCTGAAAGGTCCAGGGTCTCCCTCTGCATCCTGGGCCATCTCCAGTCATCCTGAAGAATATCAGACCACTGGACCCAGATGCCTCAGGAGTAGTAAGTGAGGCCGATGACCTTGCACAGCCCTCCCTCCCTCAAATCAAAGTCAACTGCAAGTCATGTCATCATCTTGATGTCATGGTCCTCTTCAAGAATGAAGGGAAACACAACAAAAACCTGGAAGTCAAGAACCAAAAAGGATGAAGATTCAAGCTTTACAAAGAACCCCATGAAAAAGCTACACCACCCCTGAGAGGAACATTTTAAAACTCCAGAAAAGGAATTCCCAAGAACCTTGAATTATCCTTTTTACTAGGTGTGCTTTCTAAGCTGGAACCAACTTTCTTCAGGCTCCATGCATACTTGTGGGAAGGACAATCACAGACATTTTAGGAACAAATGTGTTGGCTGCTAACTGTCAATCACAGTGGGATATTCCCTAGTATGGGTTCATAAGAACTAGAACAAAACCCAATTCCTAGGGGCTGTTGACCTAGGGAAATTAGTACACAGGTTCTGAGTCCCTGTGTCAATGAGAGTGGGAGGTGAGATGGTAGCTCCAAAATCTATGCCACTGAAGCATCCTCTAACCTCTGACATTCCTTGGTCTATGATCTCCTGGTCCAAATAGCCAGGGCTTTGTCTCCTTGACAAGTATCCAAGAGAAAAATGGAATGACTTCTTGAAAAAGCAAGATCTCTGCTTCCTTGATTCTGTAATCCCGGGAAGGACTGCAGAAGGAAAAGTGTTTCCTGTGGTCAGGCTGAGCAAAGAAGAAAAGAGTTTGAGGCCTGAGCCTCAAAGCAGGGCAGAGTAGCATGTTCTATGCACTGAATGAGAACTCATTCTCTTTACTTATTCTCCCTCCCTGTGAGCTGCAGATGCTTCTTCATGGAACCTATCTTTGAGGAATTGTTTTGGGCATTGTAGCTCTCTGGGTTCTGGCCCTCTGGGTCTTCTGAGGCCCTGCATTTCTTGAAGTTGCTGGATGTTTAGTAGTCTTCTTCTTGGGGGGCTTCTTCTGAGAGGGTTCTTCTGGGGGGGCTTCTGGTGTACCTTGGTAGGGGCTGGTGGTCTGGATACCCTTTCTGCCGGGGTGAAGAACCAAGAATCAACCACGGGCCTGGGAAGGATCTTGGGGATCTTAGTCTGATTGTCAGAACCCAGCCCTGGAAAGGAAACTGTCTTGGTTTGTGGATGGGGAGTCTTTCACTTAAAGCTGTTTGGTGCACTTTGTTTATGCATGTGACCCACATGTCATGGGAAGAGGGGAGAGGTCAGATAAGTAGGATGGGGAGAGTTGTTAAGAAATACAGTGAGGAGCAAATCTTGGGCTAGAAGTCAGAAGGTAATGTTTCAGATCAGTCTTTTCCCCTGGATGAATGTAGGAGAGGGTCTTCCCCTCCTGAGGCCTTAGTTTCCTCTGCTGTAATAATAGCCAATTTTTGTAGTACTTCAAAGCCTGCTAAGTGATTTACGTACTTCATCCCATTGGGTTTTTTAAATAATCTAGTGAATAAGATGTTAGAGGTATTACTAGCTCCATTTTTACAGATGAGCGCCATGAGTCTCAGAGGCATTAAGTGATTTATCCAGAGGAAATCCTATGAAGTATCAGAATTTGGCTCTGAACTCTCTTCATAATTGCACATCCAATCCACCCTGCCAAGCTTCAACTGGACTAGAGCGCTTCCATGATCTTGTGTGACCCTTACCCTTTCTGGGACTCAGTTTATCCAAAGAAAAATTAAGGGTTGAATTAGGTAATCACTTAGATTCTTGAATAAATTCCTTCCTTTCCATGGGCTCAGTAAAATGTAAAATGAATAGAGTGACACCATATGAGTCCTAAGGCTATGCCAGTCACTGGCAGTGTGATTTTGAGAAGAGTCCTGTTAGAGACACACTTGACACTAATAAGGTATCGAGGAAAATTTATTGCAGCAGAGTTCAAAAGAATTGAATACTTGGCCAAAGCGGACCCCCACTCCTCTTTTCAGGAGGAGGGAGCATCAGATACAGAAAGTGGATTGGTCCGTTCTCCATTAGGCCACCATCTTCTCTACATACACATTACACAACCACCCTTGGTGTGATCCCCCCTCCCAAACATGCTTTGATGTAAGACCCATGATCAGAAAATGAGGGATAATTTCATGCAGGGTATGTCTGCTTGTATACATGACTTTCATTAAGCAAGTGGAGTGAAGAAAAAACTTCTCCTGGTAGCTAGGTCATTTTCCTTGGCTAGTTCCAGCCAGCTATAGATTTGGTTCCTTTATCAAAAGCTTTGTAATTTTCTGAAGGTCACCATCTGTCTCCTGATTGGTTGAGCCCACCTGCAGTCTGCTGGCCTTCTTAATATCTAACTTATTCTCAGTGACTTCATCAGCTAATAATAACTTCTGTGGAAACTTAACTTTTGCTGTCTCTCACAGTCCCTTTCCCTCTCTGAGCCCTAGCTTTCTACTCCGAAAATGAGTTCTCTACTATTTCTTCTCATGCTAAAACCTAAAAAAGGTAACTGTGTGACTTTGAGTGAGTCCCTTTCTTCTCTGGGCCTCAGTATTATTCTCTATAAAACTTAGATAGGTCAATGCAGGTAATCTCTAAGCTTCTTTTCTGCCTTGAAGGAGAGACTCTGTGATACCTTGGAAGGAATACTGGATTGGAGTCAGAAAATACCTACCCACTCATGAAGTGTCCTCAGCTAAGATACTTCCTCTTTCTGGCAATTTTTAATGTTGTTTTTGTCTGTGATGTGAGTAGCTGGGACTAACTGATTTCTAAAGTTCCTTCTGCCCTTAAGTCTATGATATTGCGATCCTATTACATGAAGGAATGCCCTTGAGAAAAGAGACAGAAGAGGAAGGAAGGTATGTCTTGAGTCAGTATTGCAATAGGGAGACTTATGGCAGAAAGGAAGTGGCCAGGGCCAAACACTTTCCTGCTTTAGACCGGAAGACTCTCAGGGTTATGGATGACCTTAGAGATCAGTTATTTCCAGTTACTCATTAGACAAACAAGAAAATTGTAGCCCAGAAAAAGGAAGAGACTCACCCTTATTTCCTCTTTTCACCCTCTTCTCTTCCTATCAATAGAATTTCTGATCTTTACCACTTAACTGAAACTTCTCTCCTTAAAATCACCAACAACCTCCTTGTTGGACAGTTTCATGGGTGACACATCCTAGCCTGCACCCTGGGTGCTTTACCCTATTTGCCTCAGTTTCCTCATCTTTAAAATGAACTGGAGAAGGAAATAGTAAACCACTGCGGTATCTTTGCCAAGAAAACCCCAAATGGGGTCAGGGAAAGTCAGACACTACTGAAAAATGAGGGAACAGCAACAGGTTATTTAATATTTTGAATCACCAAATTCACCCCACCCCCTAACTTCCTTATTTCTACTGAAGGCACCACCACTAGATCCTCCAGTTAGTCGTAGTAGTCACCCAGATGCATGATTCAGCGTCATGCTCAATTCCTCACTCCTACACACACACACACACACACATACACACACACACACACACACACACACACACACACACACACCATTTTCCCCATTTTAGCTGCCAAATTTTATGTATTCTGCCTTCACTTATTTCCCTGTATCCATACCTTCTACTCCACTCATTTCACTATCCTAGCTCACGCCTATATCTTTCCTCTCCTAGGCTATTACAATAATCCCCTACAGTGTCCCCCTGCTTCCAGTCTGTTTCCTCTCTAATCTATCCTCCACAAAGCTGCCATGTTGAAAGTCCTAAAATAGGATTGATTAGGCCACTCTTCAATTCAAGAAACTTCAATAGCTCACATGGGCTTTAAGAAAAAATACAAAGTCCTTCCTGTTTGGCACTTCAGGTTTTTATAATCCAGCTCAAACCTGTGACTCCAGGATGATTTCACATCACTTGGGCAATTCATATTCCAGCTCAACTAGCCTAACTGTTATTCCCCAAATGGGTTATTCCATCTCCCACCTTTGCACCTTTGCAGACAGAAACAGGAAGTACCCTGAGCCCAAAATAGTCTCCCTCTCCCTCTACTGGGCCTACTGGAACTTGTGGATCTCCTCAAACTTAGCTCAAGAGACTACAAAAGACTATCACCAAAAAACTGTGAGTGTTCTCACCCTGCTGTGTTCTTTGCATATATTTCCTATACACAATATATGAAATAAAACATTTTCTATTTATCTGATTTCTCATTGTTTCCCCATAGCAGGCTGTCAACTTTTTGAGGTCAGGGACTATTTTATTTGTATATTTGCTACCGCTGGCACCAAGCACAGTGCCAGTAACACTCTTTTCTTTTTTTACTGGATCTACTATTTCCTCAGTCTTGGGATTTTATAGTGAGGAATTTTTTCTGCCTATGAAAATCAGCACCTGTTCTGAAACAGACCTAGAGAGTTACCAGGGGCTGGTAACTGAGTTATTTGATGTCATGTAGCCAGGAGGAGTCAGAGATGGGATATGAACTTGTTTCTTCATCACTCCAAGATCATCCATTCAATCATCTTGTCTAATTCCTTGCACAAAGGGAGAGCTTACCAAAATCATTATTAAATTATATTTAAGCTGGTATAACCCTATTATTTCATAGATGAAGAAACTGAAGCAGAAGAGGAAAGCACATGTCTAAAGCAATATAGGTAATAAATGGCATGGTAGCATGAGAATTTAGCAATTTTTCCACACGATGCCATGAAACCTTCTCCATGACAAGTGGAGAAGGGGGGAAGTAGGCAGCACTTGACATGAATTCTAATCTGAACTGCTTCAAGGAGTAAAGAATACACATACACACACACAATTAGGTACAGAAATTAATCTTACCCGCTAAGGAAATAGGAGGGAAAGTGTCTAAAAGAAAGGAATGAGGAGAAGAGAGAGGATAGATTAAAGAAGGTAGTGGGTAGTGGTCAGAAGCAAAACAGTTTTCAAGAAGGGACAGAATAAAAAAAATTAGAGAATAGGATGGAGAGAAATTCACAGTTAGCAATTATAACTAAATAGTAATAGAATAAACTCACCCATAAAATGAAAGAGGATATCAGAATGGATTAGAAATCAGAATCCAGCAATATGTTGTTTATGAGAAATATACATGAAACAGAAAGATATTTACAGAGTTAAAATAAGAGACTGGAGCAGAATCTAAAAAATGGCAGAGGTAGTAATCATGACCTCAGACAAAGCAAAAACAAAAATTGACCTAATTAAAAAAGTTAATCAAAGAAACTACATTTTGCTGAAAGGTACCATAGTCAATGAAGTAATATCAATTCTGAATTAACATATACCAGATAGCATAGCATCTAAATTGTTGAAGGAAAATTTAACTGAGTTACTGGAGAAAACAGGCAGTAGAACCAGAATAGTAGGGGACCTCAAATTCCCCATCTCAGACCTAAATGAGTCTGACTTAAAAAAAAAAAAAAAGAAATGAAGATTAGAATTTTAGAAAAATTTGATGTGATAGATCTCTGGAGAATACTTTATTAAAATAGAAACATACCTAATTCTTAGTTGTGCATGGCACCTTTCCAAAATTCCACCATTAGGACATAAAAACCTGATGAACCAATGCAGAAAAGTAGAAATATTAAATGGATTTTTCTGACTATAATGTAATAAATGTTACATTCATTATAGGACCTTTGAAGCACAGATTAAAAATTAATTGAAAATAAGCAATAACAAAATCCTAAAGAAGGAATGGTTCAAGGAACAAATCAAGGTAGTAATTTCATTAAAGATAATGACCACAATGAGACAACATACCAAAATTTGGGACATGTAGCAAAAGCAATAGTTTGGAGAAATTTTATGTCTCTAAATGCTTATATCAATTTTTTTTTAAGTGAGAAGGAGAAAATCAGTGAATTGAACATGCAAATAAATGGCAGGAGTCACTTGTGAATATCTTTGACTTTTGGTACATGTAAATAGGGTTTCAGTAACATAGTCACCTCACTCACTGAAGGAACTGTTTCAGGAACCTGATTGACACAAATCACCTCCTTCTTTTCCTGGATGTCTGGGTTCTCTACCTGCTTCCCCAGAAACTTCACACTGAAGAAATGAACCCAAAATTACTCTTGATCCTTTCCACTATACCCTTCCACCCCTGCAGAGGTCCCTCTTCTCATTTCTTGTCTCAGGTTTTGTGTTTCCTCCCCACTCACCATGCCAGGATAAGAAAGAAGGTAAGAAAGGGCATGATTCCAGATCTCCAAATTTCGCCTCTGGAGAATATGAGGCTGTCTGGCCTAGTTCTAACTGCAGAGAGAGATTAGATGAGGGAGGCTTTCCCAGGACCCAGGCATCCTGTTCCTGGTCCCCTCACACTGAGGTTTGAAGTCTTATAAAAACACTCCTCATGACTCCTTTGGGAGTTCCATAGTGCAAATATTATTCTCTCTGTTTTACAGAAGAGGGTACTGTGGCTCGGAGAGGGGAAGGGATTTACCAGGGGTCAGGCAATGAAACAAGCCAAGTCTTAGATTTACCTTTCCTGAAACCATATTCAAAGGGTTTTTTTTGGTGTCCCTGCCTCCTCTGACATCCTTGGCTCTCTTCCTAACTTTCAGAGCATTCAGGGGAGTCCTCCAGGCTTGAATCAGTCAGTTATGCTTAAGGTCCTATTTATCTACAAAGATGAGACCAAAGAATTTCCCTCCTCCAGCTGTCACACCCTCCATACTTTCCCCTAGCTTTGTTACTTGCCCTGATTCAAATCCTTGTGTATCCAGGCCATCCTTCCCTTAGAACATGGATCTTGAAAGGTTTAAGAAACCAAGGCCCCATGGCTTAGGCCTCTTCCCTGTCATATCTCTCACATTCAGACTGAATTTATATTTTGGGTAATTGAATTTTATTTTCACTTCCTTCTCTAAGCCACTATCTCCTTTCTGAACATCTGTGATATGCAATGGGCAATTGTTCTTCTGAGGGCTCCCAACAAGGTGAGATCACCCCCTTGACTACCTCTGAACCTCCCACCTCAGGTCATTTGTAGCCATGGGATTTTCTATTTCAGTGTTGGCCCCATCTTTGAATGAGGATCCAAAAGCCAAAGAAACACTGGTCAGAGGGTGAGAGAAATTGCTGAGGATGTTGACAGTCAGATCCTCCTGCCCTGTCACTGATCCTGGAACATGCATCGAATATCCTGTATGCTGGGACAAGGACCCTGTGGACAGAGAGAGATTCAGGCAACAATAGTAATGGCAGCGATAGCAGGAAAAGATCTCAACAGAGAATATCAGAGCTTGGAAGGATCTTGGAGAGCTAAGTCAAAGTTAAGAAGGACCAGATGCTGGAGTAAGCTTAGAAAATTGAAAATGGGGATCTCCCATCAGCCTTACTGGGAAAACAAAATTGCAGGCAAGGTAAAAACATGAGCGCTTATTTAATCCAATCCCCTTATTTACTGATGAAGAAAACAAGTGCCAGAAAGATTTTGGTGATGGGCCAAAAATCTGTACACCAGTTTCACAAGCTGGATTCCAGCCAATGACCATGATATTTCCCCAGACTCATGTGAGTGCCCTTGACTATTCCCACCCCTTCTCTGTTCCTACTCACCCCCAAAGACAACAGTAAAAGAAGTAGCAATATCTCTGAGCCAGAAGAAGACCAGGCTTTACATGGGCACTGAGTCACTCCTCAGCCTCTGTCCCAAGAGGGATTAAGAACAAAGGGGAAAATGGAATGGAAAATTTAGGTAGGCTCACTGCCTCCTTGAAGAACATAGCAGAAGAAATAAGATGAGAATTGAGGGCCCAAAAGGAACTTTCACTGTCTTCTTATCTGGCTTTCTTGTCCCCCTTAACTCAGCTGACACTGCTCAGTATAAGAGCAGGAGGAAGTCGGATAAGGCTATAGTTCTGTGTGTATGGAAAAGGGGTGATAAAAAAAGAAAATTAGGAAGTCCCAACTTTCCCCAACCCAGAAGGAGAGAGAAAAAAGAGAAGTGAAAGTCCTAGGCAGAAATGTATGATGTCTAGAGTTGCAGAGTAGATGAGAGCCATGGCCAAGAGGCAGGTCTAGAGTCAAGACCTGAGTTTAAATCTAGATCCTCATGTGCACACTTGCTGAGTGACCCTGAGAAAGTCACTTAAACTTCAGCTTCCTCATCTATAAAATGGGGATTATTATAGCACCTACCTTTCCAGTTGTTGTAAGGATCAATTGAGGCAATAATAGCTTGTATTAAGCACAAGATAAATGTTAGCTATGATTATTATTGCTTCCCAATGACAGAAAACTAGTTTCATACTGAGGCAGCCCACTCCACTG